>NC_089494.1:86308434-86611351 GCF_036850765.1 Saccopteryx bilineata | reverse complement strand
CCTTCAAAGGCAAGTAAAAAAAGTCCAGTGAGGAGAGCACTGCCATCAGCAAGGAACTTGTTAACAGGTTTTGTCTCCAAGAGTCATCATTGTTCTCTTTTCTTCTGCCTCCTTCTAAATCTGTCTTTTGTTGTTATTGTTAATTTGTTTTAGATTGAATATTTCCTAAATATCAAGCAAGAAACATTATAACTCTATCCTAAGAGAAATGCATTAGAAGCTCAGGAATAGAACTAGCTGCTTTGAAAATCCAGTGAGACCATCAATTAATTCAGTTGTACAGGTTGCTGGATATTCTGGGCCTCAGAATTAGTAGCTCCTCCAGACCTCCCAGAATCAGGTAGAGAAGTCTTCTCTGTGCATGTCAATGCAATTTTAGAGGCTTTGAGAAAAAACTGCAAAATCGACCCACAGAATCATAGGTAGGAGGCTTCTAATAGTCTGGAGGCAGGAGCAGAAAATTCTTAGAGATGATAAAGGTCTTTGTTGATCAAGAAAGAAAAAACAACCTGACTGATGGTGGCACAGTGGGTAGAATGTCAATCTGAAACCTCAAGGTTGCCAGCTTAAGCATGGGCTCCTCCGGTTTGAGCATGGGGTCACCAGCTTGGGTGTGGAATCATGTTGATGCCTGGTCACTGGCTTGAGCCCAAAGGTCTCTGGCTTGAGCAAGGGGTCACTGGCTCAGCTGGAGCACCCCCTCCATCAAGGCACATATGAGAAGCAATCAATGAACAACTAAAGTGTCACAAATACAAGTTGATACTTCTCGTCTTTATCTCTTTCTGTCTTCTGTCTGTCTCATGAAGGAAGGAAGGAAAGAAGGAAGGAAGAAAGGAAGGAAGGAAGGAAGGAAGGAAGGAAGGAAGGAAGGAAGGAAGGAAGGAAGGAAGGAAGGAAGGAAGGAAGGAAAGAGAGAGAAAGGAGGGAGGGAGGGAGGGAGGGAAGGAGGAAGGAAGGAAGGAAAAAGAAACAGAGAGAGAAAGAAGTAAAGAAAGAAAGAAAAGAAAAAGCATTTATCAAATTCTTTCTAATTACTCAATCCTTAATAGTACATATCAATTCTTACTAATCATTCTATTGGATGCTCTTAGGAATCACAAAAATAAAATAAAAGTCAAGGTGCTTGCTAATGAAAAGTTAAATATAAACAAGAATTCATCTATAAAACAAATAACAGTGTCATGCAGTACATAATTAATGCTAAAATTGAACAGAGTAGCCCTGGCCAGTTTGCTCAACAGTAGAGAGTTGGCCTGGCATGTGAAAGTCCTGAGTTCAATTCCCCAGCCAAGGCACACAGGTGAAGCACCCATCTGCTTCTCCACCCTTCACCCTCTCCTTCCTCTCTGTCTCTCTCTTCCTTTCCTACAGCCAAGGCTTCATTGGAGCAAAGTTGGCCTGGGTGCTGAGGACGGCTCCATGGCCTTCGCCTCAGGTGCTAGAATGGCTCTGGCTGCAATGGAGCAACACCCCAGATGGGCAGAGCATTGCCCCCCGGTGAGCATGCCAGGTGAATTCCAGTTGGGCATATGCAGGAGTCTGTCTGACTGCCTTCCACTTATAACTTCAGAAAAATACCAAAAAAATAAAAAATTAACAGAGTAAATGTATTATATAGGATGACCACATATCCTGGTTTATATAGGAATGTTCTGGTTTAAGGTTTTCATCCCTTTTGCTATAAAATTTATATGGTTTAGTGTCATTCAAGAGAAAGGATATTCTCCCCTTGTAGTAATGAAATGCCTTGTTAATTCTTTACTAAGAAAGAAGAGGTAAGCCATCATTTCTGCCTTTGGAAATCACACCTAGTAATAAAAACAATATAGGAGTTTTCCTGAGTTATGTTTTGTTGCTGTTTTGTCTTTTGACTATGGTTCTGTTGTTAAAATCTGGTTACTGATGACTTGTTACTTTGGTTTTATAAATATAGCCCAATCTTCTAAAAAACAACAACAAAAAGACCAAAATCTATCTCAAAGCAAAAGTAGAGATAAAGAACAGGGGAATTTTACCTTTTAGTTAATTCTTTTCTGTAATGTTTTAATTCTTTCATGTGACTGTACTATCTTTATGGTAAAAGTAATAATGTTTGTTTTTTATTGTGTCACTATTATCTTAACAATAAAAATATTTTAAAAGCAAAGACAGAATAAGAAATATAAACTAAACAAATGTGGACTTGCTTGTTAACATCTCTTTCATATGAGAAAGCCAAAATCTATATAAGAATATCTGAAAAAAAAGCAAACTCATTTGGAATGGACTTTTAAAGGTACTGACAAACCTGTAGTCATCACACATAGCAACATGTGCTGCTGCAGTGGAAATGTTTTCATAGACTGTTTGTTGTTGTTTTACATTCACTTGAAAACACCAAGGAAAGTGGGGGGTGGGATTAAAGGTTTATAATAAATTTTATGAGCCTGGGCAGTGAAGAAAAACTTGAGAGTGTTATGAGGTGTTAAATAAATTGAATTGGCTAAACTTTCTGCCCCATTGTCATGATGGCCTTTACACTTCTCACAATGTGGAGATGATTAGGTGTTAGCCTAGCTTGGAAAGATAAATGCCCAGCTTCTAGGCAGCAGTGTTGATTTAGCATGTGCTGTGTGGGTCCCAAAATTCTTGTTCTAATCAATTGTGGCTTTAATGTTTGCACATATGCATATAAGCAAGAATAAAGAAGTAAGGCAGAAAATGATATTGAAACAATTCAAAGTGGAAACACTTTCATTTTCTCATTCATTATTGAAGTTTTTCTGCAGGGATAATCACAAAAAAAACTCCAGAAGCAAATAGAACTGGTACAGCTATATTCAAATATGACCAAGAAGCCAGTCTTCTAAGCATTGTAGGTGCAGGCTCAAAATGGCTGCATAACTTTTTGGGTTTTTTGCAAAATCCTTTACCTGTTTTGCTCTATAAGTTGGTTTACCCCAGGAACCTATTCTTTGTCCATATATCATCTTCTTACCAATTTATCAAGTTTTGTATGATGTAGAGGACTACAATATAACTAAAACAGCAGTCATCTCTCTTGCCTGGGATCATTCTGCTTTGTTCCAAGTCAGTTTGTTAACGACAAAACACCATTGAGATTATTATAGGAAGTAGCCTAACACCTTTGAAAATTTGCGAATTTGAGAATACTACTATAGAATAAAATTTCTCTTCTACTGAAAAAAGAAAACAGAAAAATTTAAGAAACCCCAAACTTCAATTTTTGTGGATATGAAAAGAAACAGTGTGAACTTCCTTTTCGATCACCAATATATTACTAGTCAAAATTCTTCCAAAAAACAGTAATATTTTAAATAGTTATATAGTGTTACCTTGTTTCTTAAAAATAGTAGAAATCAATAAATCAATCAAGTAAATAGAAAACTGGTTGTTGAAGAAGAGCAGTAAAATAGAGAAATTTTGGTAAGCTTAATTATAGAAAAAAAAAAACTGTATTAGGATATAATTAAGAAAAAGAATATAAGATGCATACAAAAATTATTTTTACTTTTAAGGTATATAGTATAACTTTATACCAACAAATTTAAATATTTAAGTAACTAGTAATTACCTAGGAAGATATAAATTAACAAAATTACTCAAGAAGACAGTAAACCTAGATGAATTGATAAACATAAAAGAAATTTTTTACAGAAAAAAATGTTTTATAGTAAATGTATTAGTACAATATGATTTCATAAGAAAACATTACCAAATCCTCAAGGAACAAATAATTTCCCTCATATGACCCAAGTAACATTTTTCTTAGGAATATAAGAATGATCAACATTAGAAAATCTACCTATGCAAAATACTACATTAAGAGATTAA
Source organism: Saccopteryx bilineata (assembly GCF_036850765.1). Classification (NCBI taxonomy): domain Eukaryota; kingdom Metazoa; phylum Chordata; class Mammalia; order Chiroptera; family Emballonuridae; genus Saccopteryx; species Saccopteryx bilineata. Next base: position 86,607,514 of record NC_089494.1, on the reverse strand, counting down.
AGAAGAAAAATTTTAGAGTTTCTTTTAAAGTATTTGATAAGTTTAACATTAATTCCTAATTTTTTAGAAAAATCTTATTGCATAACTTGTGGTGGCTCAGTGGATAAAGCTTTGACCTGAATGCTGAGGTCACCGGTTCGAAACCCTGGGTTTGCCTGGTCAAGACACATATGAGAGTTGATATTCCTCGCTCCTCCCCCCTTCTCTCTCTTTCTTTCTCTCTTTCTCTCTCTTTCTCTTTTTCTCTCTTCTCTTTAAAATAAATAAATAAAATCTTAAAAAAAATTTTTAATTAGAAAATCTTATTAAGCAATGAATAGAAGGAAATTGTTTAAATTTGGTGACTTCTACCAGCAACTTGTAGAAAACCTTATACTTAATGATGAAACATAAGGAGCATTCACATTAAATTTAAGAATAAGGCAACAAAATAAAAAGAATAAGACAAATACTGCTATCACTGATACTATTCTACACTGTTTCTAATTAACTTTTCCATGGTTAATGACTTCTCATGAGTCTTGGTTTTGAGTACAGAGGGTCCTCAGGTTATGACACAGTTCCATTCCTACAACAGTGACCAACCTGGATTTTGGTGCAAGTCAAAACACACCCTAGCCTAAATCACTTACCTGTCCTAACACAGTTGAAAAAATATAATCTAGAACATAAAAGCACAACTAAGCCACAGAAAAAAGAAAAGGACATAAATATACTGTACTGTGTACACTGTACTGTAGTAACAGAAAAAAATGAGTGTAAAATAATATTCCTTACCTTTATTCCCGTGGTTGGCTTGCACACTGGAAGGGGCATTGCAAGGTTGGGGAGAGTGACCTATTGGGAGGAGGGAGCTGGAGAGGCAGAAGAACTTGCAGAAGGTGCTGGAAATGCTGGGCCATAGGGGCCGTTCCCTTTACATGGTCTAGGATACTTGTTACTGCTGCCACGCGCCACCAAACTAGTTCGCCCATGTAGTCTGTAAGTACTACATTTAACGGCATAAACCGAAACACTCACCTCTCAATTCTTTTAAGTTTTTATGGGAGTGAGTATCGTAAATTCGAAACATTGTATGTTGAGACTGTCATAACCCAAAGACCCCTTGTAATTAGTGATTTATACGATTAAAGGTATATAGTCTAAGTCATGAAAACCACAGATGGAGAAATTAGTTAGAAAATGCAAACACCAGGAAGACAAACAATTCCATTTAAAAATAGGCAAAGGACTGAATAGACACTTCACCAAATAAGACATATAGATGGCCAATAAGCATGTGAAAAACTGTTCAATGTCAGTAATCATCAGAGAAATGCAAATTAAAACTATGAGAGCCTGACCTGTGGTGGCACAGTGGATAAAGTGTCAACCTGGAACACTGAGGTTATTGGTTTAAAAGCCTGGGCTTGCATGGTCAAGACACATATGAAAGTTGATGCTTCTTGTTCCTCCCCCCTTTTCTCTCTTTCTCTCTCTCTCTCCCCCCTCTCTAAAATGAATAAATAAAATCTTTTTAAAAACCCACTACAATGAGATATTACCTTACACCTGCCAGAATGGCCGTCATCAATAAATCAACAAACAACAAGTATTGGCAAGGATGTGGAGAAAAGGGAATCCTCTTGCACAGCTGGTGGGGATGTAAATTCGTGCAGCCACTGCATAAAACAGTATGATGTTTCCTCAAAAAATTAAAAATGGAACTGCCTTTTGACCCAGCTATCCCACTTCTAGGAATATATCCTAAGAATCCCAAAACATAAATTCAAAAGAAGATATGAACCCTCATGTTCATTTCAGCATTATTTACAATAGCCAAGATCTAGAAACAACCCAAGTGTCCATCAGTAGATGACTAGATTAAAAATAAAAGCTGTGGTACATTTACACAATGGACTACTATGCAGCTTTAAAAAGAAAAGGAATATCTTACTTTTTGCAACAGCATGGTTGGACCTGGAGATTATTATGTTAAGTGAAATAAGCCAGGCAGAGAAAGACAAGTACCATATGATCTCACTTATATGTGAAATCTCATTAACACAATTAACTAGGGAACAAAATAAAAGAAGAGGCAGGGCACCGGGAATAGATGGACAGCTGTCAGAGGGAAGGGGGAAGAGGGAACTGGATAAAAGAAAGTAAAGAAATTTACCAAAAAAAACATATATACATTATGCATATATACAAATAACAGGGTAGCAATTGCCAGAGGTGAGGAGGGTAGAAGTAGGGAAAGGGGCAAAGGGGGAAAGTGGGGGTGGGAAGAAACTTTGAATGAGACATAGGGAGGCATGATGCAGGGGGTAGAGGGTGTTATATTGATAGGGACACCTGAAACCATGTCAATACAATAAATTTTAAAATAAACTTAAAAAATAAAAAAGAAAGAAAATGGAAACAACAAATTTATTTTTAAAAGAAGTATTTAAGTCCGGTTAGCTCAGTGAGTTAAGAGCATCATCCCCAAATGACAAGGTTGCTGGTTTGATCCCCACTCAGGGCACACATAGGGGAAGCAGCCAGAAGAATGCACGACTGACTGGAGCAACAAATGAATGCTTCCCTTCCCCCTCCCCTCGCTCTCCCTTCCTCTGTCTGTCTTTCTAAAAATCAATACAAATTAAGCCCTAGCTGTATAACTCAGTCAGTTGAAGCATCCTCTCAGAGCAGCAGATCCATGTTCCTTTCTTTCTCCCTGCCTCTAAAAAATAAAGAAGTATTCAAATTTTAGTATCTAAACCTTTTGAGAATTGTTTTCTTCTTAGAAACCTGATGAAGAAGCTCTATCTACTCTAAATATAATTCTCTGCTATAAAGTCACTTAAAAATTAAAGTAAATACATCTTCTTACATATGCTGCTTGACAGAAATATGAGTCAAATGATAATCAGTACAATAAGAAACATTTTAATGTCTCAAGTTTTACAGCAGCTTAGGTTAACTGCAACATAAATTCATCTCAACAGACCTAATTCAGGGAAATGGTGTTATACTAAGTGAGTGTTGTAAGCTCCACAGACACTGTGACTTCCAGGGAGTGGGTTTCATTGCTAACAGAGAATGTCGGCTGCACTTGTTTTTGTTTGTTTGTTTAAGATTTTATTTTTTATTTTAGAGCTAGGAAAGAAAGAGACAAAGGAGGGAGGAGCAGAAAGCATCAACTTGTATTAGTTGCTTCTCATATGTGCCTTGACTGGGCAAGTCCAAGGTTTCAAACCAACATTTGTTTTAATAAAAGTCTGTGATTTCTGTACAAGTAGAAGAACATTTTTCTCAGTACATCAATTTTATCTTTTTTTAAAACTAAGTTAAAGGCTATAGATTAGCAGAAAGGCAACTAGAATATTCTGGATCTTTATGATGCAGCTACTCTAAAAAAATGTTACAAAAAGAAATACACAAGAAAATAAATGGATTATAACCCAATATGTAAAATATCCATAAATCAATACTGATATACATTAATTATTGAAAAAAATAGGCAAGAGGGGGAAAGACAAATATATCATATAAAAGAATTCTAAATAATTTATGTAGATCCACCACCCTCAGGGAGATGGAACATAGGCCACACTCCACATAGTGACTTCCTCGCACCAAATACAGTAAGAAAAGGGGAGTTGGTGGGGTGGAGTAAGTTTATAATGAAGAAACCGAATAAACATTATTTTAGCCAGGTGGTCAAGGTCAACATTAAAAATAAGTTATATTGTAAACATATACCCTTGACATAAAGTGATGAAAATGGCACTTTACCTGTGTGGTCTTCCTCCCAAAAACCTCTAACTCTGGTCTAATCATAAGAAAAATATGAGATAAGTTCTAATGTAGGGGCATTCCACAAAATGCCCAACCAGTGTTCTTTAAAACTGTCAAGACCACCAAAAATCAGGAACATTTATATAACCATATAACCAAGAGGAGCCTAAAAAGCTGTGACACCTAAATACAATGCTATTCTGGATAGGATCCTAGAATAAAATAAACATTAGGTAAAACTAAGAAAATCTGAATAAGTTATGGACTTTAATTAAAAATAATGTATTAATATTGGTTCAGGAGGACGACAAGATGGCGATGGAGTAGGCAAACGTACCAACTTCCACCTCCCAGAACCAAAGTGGATTACAACTTAATTTTAAGAACCACCATCTGGAAAAACCAACATTGGACTAAACAAAGAGGACTCTTCAACCAAGGAACACTGAAGAAGCCACACTGAACTGGTAAGGAAAAGCAGAAATGCAGAGGGCAGCCCAGCTCCCTGGACTGAGTGGCAGCCCAGAGAGACTCATGTGGCGGGAAGTGAGTTTAGCAAAGAGGGGAGAATCCTGAACCTTAGGAACAATGCTCCAGCCTGCAGCCCCAGAGCCTAGAAGAGGCATATGGACAGTATTTAGCTGTGAAACAAGTCAGGATATCATTTGTGAGAAAGAGACAGATTTCTCAGACCCAGAATTCATCTTAAGGGACCACACAGAAAACCTATCTCACAACCACTCATCTGGGGCTCCAGGGAACAGGGAGAGAGGAGAGGACTGGAGCAGTGAGAAGAGAGTATAATCTAGGAGGCACAGGGAGAAACACTTTGAGGGACAGCCACCCTAAACCCTGGGCTGAGTCACTCCCCAAATCTGAAGAAATATTTCCCCTGGAAACAGCAATACTAGCAAAGGGAAGCAGGACACCAGACAAAAAGCTTTACCGTGCCACTCAGAGCAGAATCACTTAGAAGAAGGGAGCTTTCAGGACTACAGTACTGAGTGTTAGGGTCTGGGCTGCAGTGCCCCCACCCACATGGTTGAGGGCTTGCTGGAGAGTGGGCAGCAGTGGGGGGCAGAAGCCAGCCAGCCACTACTGAGGCCCAGGAATGAGCCCAGTCTTGCCCTACAGAGGCAGAGGTGGAGGCAGAGGCAGAGGGGATGTGAGAAAGTGGTCAGGCCCAGCTGCAGGCTGCCTGCAACCCAGCCTGTGGAGGAAGGACAGGAAACATGGAAGGGGCGGAGACCCACCACTGAGCAAGGGTGCAGGTGCACAGCCTCATCCGGCCTGAGAAACCGAGGCTTGCCACTCAAAGCACGAGCCAGCTTCTCCTGCAGAGATGGAGTGAAAGCGCAAAATCAGGTGGAGTTACACGACTGCGCATTGGCATGCAGCCCTGCCCAGCCCACAGAGCCAAGGTTTGCAGCCAACCCGCAAGCGGACTCCTCTTGCAGGGGCAAGGCGAAAGTCTGGAATCAGGCAGAGACCCGCAGCTGAGAAAAGGTGTTCACCACTGCCCTCAGGGCCAAGGCTTGCAGCCTGGGCACAGCTCATAACCCCACCTGCAGGAGCTGGGTGAAGGCCGGAGGCCACCAAAGTTTGTACACCTGGGCACATGATCACAGCCCCTCCCGTGAAGGAGAGGCGAAAACCACAGTGACAGCCCCAGTGTGCTGGCACCTGCAACACCCATACCTGAACACCCTAGGCAGCAGCTGCAGAGGGGGTGGAGGGCCTGCAGACAGACCATACCTAGAGAACACAGAGGCTACACCCAGTGGACTCTAGTGGCCATAACCTTCTTATACACAGTCAAAATGGAAAGGCAGAGAAATGCCCAGAGAAGGACCTGAATGAGTCAGATATAACCAAATTACCAGATGCAGAGTTTAAAATAGTCATTGTTAGGATGCTCAAAGATCTTAGAACAAAAATAGATGGTCATTATGAACACCTAAATAAAGAGATAGCAAATATAAAAAAGGACATTGAAATAACAAAAAAGAATCAGTCAGAAAAACAAATACAATATTAAAAATGAAGAACACAATGGAAGGAATTAAATCAGGATGGATGAATTGAGGATCAAATCAGCAAGTTAGAGAACAAGATAAATAAAGGCATGGAAGCAGAGCAGAAAAAAAGAAAAGAGCCTCAAAGAGTCTGAGGAAACTCTAAGAGAGCTCTGTGACAAAATGAAGAGAAATAACATTTACATCATAGGGGTTCGTGAAGAAGAAGAGAAAGAACAAGGGATAGAGACTTTGTTCAAACATATCATAGCTGAAAACTTTCCTAAATTAAGGCAGAAAAACATCTCACAAGTTCAAGAAGCACAGAGAACTCCATTAAAGAGAAACCCAAAGAAATCTACACCAAGACACATCATAATTAAAATACCAAAGCTAAGTGATAAAGAGAAAATATTAAAAGCTGCTAGAGAAAAAAAGACTATCACCTACAAAGGTGCTCCCATAAGGATGACATTCGGCTTCTCAACAGAAACACTTGAGGCCAGAAAGGAATGGCAAGAAATATTCAAAGTAATGCAGAACAATAGCCTACAACCAAGACTAATCTATCCAGCAAGGCTATCGTTTAAAATTGAAGGAGAAATAAAAAGCTCCCACATACAAAAAAAAAAAAAAATCAAGGAATTCACTACAACCAAACCAATGCTGCAAGAAATGCTAAGGGGCCTGTTGTAAACAGATCAAAGGGGAAAAAGAATATAACAAAAGAGGAATACAACTTTAAAGAATAAAATGGCAATAAGCAACTACATATCAATAACCTTAAATATAAATGGACTAAATAACTAGATCAAAAGACATCGGGTAGCTGCGTAGATAAAAAAACAGGACACATACATATACTGTATAAAAGAGACACGCCTTAAAACAAAAGATGCACATAGACTGAACATAAAAGAATGGAAAAAAATATTTCACAGAAATGGAAATGACAAGAAAGCTGGGATAGCAATACTTGTATCAGACATAATGGACTTTAAAACAAAGGCTATAGTAAGAGATAAAGAAGGTTACTACATAATGATAAAGGAAGCAATTCATCAGGAAGACATAACCATTATAAATATCTACGCACCTAATATAGGAGCACCTAAATATATAAAAAAGGCTTTGATGGATATAAAGGGCAAGACCAACAGCAATACTATAATAGTAGGAGATTTCAATACCTCACTAACATCACTAGATACATCCTCAAGAAAGAAAATTAACAAAGAAACAGCAGACTTAACGCACACACTAGATCAACTGGATTCAATAGATATCTTCAGGACCTTTCACCCTAAAGTAGCAGAATATACATTCTCTTCAAGTGCTCATGGTACATTCTTTCAGATAGATCACATATTAGGGCACAAAAGTGGTCTCAACAAATTTAAGAAGATTGAAATCATATCGAGCATTTTCTCTGATCATAATGGCGTGAAACTAAAAATTAAACACTACAGAAAAACTGAAAAATACTCAAACACTTGGAAACTAAATAGCATGTTATTAAACAACAAATGGGTTAACAATGAGATCAAAGAAGAAATAAAAAAATTCCTAGAAATGAACGATAATGAGCATACATCAACTCAAAATTTATGGGACACTGCAAAAGCAGTCCTGAGAGAGAAGTTTATAGCATTACAGGCATACCTTAAGAAGCTAGAAATAGCTCAAATAAACAACTTGATCCTGCATCTAAAAGAACTAGAAAAAGAATGGCAAGTAAAGCCCAGAGGTAGTAGAAAAAAGGAAATAACAAAGATCAGATGGAAATAAATGACATAGAGGCTAAAGAAACAATACAGAGGATCAATGAAACCAGGAGCTGGTTCTTTGAAAAGGTAAACAAGATCAATGAGCCTTTAACTAGACTCACCAAGAAAAAAAAAGGACTCAAATAAATAAAATTAGAAATGAGAGTGGAGAAATAACAACTGACATAACAGAAATACAAAAGATTGTAAGAAAATACTATAAAGAACTGTATGCCCAAAAACTAGACAATCTAGATGAAATGTACAAATTCCTTGAAACATATAATCTTCCAAAAATTAATCTGGAAGAATCAGAAAACCTAAACAGACCAATTACAACAAGTGAGATTGAAATACTTATCAAAAAACTCCCAACAAAGAAAAGTCCTGGGCCTGATGGCTTCACAAGTGAATTCTACCAAATATTCAAAGAAAAACTAACTCCTATCCTTCTCAAGCTATTTCAAAAAATTCAGGAGGAAGGAAGACTTCCAAGCTCCTTTTATGAGGTGAGCATAATTCTGATTCCAAAACCAGGCAAAGACAACACAAAAATAAAAAATTATAGGCCAATATCCCTGATGAATTTAGATGCTAAAATCCTCAACAAAATATTAGCAAACCCGATCCAACAATATATGAAAAAAATTATACATCATGATCAAGTGGGATTTATTCTAGGGAGGCAAGGCTGGTACAATATTTGAAAATCAATCAGTGTCATTCATCACATAAACAAAAGGTAGGAGAAAAACCACATGATAATTTCAATAGATGCAGAAAAAGCATTTGATAAAATCCAGCACCCATTCATGATCAAAACTCTCAGCAAAATGAGAATACAGGGAACATACCTCAACATGATAAAGGCCATCTATGACAAACCCACAGCCAACATCATACTCAGTGGGCAAAAATTAAAAGCAATCCCCTTAAGATCAGGAACAAGGCAGGGGTGCCTCCTTTCACCACTCTTATTCAACATAGTTCTAGAAGTTCTAGCCACAGCAATCAGAAAAGAAAACGAAATAAAAGGTATCCAAATTGGAAAAGAAAAAGTAAAATTATCATTATTTGCAGATGATATAATACTGTATATAGAAAACCCTACAGTCTCAGTCAAAAACTACTGGACCTGAAAAATGAATTCAGCAAGGTGGCAGGATATAAAATTAATACTCAGAAATCAGAGGCATTTTTATACACTAACAATGAACTGTCAGATAGAGAAATTAAGGAAGCAATCCTTTCACTATCGCAAGCAAAAAAATAAAGTACCTAGGAGTAAATTTAACCAAGGAGATTAAAGACTTCTACTCAGAAAATTATAAAACATTGATAAAAGAAATCAAAGAAGATACAAACAAGTGGAAGATATACCGTGCTCATGGTTAGGAAGAATAAACATCATTAAAATGTCTATATTACCCAAAGCAATTTATAAATTCAAATGCAATACCAATTAAAATACCAATGACATACTTCAAAGATATAGAACACATATTCCAAAAAATTTATATGGAACCAAAAAAGAACAGGAATAGCCTCAGCAATCTTGAAAAGGAAGAATAAAGTGGGAGGTATCACACTTCCTGATATCAAGTCATACTACAAGGCCATTGTACTCAAAACAGCCTGGTACTGGCATAAGAACAGGCATATAGATCAATGGAACAGAACAGAAAACCCAGAAATAAACCGACACCTTTATGGACAACTGAAATTTGACAAAAGAGGAAAGAGCATACAATGGAGTAAAGACAGTCTCTTCAACAAATGGTGTTGGAAAAATTGGACAGGTGCCTGCAAAAAATTGAAACTAGACCACCAACTTACACCATTCACAAAAATAAACTCAAAATGGATAAAAGACTTAAATGTAAGCCGTGAAACCATAAGCATCTTAGAAGAAAACATAGGCAGTAAGCTCTCCGACATCTCTCGCAGCAATATATTTGCCGATTTATCTCCACAGGCAAGTGAAATAAAAGATAGGATAAACAAATGGGACTATATTAAACTAAAAAGCTTTTTCACAGCTAAAGACAATAAGAACAGAATAAAAAGACAAACTACACAATGGGAGAACATATTTGACAATACATCTGTTAAGGGGTTAATAACCAAAATTTATAAAGAACTTGTAAAACTCAACACCAGGAAGACAAACAATCCAATCAAAAAATGGGCTAAAGAAATGAATAGACACTTCTCCAAAGAGGACATACAGATGGCCAATAAGCAGATGAAAAAATGCTCAACATCACTACTCATTAGAGAAATGCAAATTAAAACCACAATGAGATATCACCTCACACCAGTCAGAATGGCGCTCATCAACAAAACAACACAGAGTAAGTGCTGGCGAGGATGTGGAGAAAAGGGAATCCTCCTGCCCTGCTGGTGGGAATGCAGAGAGGTGCAGCCACTGTGGAAAACAGTATGGAGATTCCTCAAAAAATTAAAAATCAAACTGCCTTTTGACCCAGCTATCCCACTTTTAGGAATATATCCCAAGAACACCATAGCACTGTTTCAAAAGGAGAAATGCACCCCCATGTTTATGGCAGCATTGTTCACAATAGTGAATATCTGGAAACAGCCCAAGTGTCCATCAGTGAACGAGTGGATTAAAAAGTTTTGGTATATATATACTATGGAATACTGCTCAGCCATAAGAAATGATGACATCGCATCATTTACAACAACATAGATCAGGGGGTCCCCAAACTACGGCCCACGGGCCACATGCAGCCCCCTTAGGCCATTTATCCTGCCCCCGCCGCACTTCTGGAAGGGTACCTCTTTCATTGGTGGTCAGTGAGAGGAGCATAGTTCCCATTGAAATATTGGTCAGTTTGTTGATTTAAATTTACTTGTTCTTTATTTTAAATATTGTATTTGTTCCCGTTTTGTTTTTTTACTTTAAAATAAGATATGTGCAGTGTGCATAGGAATTTGTTCATAGTTTTTCTATAGTCTGGCCCTCCAACGGTCTGAGGGACAGTGAACTGACCCCTGTGTAAAAAGTTTGGGGATCCCTGACATAGATGGACCTTGATAACATTATACTGAACGAAATAAGTAAATCAGAAAAAACTAAGAACTATATGATTCCATACATACGTGGGAAATAAAAATGAGACTCAGAGACATGGACAAGAGTGTTGTGGTTACAGGGGGGCGGGGTGGGAGGATAAGGAAGGGGGGAAGGGCACAAAGAAAACTAGTTAGAAAGTGATGGAAGACAATTGGACTTTGGGTGATGGGAATACAGCATAATCAAATGTCAAAATAACCTGGAGATGTTTTCTCTGAACATATGTACCCTGATTTATCAATGTCACCCCATTAAAATTAATAATAAAAATGATTCTTTAAAAAAATAAAATAAAATAAAATATTGGTTCATAAATTGTGACCAATGGACCGTACTAATGTAGGATGTTAATAATAGGGCAGAACTGGGACCTCTACTCACTGCACAATTTTTCTGTGAATCTGAAACTATTTCAAAATTAAACTTTTATTTTAAAACAACAACAAAAGAGAAATACAGAGAAGTGAACTGTTTTATTATTTCTCTAACAGAACTCAGCAAGCAAAATAATAAAGTATTGGCACTCATATATTTAATATTTATTAGATATCTTGATTCATAAATTAACAAGATATAGAATTTTAAATTAGAGATTATTTTCCATTATAGTTTTGAAGACATTTCTCCATTAATTATCTTCTAGCTTCCAGCCTTGCTGTTGCAATATTGATATTTTAATTTCCAAAACTTTTTTTATTTCTCTCTAAATATTAGGAGTGTTCTTTTTGTTCCTGGTATCCTGAGATTTCATAATTGTGTACCATTTGGCTGGAAACTTTATGGGTTCTTTAATTGAAGTTTATGCCCTTCCATGCTAGGTCATTTTTGTATATTATTTTGTTGATTTCCTCACCCTCCATTTTCCCTGATCTCTTTACCTAGAACTCCTATTATTTTAGATTTTGAATTGTATGACTGTTGCAACAATTTTCTTTTTTTCTCTTATCTTTCATCTTGTTTTTTCCACTTTCTGAAAAGTTTTTCCAGCTGATAGTCTCACCATTATTTTGAATTTTTTCAAGAATACTTTGTGTTCTGTTTGGTTTTGTTTTTATTGTTTCTTTATTTAAAAGTAATTATCATGCAGCTCTTAGTTTTTTCTGATTTACTTATTTCACTCCATATAATGTTATCAAGATCCAACCATTTTGTTGTAAATGATCCATTGTCATCATTTCTTATGGCTGAGTAGTATTCCATAGTGTATATGTGCCACATCTTCTTTATCCAGTCATCTATTGAAGGGATTTTTGGTTGTTTCCATGCATGATTCCATACATAGGTGGGACATAAAAATGAGACTAAGAGACATGGACAAAAGTGTGGTGGTTATGGAGGGGGGAGGTAGAGGGGAAGGGGGAGAGGGAGTGGTACAAAGAAAACCAGACAGAAGGTGACGGAGGACAATCTGACTTTGGATGATGGGTATGCAACATAATTGAATGACAAGATAACCTGGAGATGTTTTCTTTGAACATATGTACCCTGATTTATTGATGTCACTCCATTAAAATTAATAAAAATTTATAAAAATAAATAAATAAAAGTAATTATCCTATTTCTACTTTCTGTATGGTATCTCCTATTCTCTAACATTTTAATTCATAGTTTTTATAAAGTTATCTTATCCCTGAATAGTCTGAAGTTTTATGTTTATTTGTGACTCTGTTTTTCATGCAAGATTTATCTAATGCAGTGTTTCCCAACGTGGGGCCCACGCCCCACAGGGGGGCAATTCGATAGTTAAGGGGGGCAATTTGAAAATGGACTCGACACAACTTTAATTCTTTCACTCCGGGCCATTTAAATGCAATGCTAGATATCGGTACCAAATTTAACAAAAAATGCAATTCTTAAATAATTGCGGTAAATAATTATTAAGTATAATTTCGTTTGACGAGACCAAAATATCAACTGGGTGATTGGCGTCGTCAAGTAAACTTCGTCCTGGGTTCACTGCGGAGCGTGCCGTCTGCTGCGGGGAACCCCGGACGTTTTAAAAACTCGCTAAACAACGCAGTTATTCTCACCTAATTGGCGCATCTCAACTTCTGTAGTGTTTCACATCATTCAGTTGGTGTTAATTTGAAATAAGTGTCAGTCAAAACTGTTGTAAAAGCTCGTTGATTTAATAAATATACATATATATATTGTACAGATATAATTGGTATTTGATTTTATTTTTATCAATATTAAACTCTTTATTAAGTACTTCTTGCATCGGGGCTAGAAAGCAATAATATTTTATAAATATTATTGGGGCTATAATAGTGCATGCATGACAATTTTAATTTTAGAAGCATAACTTTCCAGAAAATTTTGTCAAGTGGAAAAAATATAGATACCTTTTGATTTGCGGTGGTAGTGTAGTAAATGTGTTATATACATTTAAATAAATATGAATTTTTAGTATATGTTTACTCTATGTCACATTGAATATATTTTAACACATATTTTAATATTAGTTTTTAATTGATCTTATTTTTATTTCTTATAGCCCATAGTAAAATGAGTGGTGCAAGCAAGAAAAAAACTCGTCAATATTCAGAGGAATATTTAAAATTTGGGTTCATACCCGCTGTTCATGATGAGCGGATTCCTTTTTGTCTTTTATGCCAGCAATGCTTGACCAACGAATCAATGAAACGAGGTCGTCTTGAGGCGCATTTGAGGGTGAAACATAGTGCTCATATTAATTCAGATTTGAGTTACTTTAAAACTTTAAAGAAAATTTTTGAAAAAAGAACAACATTAAAGTCTCTATTTACTGCTCATACTTCAACTAATAATCGTGTTCTTGAGGCTAGTTATCAAATTTCTTTATTCATCGCTAAAACTGGAGAAAATCACACTATAGGAGAGAATTTAATAAAACCATCAATTTCTTAAAACAGTTCTTGAAAAAGATGACAAAGATGTAAAAGCTATGCCACTCAGTGACAATACTGTTAGCAGAAGAATAGACAAAATGAGTGAGGATATTGAAAAACAACTTATTGAAAAGCTGAAAACAAAAAAATTCTCCTTGCAAATGGATGAATCAACTTTGAGAGACAGTGAGGTAATATTGATAACTTACATAAGATATATTGATAACTTACATAAAGGACATTTTGCTGAAGAAATGTTGTTCTGTAAAAGATTAGAAAGCACCACTACCTCCAAAGATATATATAATAAGCTAAAACACTACTTAGATGTCAATGATATACCAATGAAAAATATAACATCTTGTGCTGCAGATGGTGCTCCCAATATGATGGGCAAGAAAAATGGCTGCTTAAAATTGATGAAAGATGCGAATCCAGAAATGATTCTTGTGCATTGTGTTATTCATAGGGAAAATTTGGTAGCTAAAAACATCTCGCCTGTTCTGAATGAAGTATTACATACAGTAATAAACTGTGTTAATGCTATTAAAGCTAGTGCCAAATGTGAGCATCTTTTCAAGCTATTTTGTGAAGAACAAAATGAAGACCATGTGAGACTTTTACTTCATACTGAAGTAAGATGGCTATCTAAAGGAAACTGTTTGAAAAGATTTATGGAACTGTTTGATACTCTTAGTGATTTTTTAAGCGATAAACCTGAAATGAAGTATCTGTTAACAATAGATGGTAAAGCATTTGTGAGTTATTTAGCCAATATCTTTGAAAAACTAAATATATTAAATAAGCAACTTCAAGGAACAAATAAAACTCTTGTCGATGCAAAAGCAAAGATATTTGGTTTCATTACCAATATTGAGTTATGTCAGAAACATATTAACAACAAAAACTTTAAACAAACAAAAAAAAAAAACTTTAAACAGTTTTATTGGCTCCAAAAATGTGAAGTAACTGATACCGCTTTACTTGTTATTGTCAATCATTTGAATATTCTATCAGCTGATTTAAAAGAAAGATTTTCTGATTTAAAACAAATTGATTTTCCAACATGGATGATGCAGCCAATGTTAGTGGATTTGTCTAATATATCAAATATGCAGTATCAAGAAGAACTCACAGAATTGCAAAATGATGAGTCAGTTAAAGCTTTATTTAATATCAAAGGAGTGATGGCATGGCTTTGTGAGGAAACAGAAATCAAATACCCAAATTCAACCAAATGTGCAAGAAAACTATTGCTATCGTTTCCATCTTCATTTTTAGCTGAATGTGGATTTAGTGCTGCAAATGATTTACTAGTAAAAAAAAGAAATCGGCTGGATATAACACAACATGGAGACTTGAGACTAAAGCTAACCAAATTGGAACCTAATATAAAATCTCTGTGCAGCAAGCATCAAACTAAATTAAAATAATAAATTAATATAGAAAAATCTGTATTAAAATTATTTGGAATTTAAATTTCTGTTTTTCATTATATGTTTTGAAACTTTACTTACTGTGTTTTGTTAACAATTTCATAGTGATTTCTTCCTAGGACCTATAATTTATGTTTATTAAGTGAACAAATCAATTTTTTAATGTTAAAAATTATGTATGTTACATGGGGGGGACATAAAAATTTTAGAAAGGTTAAGGTGGGGCATGGCACAAAAAAGGTTGGGAAACACTGATCTAATGCTTGGTAACTGTACATTGTAGCATGCACATTTTTAAGGTTGGAGTGTTAAAAGTTGATTAGAAACTGAAATATTATTCTAACTTAAAAAAAGGAAATCCGGTCACATATTAAAACATAGATGATAGCTGAAGACATTATGATTAAGTGAAATATTCCAGTCACAAAGACAAGTATGATTCCACTTACCTGAGGTATCTCAAGTAGTCAAACTCATAGAAACAGAAGAAGGATGATTACCAGGGGCTAGGGAAAGGGGAAAGTACAGAGTTGTTGTTCAATAGATATAGAGTCTTGCAAGATGAAAAAGCTCTAGAGGTCTATTGTACAACAATATTAATGCATGGGTGGGCAAAACTAGGTTTACAGTTGTTGATATGGAAAATAATGTAATAATAAAGAATAAAAGAATCAACTCTTTTATGTACTCACAACTCTAAACCTGCTTTTGTCCACCCCTATATACTTAATGCTACTAAGCTATACACTTAAAAATAGTAAGATGATAAATAATTTTATGTTGTTTTCTTTAAAGTAATTCTTTTAAATGTTGATTAGAAGCTCTGAGTACAAAGATAGGGCTCTTCTAACATGGGCGTCAGCTCCAAGTGATGACCAAGCTCTTTCAGTCAAGAACTCTTGATGTTTTTGCCACCTGCTCTTTTCTCTCGAGAGCCATAGGCTGCTCAGATTCCCCAGAGAACAACCACCCGTATTCTCCCCTTACAGGTTATGGGCCAGCCTGCCAGCTGTCTTAGAGGGCATCGGGAAAGGCAGTCAGTGATTTCAGCATTGAGTATACAAACTCCAAGTCTTTCCCTCCGTTTTCTGTGTGGTCCCTCTCCTCTGCTGTGTTTGGGTTCGTCCAGTGACTCTCTGCATCACCATCTCCAGAGAATATATCTTCAATCTTCCGGGATATGCGAGAAGCCATCATACAGTTCTGTGTCGTTGGGGTGTGAATCTGGGGAACTTAACTGCTTCAAAATCAGGCCACTTTCCATGCATTTACATAGGTATCAGTTCTAATTCTCGAGCCTTGAACATTCAACAGTAAATCAATCTGTTACTCAACTTTCACTACTGTCAACACAGGATTCAGTTACCCCAGTTCTGTTTAGTCAGTTACCACTTTTCTATCTACTTATCAGTTTACCAATTTTATTGTTTATTTTCTCTCTTTTTTTCTTGTCCTCATATGTTTTTGCCTCTACAAAACGTTGCTGTTGTTTTAAAGAGATGTTTGGGGTTTGACAAGAGAGTAGTAGCTATTGTATATATTCTATCCACCTTTTTTTACCTAAAGTGGCTTGTTTTCTATAGTTTTGTATTTAATCTTCTATGTTGGAGATGATTTAGTAGAAAGAGTAGATATAGATTAATCTGAGCCAGATTAGGAGTTTAACATATTTTTTAAATTTATGTTTTAATTGAATTTATGGGATTCGGGTTTAGGTGTACAGCACAATAAAACACCATCTGCACATTACATAGTGCGCCCATCACTCCAAGCAAAGTCTTTTTTGTCTCCCACTTCCCCCCTTTGCCCATTTCCACCTACCCTTCGGTTCCTTCCCTCTGACTGTCACCACACTGTTACCTGTGCTGATGCGTTATATAGATACGATATTTTTTGCCTAATCCCTTCACCTTCTATTATCCAGTTTTCCAACCTCTCCCCTCTGCTCTGTCAATCTGTCCCATGTGACCATGTCTCTCTTTCCATTTTGTTTTAATTTGTTCATTAGATTCCACATGTGAGTGAGATCATATAGTATCTGTCTTTCTTTCTTTGGCTTATTTCACTTAACATAATACTGTCCAGGTACATCCATTCTGTCACAACAGGTAATATTTCCTGGAGTCTGACATTTTCTTATTGTATCACTATAAATTAACTAACTTTTCTTATTTTGTTTTCTGTTTGTAAAATGAAGGTGCTAAGACATGGGCTTATCTTGAGAATACTGTAAAAAAAAAGTATGAAAGGTATATGTAAGTAATATATGTAAAACTTATGTAAAACATAGGACTTGCTTAATAACTATTAATTTCCCTTCTCCATCCAAGATTGGTTGTTCTGTTTACCCTCCACTAACAACTGCGACATTTAGATAATAACCTAATTTTGATTTTAGTTTCTATAGTGATGTCTCAAGTCACATGATAGCAATTACCTTCTAGCTGTCCTTGCCTCCCCCTGATTATGACATTCGGTGTCAGTTGAGTTCCATGTCATTTAGTAAAAATAAGTAAAAATTTTAATTTTTTGTATTTTTAATAAAAATTAATAGATTTTTGAGTTCTTTAATCAAATCTGCTTTTACCTTATTATGACACTGATATTTTCAAAATTTTCCTCACAATGTAAAATGGACTTTCCTTGGATATCAAGATCTAGAACTCGATGTAGAACTTTAACCATCTGAGCTCATAATTTTTTTCATTTCCTTGGAGGTAGAGAGCAGCTGGTTACTGTCCTCTAAATAATTACATTTTCTCTCAACACACTCAGTGATAGCATACCAAAACCATTGGAAGCAAAGGCATGTCAAAGTTCTACAAAGAACTGGGACTATGCATTGCTCCAATTAAGAGAGTCAAAACCAGTGGCTTACAAACCTCATTAATTAAATTCACAAATATTTCTTGAGTACCTGTTATGCTTCAGAAACTGTCTTAGAGACTTGGAATATAGGGTTCAAAGGAACAGATTTAAATAAAGAATCTTTGAGGATGTGTAGAAAGGGAATCGTTGTACACAATTGGTGATACTGTAAATTGGTGCAGCCACTATAGAAAATAGTATGACAGTTTCTCAAAATTAAAAATGGGCTTCAATCAATATGGTGGTATAAACAAACACAGTACTCAGAACCTTCCACAACCACATCAAAATTATAACTAAGCTACAGAGCCTGACCTGTGGTGGCGCAGTGGATAAAGCATTGACCTGGAATGCTGAAGTTGCCGGTTCAAAACTCTGGGCTTGCCTGGTCAAGGCACATATGGGAGTTGAAGCTTCCTGCTCCTCCCCACCTTCTCTCTCTCTCAATCTCTCTCTCTCTCTCTCTCTCAACCTCTCTCTCTCTCCTCTCAAATGAATAAATAAATAAAAATAAAAAAATAAAAATAAAATGAATAAGCTACAGAACAACCATCATTCAAAACCACCTAAAATCTAGCTGAACAAAAGTCCTACAACTAAGGATATAAAAAGAAAACTAATCAAGACTGGTAGGACGGGTCAAGATTCCAAATGGGCTCATCCTACACCCATGTGTGGCAGTTAAAAATTGGGAAGAAGATCTCGTCTGTGAAGTTCCCCCCCTGAAGAACCGTGGTTCCCAGCCCTACACCAGAACCCCCAGCCCAAGTTTCCTGTGTCAGGAAGAGTAGTCCCCATAATTTCTGGCTATAAAAACCAGTGGGGATTTTATGTCAACTACACTTTCATTTTTTAAATAAATAGTAAATACAAAAAAAAAAAAAAGATCCTTATCCTCATGGAGCTTATATTCTAGTGTGAGATATAAACAATAAAAATAAGTAAATTATAAAGTATATTTTTTTCAATAAAACAGGGAAAAGAAGATCCAGAGAACTACTGGAAGAGGGTTTGCAATTTAAACTGATTGAACATTTCTAATGTACTCAAGTGACCACCACCGAATCAGTTACAATTGTTTGGTTATAAGTAACAGATGCCAACTCTAAACAGAACATAAATGTGTTAAGTAGATATCAGGGAACAAAACTGACTAAGACTGAAGAAACAAACTAGAAAAAGGTCAAGAATCAGGACAGATCCAAGGCCAGTGGAATTAATCAACATTCTCCTCACAAAAGTATCACTGGAATGAATGATTTCCTACTATCTTATAACCTTTCGGCATTACTCCAACCCATCCTGAAGTTCCATAAGAGCTGATTAATCCAGCTAGAGTCACATGTCTACTCCTAGAGGATAAATAATCCCCCAAAATAGAAAATGTCTAGAGAAAGAGAGAATCTTCAAAAGAAAATTAGCTATATATTTTATGATTCTAATTATATGACTTTGAGAAAAAAATAAAAATTATGGACACAGTAAAAGATCAGAGTTGCCAGGAGTTGGCAGGAGAAGGGGAGAAAGGATGAATAAGAGAAGCAAGTAGAATTATTCAGGCAGTGAAACTACTCTGCATGATAATATAATCATGGATACATGTCATTATACATTTTCTACACCCATAGAATGCACAATACAAGAGTGAATATTCATCTAAACTGTGGAGTTTGGGTGATTATGATATGTCAATGAAAGTTCATCAGTTGTAACAAATGTACCACCCCCGGTGGAGAATATTGATGATGTTAATTTTGCTGTGAACCTAAAACTGCTATAAAAAAGTCTTAATTTTAAAAATGAAGTATATTTATGTGTTTAAGCCAAAATACAGAAAATGGGTAATAGACAACCAAAGCACAAAATGTGTCCAGCATAGACAAGGGCCAGCTCCAGAATTTCTATATAGAAGGGATTTAGAAGTAGCAATCTGATTGAAAATAGACAATAGGGCATTTTTCTTAACACTGCATTTTTATAACAATTACAGTTTTAACTTAGATTGTATCTTTATTTGTATAATTTTGAAGGATTGCTGAAGATTATTGGCTATATTAAACCTCTCCAAGCCACACCTTGCCACTCTACTGACCACAATTCCAGAAACACCCTGATTTCTACTGTAGTTTATTTCATCTTATTCTGAAACCTCCAATAATGTCAGCCTTGAGTGGCTGCCACATGGAGTCATTTCACTACAATGACCTTTAGAAATAAATCACAAAGCATATCCTAGACTGAAATAAACAATCATCAGCCAATTGGATTACTCTTTATATATTTTTAATTATACAAGGGAAGAAATTTCAGAATTTAACAAAAGGGGATTCGGAACGATGGAAGTAGCAACATAGATTTGAATCCACTCACGTCCCCACATAAAAGCAGACAAAACAACTACATTACAAAACCAAAAAGCCACAGACAATATTTACAACAAAACTGTTTTCAGTGATCATACTGGGAGTGGTTGCATTATTTTTTTTTTTAAGATTTTATTTATTGATTTAGAACACGGGTAGTCAACCTTTTTATATCTACCACCCACTTTTGTATCTCTGTTAGCAGTAAAATTTTCTAACCACCCACTGGTTCCACAGTAATGGTGATTTATAAAGTAGGGAAGTAACTTTACTTTATAAAATTTATAAAGCAGAGTTACAGCAAGTTAAAGCATATAATAATAATCACTTACCAAGTACTTTATGTTGGATTTTTGCTAAGTTTGGCAGAATAAATCTTTATAAAACAACTTACTATAGTTAAATCTGTCTTTTTATTTATACTCTGGTTGCTCCGCTACCGCCCACCATGAAAGCTGAAACGCCCACTAGTGGGCAGTCGGGACAAGGTTGACTACCACTGCTCTAGAGAGAAGCAAGAGAGAGAAAAGGAGGGAGGATGGGAGCAGGAAGTATCAACTCGTAGTATTTGCTTCTTATATGTGCCTTGAGTGGGCAAGCCCTGAGTTTCAAACCGGTGACCTCAGTATTCTAGGTCAACGCTCTATCCCCTGTACCAACACAAGTCAGGAACGCTATTATTATTATTCTTAGATGATTCTGTGTGTAACAGAAGATAAAACAAACCAGTCATAATAAGATATTGTAATTTTTTTTATCTCTCCTGTACTTGACAACCATGATTCCCAATGTCAAAGAAGATACAGAGAACATAACCAAACACCTTTCATCCCCAAATTTGAATAGGAAGTATCAATATGAACTTATGAAAGTTTTCTTTCCAAGGTTTCTTGGGAAAATGGCTGATGCCAAATTAGGAGCAAGAAATGTACCAGGTAAGTCTAGAAGAATTGCCATAACCAGATAGTAGGAAAGATATCAATGGCTACTAGGATCATGTCCAACGATCCTGAAAGGCAACTTGAAGGAGCCCCTACTAGCAAAAAACAATAATAATAAAGAGTGCTATGTAAATATTGAATGACTACGTGCACCCATTTTCCATATTTACATGAACGTATTTCCAATTTTTTTATTTTGTTCTAAAAGTCTGTCTACTCTTGCACCAAGAGTAATTTGTTTTAATTAGTATGTTTAATACTATAAAGTAACTAACTCAATATCTAGTAACAGGACTGCTCTTTATTTTTCTTCAAAATGTTCTTAGCTCAGGACCCTGACTTTCATGGGAAAAAACTTTTATTTGTCTTGATATAATAACAAGCCATTCCTCTTTATTTACAAGTCTTTGAAATGTGTTGGTTATTTCTGTGATAGAAGTCACATAATCTTTTTCTGGTAAAAAATTTTTTTAATTTATTGATTTTACAGAGAAAGGAGGTGAAGGGGAGAGCAAGAAGTATCTACTCATAGTTGCTTCACCCTAGTTTCTCATTGACTGCTTGTTGTATATGTCCTGACCAGGCAAGCCCAGGGTTTTGAACTGGAGACCTCAGCATTCTAGGATGATGCTTTATCCACTGTATCGCTTGACCAGGCAGTGGCACAGTGGATAAAGCATTGGACTTGGATGCGGAGGACCCAGGTTCGAGATTCCAAGGTCGCCAGTTTGAGCACGGGGTTGTCTGGTTTGAGCAAAAAAGCTCACCAGCTTGTACCCAAGGTCACTGGCTTGAGCAAGGGGTTATTTGGTCTGCTAAAGGCTCACGGTCAAGGCATATATGAGAAAGCAATCAATGAACAACTAAGGTGTTGCAATGAAAAACTGATGATTGATGCTTCTCATCTTTCTCCGTTCCTGTCTATTCCTCTCTCTGTAAAAAAAACAAAAATAGAAAACATAACCACACTGTATCACCACAGGCCAAGTTTCTGTTTATATTTCATTTGAATGCCACTGTTCATAAATTAATTTATGTACAGTTGCTATACGGTATTCAGTAACCTCTTCCATGAATACAGAGTTATTCTCATTTATTTAGGTCTTCTTTCATATTTTTCAATGAAGTTTTATAATTTTAGAAATAAGATCTGTAATATTTTTGTTAAAGTTATTCCTGGACTCATTATTTTTATTATCATTGTATATGGAATCTCTATCTTAATTACATTTTCTAATTTCTTTTTGTCTCTAAATAAAATGCCATTAACTGTTTTATAATTTTATTGTACCTAGAAACTTCTTACTTATTCTGATTCTCTTGGACTGAATGCCAACCACTTTGTTTCTTGCTTTTCAATCCCTATACCTGCTCTAGTTCTTTCTCATGGCATGCAATAACAGGAGTCTCAGAATACTTGTTCATAGCAGTCATTGTTATCTCATTATATAAGTTAATGGCAATATCTCTGTCATGGATTTTTCCATGACTTTATATTTTATTTACATATGAATAAGATCTGTGTGAAATGTATATATAATCAGATTTAAGGATGAGTTTTAGTTGGAATGCTCTAAAATATAAGCAGCCTGTCTTTGTCTAAATGTCAAAACCAAACATCTAGCACTAATATCTGGAAGTGCTTGAATGAACTGTTTAACACCTAAGAATAAACTATTTGTAGATCACAGTTCTTTTGACATGAACTGCAATTTATCACTTAGTATAAAAGTTTTCAAATACATAGTTCTTTGAGATACAAAAGAGAACATTCCCCAATCATCCTAAATAAAACCCAAATAAACATGTCTGCTGAGCAAGGTGCAGTCTATTTCCTTTTCAAATATACCACTAAGCATGATGCTTTTTGTGAGTTTGACACATATCTTTTTTCAGCTTAAGAAGAGTTCCTTGTTTACAATTAGATTTTATCCAGTGTTAATGTATTTTATTCCTAGAGTCAAATCAACTTAGATATGATGCATTTGATCAGGATAAGCTCTTGCAAATTTTGTTTGCTGATATTTTATTTAGGATTTTTATATCTATGTTTATAATTTTCCTTTTATGTATTGTCTGTGTAAATTTTTCTTTTTATCAAAGTTATATAAATATCATAAAATAAATTTAATAATAGCAAATTCCCTTTTATTTATTGTGATAATTTTTTTGTTTTGTTTTGTTTTTTACTTCTTTTTCCAAGTAAGAAGAGGAGGGATACAGAGATAGACTCCCACATGCACCCAGACCAGGATCCACCCAGGAACCCACATCTCGGTTGATGCTTTGCTCATCTGGGGCCATGTTTGTAACACAGCTATTTTTAGCACCTGGGGTAGAGGCTTTACAGAGTCATCCTCAGCACCCAGAGCTGATGCACTCT
Source organism: Saccopteryx bilineata (assembly GCF_036850765.1). NCBI lineage: Eukaryota > Metazoa > Chordata > Mammalia > Chiroptera > Emballonuridae > Saccopteryx > Saccopteryx bilineata. Next base: position 86,584,007 of record NC_089494.1, on the reverse strand, counting down.
AACCAATTAAGCCATGACTGTGGGAGGAGGAAGAAAGAGAGAGAGAAGCAGAAGGGGACGAGAAGCAGATGATCACTTCTTCTGTGTGCCCTGATCAGGAATCAAACCCAGGACATCCACACACTGAGCTGACACTCTACCACTGAGCCAAATGATCAGGGCTGTAACAATTTTTATACAGATAATCCATTTTGTGAAGATTGTTAGAATCTACTTTGTACTTTTTTATATGGGATGATTTTATTTTACTCAGTGTTGTTAATGAATCTTGTTAATGAATTCTAGTATTCTCTTTCACCTTTAATCCAATCTGAAAATGTTTTGTCTTTTTAGAGAACTGTTTCTTACTATAAGGTTCCAAATGCATTAGTAGAAAATTGTTCATGATAATCTTTTATACCTGTTTAAATCTCTCCAGCATCAGTAATTATATCTCCTCTTTTTCCATCTAATATTGTTGTATTCTGTATTCTCTCTTCTTAGTAACATATCTACCAGTAATTTTTAGTAAAGTTAAGAGAGAATTAAATTATTTGAATCTCTCTCTAAAAATATCTTTATTTCACCTCTCTCTCTTGAATGAAAAATTAGCTTAATAAATAATTCTAGGTTGTTAGTTTCTCTCAGCATTTTTTTATTTTGCATTTTTCTGAAGCTAGAAATGGGGAGGCAGTCAAACAGACTCCCGCATGCACCTGACTGGGATCCACCCGAAATGCCCACCAGGGGGTGATGTTCTGCCCCTCTGGGGCGTCGCTCTGTTGCATCCAGAGCCATTCTAGCGCCTGAGGCAGAGGCCACAGAGCCATCCTCAGCATCTGGGCCATCTTTGCTCCAATGGAGCCTCGGCTGCAGGAGGAGAAGAGAGAGACAGAAAGGAAGGAGAGGGGGAGGGGTGGAAAAGCAGATGGGCGCATCTCCTGTGTGTCCTGGCCGGGAATCGAACCCGGGACTCCTGCACACCAGGCTGACGCTCCACCACTGAGTCAACCGGCCAGGGCTCAGCACTTTAAATATATGGTTTCACTATCTTTTGGCTTCTATTTTTGTTCATGTGAAATATGTTGCTAGTCTATTTTTTCTTTGAAAGTAACCTTTTTCTTTCGAGTTGCTTTACAGATTTTTCTCATTGTCTTTGGCAATGCTCAGTTTTACAATAATAACTCAAGACAAAGGAAGAAGTTTAAAAATTAGGAATATGGCAGAATTAGATTCAACTAAAACAAAAGCAAAAATTTTTCCAGAACTGATGAAAGGCATATTTCCTTAGATTGTAGAAATATAACAAGCAGAATAATTGAAAATAAACCTACTATCTAGAATATATAAAACTACATATGTGAAGATAAACAGAAATAACAAAAGAATTTAGGAAAGTCACAAGATACAGGATATTTCTATATAAGGAATATGTCTATGTGAGAAATAAATTTTTATGTAAGCATCAAACAATACAAAAATAAACTTTTAAAAAATAATTTACATTAGCATTAGGAAACATCAAATACCTAAGAATAAATCTAGGTATAAGAATAGAAAAGATGAACAAGACCTCCATACAAAAAGTACCATGTGCATGGTTTTAGAAGATCTGATATTCTCTTCAAATTGATATATAGATTCCTAATCAAAACACTAGCAATTAAGGGTAAGGTTTGGGCAATTAAAAGCCTAATTATAAAACAGCCAAAATCATCTTCAAGAAAAGAAACAAAGTTGAAGGACTTCATTATTAGATATTATGATGTATTACAAAGCTATAGAAATTAAAATATATTATTGGTACAAGAATAGAAAATAGACCAATGAGAAAAAAAATGAGTTCAAAAATGGACCTAGAAACTTACAGTCACCCAATTTATGATAAAGGTGTCCCTGCAATACTGTAGAAAAAGAGTGATCTTATCAATAAATAGTTTTAGATGAATTGGGATGGGAAATATTGGTCTCTACCTCAAACCAAATATATAAAACTTTATTCCAAATTAATAACAGACCTAAATATGAAAGCCAAAACATTATACCTCCCCAGAAGATTACATAAGAAAATATGTTCTTGATCTTAAGTTAGGAAAAGATTCTTTTAAAACAAACACAAAAAGCACAAAGTAAAAAGAAAAATATTGTTAAACTAGACTTTGCCTGACCAGGAGGTCATGTGGTGGTGCAGTGGATAGAGCATCAGATTGGGACACAGAGGACCCAGGTTTGAAAACCCAAGGTTGCTGGCTTGAGCATGGGCTCATATAGCTTGAGTGTGGGCTCACCAGCCTGAGCGCAGGGTCGCTGGCTTGAGTGTGGGATAATAGACATGACTCCATGGTCACTGGCTTGAGCCCAAGGTCACTGGTTTGAGCAAGGGTCACTCATTCTGCTGTACCCCCCCCCAGTCAAGGCACATAAGAGAAAGCAATGAACAACTAAGGAGACAAAGGAACCGTAATGAAAATTGATGGAACCATAATGAAGAATTGATGCTTCTCATCTCTATCCCTACCTGTGTCTGTCCCTCTCTCTGTCACAAAAAATAAATAAATAAATAAATAAATAATAAACTAGACTTTGTTTAACCTTACAATTACTGTTAACTAAAAGGCATCATTAAAAAAATAAACCCAGTCCAGGTAGCTCAGCTTGTTAGTGTCATCCTGATATATTAAAATTGCAAGTTTGTTCCAAGTCAGGGCACATGCAAGAGTCAACCAATGACTCATAAATAAATGGAACAACAAATTTATCTCTCTCTCTCCATTCTTCTCCTCTCCTGTTCTTTCCTTTCTTCTCACTCTAAAAAGAAAAAAAAACAATAAATTTTTTTAAATATTTTAAAACAAATGTGAAAAGACCACAAAACTTGGGGATTATTACTGTCAGTATTACTGTTGCTTTGTCTCTGTATGTCAGGCCCTATTTATCATTGTCCACTGTACATAAATAAATTTCCAGTAGTAGCAAAAGACTAATATTGTGCATATAGAGGTATAAAAGTTGTATGCAAAACCTGCAAGAGTTTTAGAAGATCATGAAGAGAGAAGCTAACAGAAGACAGAGTCATCAAGAGAAGTTTCGGCCCTGGCCGGTTGGCTCAGCGGTACAGCGTCGGCCTGGCGTGCGGGGGACCCGGGTTCGATTCCCGGCCAGGGCACATAGGAGAAGTGCCCATTTGCTTCTCCACCCCCCACCCCCTCCTTCCTCTCTGTCTCTCTCTTCCCCTCCCGCAGCCAAGGCTCCATTGGAGCAAAGATGGCCCGGGCGCTGGGGATGGCTCGCGGCAGAGCGACGCCCCGGAGGGGCAGAGCATCGCCCCCTGGTGGGCGTGCCGGGTGGATCCCGGTCGGGCGCATGCGGGAGTCTGTCTGACTGTCTCTCCCCGTTTCCAGCTTCAGAAAAATACAAAAAAAAAAAAAAAAGAGAGAGAGAAGTTTCAGTAAGAGGAAATACATGACTAAGAGCCTTGAATAATAAATAGGATTTAGATGGATTGAAGAGAAGGCAGCTAAGAACTATATGATTTCACACTTATGTGAGATATAAAACAGAGACTCATGGACATAGATAAAAGTGAAGTAGTTACCAGGGGCCAGGGCAGTAAAGAGGGACAAATACAGTGATGGACAATGATTTATTTGACTTTGGGTGATGGGCACACAATACAACCAACAGTTCAAATGCTGTAGAAATGTTCATCTGAAACCTATGTGCTCTTATTGATCAACGTCACCCCTTTAAATTTTATTTCTAAGTTAAAAAAATAAAAATTAAAAGATTTTTTTTAAAAGCATCCTCAGTGAAAGAACACTGGATCAGAAGTTTAAACACAGAAAAGAATAGCCTGATATAATAGAGGTTAAATGCAAGAAAGGAGGATTAAAATTATAAAAGAGGAGTGGTTGCAAGTATAGAAGTCTTTAAAAGACATTCAAATAAATATGGATTTGATGTAAGAACATGTAAGAAGCCACTGAAGATGTTTAGTAAGAGCCATTTTAGTTGGGAAATTCAATATGAATGGCTATGTGGTAAATTGAATAATGCCCCACAAAAAAACTTTACTTCCTAATCCCCAAAATCTGAAAATATATTATCATACAATACAAAAGGAAGTTTGCAGGTGTGATTGTGCTAAGAAACTTGAGATAGGGAAATTATCCTGAATTATTCATTGTGATCACAGGGAGGCAAGGAGGTCAGAGCCAGAGAAACAGTTATTACAAAAAAAAAAAAAAAAAAAGCCGTGGTCAGTGTGATATGACACCTAGGGCCCAGGAATGCAGGCAATCTCTAACAGCAGGAAATGACCAAGACGTGGTTCTCCCCAAAAGTCTCCAGAAGGAACTAGCACCACCAAGATTTCTATTTTAGCCCTGTAAAACACATGTTGAACTTCTGACCACCAGAACTATACTATATATGTGTTGCTTTAAGCCAATAATTTGGTGGTAATTTGTTATAGCAACAATAGGAAACTAATACAGAGTAAGTATGGTGAAAATCTGAACATAGGAATGCCAGTTACAATTTTGCTAGTGTTTCAGAAGGATCAAAGTGTCAGACATTCAGTCACATGAAGAATTCTTTGAAGAGATTAGGCGTGTAACTCATGTATCCTCTTAAACATCACAGAAGAAGTCAAGAATAGGAAATAGAGCTTCGATTATCCAGGAAATATCTGCAGAGGAGCTTCTTGCCTAGTGTAGTAAACCCTTGTAATATACATAGGAGATCCACAAGGTTCTTGGAAATATTAAAGCAACAGAAACACTGCCAGCTTAGACTAAAGGGACAGAGAGAGGATGAAATGAAAGAAAGTTCTCAGATTGTCAAAATTCTACAGGCAGGAAACAGGCTTATAAATCTTATCTGCAAACACATACTACCTTTCATGAAGGAGAAAGAATGACTTCAAGGGCAGAGCCTTGAGCCCAGAGAGTGGAGCTGCAAAAACCAGAGGACTGTTCCCAGGTTTTGAAACCTGATGTTTGCCCAGCTGGATTCCAAAGTTGTTCAGGACTGATGACTCCTTTATTATTTCTATTTTCTCCCCTTTTAAACGGTCATATCTACATCTGTTATCCTATGTCTATTCCACCATTGGGGGAACAGGTAACTCATTTTTTTAGTTTCGCAGGTTAACAAAGAGAGATTGATTGTGCCTAAATATTAGCCAGTTTCACCAACAGCTGGTAAGATTTGGGACCTTTGAGCTGATGAGCTTTTGGATATTGAGTTGATGCTATAATGTAGGGGTTATCTTGATAGACCTATCATAAGGGTTTCAGCATCAATAAAAACTAATACAAGTGACCAACAAGGACACTTTTTAAATATCCTGGATCTGAGAGTTTTGTGTTAAATAGTAGTGTGAGAGCAATTCATTTCTGAATGAGTCACATTTCTTCACAGAACTAAGTTTAAACAGTAAAATATTAAAATTTAATATAACATTAAGGGAACACAAAATTAATTAATATATAATTTCTGGATAAAAATATTATATATATCTGAGACTGCAGTTTCTTACTTCAAGCCAATTCTTGGCACCTTACCTACACCATGCAACTTCTAGAAGGAAGTCAATTGCAAAGCTAGACATCTCACATCTCTACAAAAGAGGTTTCAATTCAATGTCCAAGAGCAACGAGGAATTGGGAGCCAGTTCAACATGGAATCACTGTTAAGACCTCCCAGAAAAAACAGCAGAAATTTATCTTCTGCTCCTATCCAGGATACCAAAGTCATCAAATGAGGGGTGTGGGGAGGGAGAGAGAAAGAAGGGGAATAAAAGAAAACCTGAGCAAAATAATTGCTTTTTCTTATAGTGCAGAAAAGGAGTATGGCATTTGTTTGGATTTTCTCTTTACTCTTAGCAGAAGGTCCTGGCAGTAAACATCTGGAAGGTTGTCCACTATAAATGGTTTGGTTTCTTCCCTCCTGTTTCATGAAGCCATAGTGGTGATATTATACCCTTGGAATTCCTCCTTTCATCTGCTTCCTTTCCACTGACAGTTCATAAAAGATGGGCCACACTGGGAATGAAAGCTAAGTTATTTCTTAACATACCAAGAGAATTAGGCTCTAGATACCTAGGAGTGGATACCAGAGAGAAAAAAATTTTCTAAGTTGTAATAGTCTGTTTCCTGTGGCTACACCCAAATTCATTTATGGTCCTGTAAGACCTGATCTAATAACTTGGAAAGTCCTAAGGGAAGAGTTCAATAACCAGATGTAAAAATTGCATATAGGGGCTTCTTTTGCTCTTGTTATTCTTAATAAAAATAGTTTCCATTTATTGGTTTTATACAAAGGACCAAATTCTGTTTGTGCACTCTATATATTCTTATATACCCTTCCCAAACATTTGAGATATTACTGCCTCTACTTTATATTGAAGAAAATGGAAGTTTAAAAAACCTCAACAAATTTGAACCTGATCCATACTAACAAGATAAAACACTGGTCTATCTTAGCCCAGAAGTTACATTCTTTTTTTTTTTTTTTTTAGAGAGAAAGAGAGAGAGAAGGGGAGAAGAGCAGGATGCATCAACACCCATATGCCTTGGCCAGGCAAGCCCAGGGTTTTGAACTGGAGACCTCAGCATTCCAGGTTGACACTTTATCCACTGCGCCACCACCAGTTAGGCAAGAACTTACATTCTTAACCACTATTTACCTACTGCTTCCTTAGCTTATATCTGTTTGAGAAACAAGTGGTAAAAATGAAAATTATTCAGTGAGATAACATTTTATTATATTACTTGATGAGAAAATTCTTTATAATTCCTTAAAACTTTGACCCTGTTCTTCATCTATGTCTCAGAAGAACTTTGGGCATGTTTATGTCAGAATTAAGCATTATGGAAGAGTCTGTGCTAGACCTACCAATCAAACAGGACAGAGATACCACAGGCTTCATGGAAAGATATCAAATGTTATAATATTTCCTTTTAAAGGTGGCATATACATGTCCCTCTCTTCTGAGTATGTCTCAGCGCCTACAGATTTGTAAAGAGATTTGAAAGCAGAAAGTACCTGTGCTTTTGTCCCCAAATAGAGTCTATGGAAGTGGCAAATGTCCTAAAAGACCCTCTCTTCAGGTCCTTTTATAACAAACATAGTAAAGGAGAAGTAGAGCTGAAATATCTAAGCAGGTAGGACAAGAAAATATCTGAGTCAGGTAGGAAAACCTCTGAATGTTTCCTCCATCCAAGAGGGATTTGGTAGTACTGGGGAGAAGCAGATTTTGAGAGCCCTTAAAGATAATTGCCAGGTAATGTGGCTGTCACCTGTCATCACATCAAAGTGACAGAAGAGACCACCTTTCTTATTTTTTTTTTTTTTTGGTATTTTTTCTGAAGTTGGAAATGGGGAGGCAGTCAGACAGACTCCCGCATGCCCCCGACCGGGATCCACCCGGCATGCCCACCAGGGGGCGATGTTCTGCCCCTCTGGGGCATCGCTCTGTTGCATCCAGAGCCATTCTAGCGCCTGAGGCAGAGGCCACAGAGCCATCCTCAGCACCCGGGCCATCTTTGTTCCAATGGAGCCTTGGCTGCAGGAGGAGAAGAGAGAGACAGAAAGGAAGGAGGGAGGTGGGTGGAGAAGCAAATGGGCGCTTCTCTTGTGTGCCCTGGCCGGGGATCGAACCCAGGACTCCCACACACCAGGCCGACGCTCTACCACTGAGCAAACTGGCCAGGGCCGAGACACCTTTCTATATGTCTGACTACAGAGGTGACAAGCAAAGTCCAGATCCTACCTCACCATCAACACCTCCCATTCACTAGCTTTCACTCAGCAGTTCTCCTGGATTCCGACTGTGCTATGCAGATGAACCCAGGAAAGCCCAGAACTAACAAAGATTATTTTGAATTAAGTTTTGAGTGTGAGATTACTCTGGATGAAATAATCTTTCATTTCTGATAATGTAGTAGACTAAAAACTCAAAATATAACTAAATTATGGGATTGTAGGGGAGGAAAATAAATTTTCCCTCTACCTTTCTGAGTCCTCAGTTAAGACCACTGTAACAAGAAAAAGACAAACAAAGTTTATTAACATAAATACCCCATATATACCTGGGAGATATCCAGGGGAAAATGAGTGACTCAAGGTAGTTTAGAGATCACGTTTAGCCTGACCAATGGTGGCACAGTGGATAGAGCGCTGACCTAGGAAACTGAGATGCCAGGTTTGAAACTCTGAGGATGTGGGTTCGAGTAAAGGTGCATCTGGCTGGAACACAGGCTCAGCAGGGGTCTCCAGCTTGAGCACAGGATCATCCACATGACCCCATGGTCTCTGGCTTGAACCCAAGGTCACTGGCTTGAGCAAGGAGTCACTGGTTCAGCTGTAGCTCCCTGGTCAAGGCACACATGAGAAGCAATTAATAAACAACTAAAGTGTCACAACTACGAGTTGATGTTTCTCATCTTTCTCCCTTCCCCTACCTCCTTCTCTCTCATTCTCTCACTAAAATATAAAATTAATTAATTAATTAAAAATCAGGCTTAAACACTATTTTAATAGGGAAAGGGCAGAGGAACGTAGGCCTCTTAAGGGAGAGCAAATGATTTCTTAAAGAGATGAATGGGTCCTCAGAAGAATAGATGGAAGATCTGATAGTTGGTGAAAAAATTTGTCTGGGTGTGGTGTCGACTTCTAGTCTCCTTTCCTGTGGTGAGGGTCAATCTTCCCTGGTTGATGTAAGTCCTGGGAGGGGACTTATGACAGTTGAATTCTTTTTGGTGGATCTGTCTTTAGGCAGGTAAGGGAACTTCGGAGAAAGCTTCTCACTGCATTTGCTGTTTATCAAGTGCCTCGCTCTTAAATTATCAAAATACCAAAGCTGCATATTTTGGGGTGGAATCTCTTAAACGCCTACAATCACATTTTAGAGTGGCATACTCTGCTACTCTTCAGCAGAAAAGATGACTATTTTCTTGTGTACCCGACTTTGTAACCTAAGAAATATACAGCAGCCAACCATAAATAATAATAAACTAGATCACAATTATAAATTGTGAGAAAGTAATGTCTGTGCCTTTTTATTTTTACTTTTAATGAAATTGTTCAAACACACACACTTTATTGTAGAAAATTTTATAATGAACTATAAGTATCAAATAATTTCATGCAAAAATTCTTCTGTATATATCTTTAATAGAATTTAAAAGGAATTTTTTAGCATTAACAAGTTACCATTAGCATACCAGATCAAATTAACAATAGTTTCCTAACTATAATATTTACTGCCTGTTCAAATTTTCTAGTTGTCCAACAAACATCTTTTTAAGACTGGTTTGTTTGAATCAAGATTCTAATAAAATCTATAGACAGTATTTAGATAATAGGACACTTAAGAGACTTATCATGTATAATAGTTTACTCTCTAACATCAGTGATTTTTGAATTTCAAATATACATGTAATCACATCTGTGGACTGAGATGAGCACTGAATTCACAAGTTTACAAAGCTGATCTGAATGTGGGTTAGAGTTATGCTCCAGCTCCAGGACAAAGGAAAATACTTCAGAAAGGGGTCTGGCTCCCTCTAGTGCTTTTCCAGATTATAACTGTCTCTGATTCTCAAATCAATTAAGAAACAAAAATAATCCTCATGTAAACAGTTCCTTTCTATATGACCTTGTAGCTGCATATTTCTTACATTACACTACTCAATAATGAGAAAAAAATTATTTCTTTCTTGGTAATACTAAAAGGTAACAGGTCATTATTAAATACCAAGGTCAGAATCAATTCCTCATGGTATTTTCTATCATGGAAGATATCAGATGCGTGCAAAGTAGCACTCTCATCATTTACATCACACTGTTCCAATGTTGTTTCCAAAATGCCCCTATTGTTTCAATAGCTCTTTTATTTCAAACTGTATTTGGGGTAGGGGTATAGAGGAGTTCCTCAAAAAGGAGTCTGATGTCTTTTAGTTACTGTTGTCATTGCATAGGATGAAAGATAGAACAAGACAGGTAAGATGAAAAGAAGAAACATGGGCACAAATAATGACCATTCTTAAGGCTGAGACATAGCACCAGGTGGCAAGAAGAAGTAGACACAGATACTACTATATATAATCAACAGATAATAAATTAATATATTGGAAAATAATAATTAATTATACAAAGTGTTATAATTGGTATAAAAACAAGAAAGCAAGAGCAAGAAAAGACGCACTTAATTAAGGAAGACTTGTTTGCCTTGAATAATTTTCACATCTATGAGTCTATAAATAGGCATAATTTCCTACTAAAATGTTAGGCTATAAATATATCTTTGTTTAGTTATGTTTAAAATTGGCATTGCTCTGCCACAAGCCATGTTTTTTAAAACTGCATTAGAACTGAAAGAAGTAAAGCTAGATTAAAGTGAAAAAGCAACAAGGTATAAATTATACCCTGTCTCTTTAATACCGGTTAAATATCCCCAAAGTCCCTCATATAGAAATTCTCAGGGTAGCAATAACTTAGCTATTCAAGACCGGTCTCTTAAACATGTGAGAAATCTTTTCAACTGTGTCAAGAGAATGCCACATTTCAGAGAATACTGCCACTTTTGAATCCCTCATTAAAAGAAAGCTAAGGTTCAACAACAAAATCCATTATAGTCTTGATTAAACATGAATTCAATCTCCAGCCCAGCTCAAACCTGATTTGACTGTGGACAGTGTTGATTTACTCCTGGCTCTCCAATAAAGCCTCGGATTTTATTCCAGGGATGATATAAACAGGACCTACTACTGATAACTGCTTTTAGTATTTACATCACTATCTATCAGGCTGACCTTGGCTACAACCGGACAGCTCAGATCTTGAGAAATGTACTGGTGTCAGATTGCTTTATTTTTGCAATTATACATTGGAGAATTGAGAGTAAAAACAGTAGATATTCCCACTACAGATCATTCCGAGGCCAGAATGAGGAATTTTCTTCTTATCTGGGCCCAAAGAAGAGACCACAGGAGTGGGGCTGGTAGAAGTCCGCCGGAGAGAGGTGAGGGTTATTCGCACTGTCACAACTCTGGATTACCCTCCCAACCTATGCCACAAACCACCACCACCCCACCCCAGCTAGAAGCAGTGACGAGAAAGGGACCCCCTGTGGGGGCCAGCCCAATGGAAAACAGCATGAGGGGCAGGTTGACCCTTTGCGAAATAGGAGAGTCTGCTTCTCTCACAAGGACTTGCAGAAGGATAATTTCTGACTCATTCTCCCTGACCATGGGAACATCTTAGGGAAATGACTATCTGTAAAGTCACTTCTCATCATTCACAGGAGTTTCGTCCTATAAAGTGGCCATGAACACTGAAATTGGCTAATAATTCTGAGCCATTGCTCCTAAGAGAAAGGCAAGGTTAGCTTCTTGCAAGCTTCCGGTCACAATATTTTCGTCAACCCATTAATACGTAACCTTGTTCTGTGCGTGTTTCTGCTTAATGATTCCTTAATTACTACCTACTGCTGATTCATTAACACTGCACTGGCATCCAGCAGTGCTGTAACTCGTGCCTGATGAAGTCCATCACCGTGTTCATGCTGTATAACACAGTGAGGCCTTCTCACTCTTGAGAACACTACACTTGGAGGCCATTTTAAACAGCAACATCACCCCCAAGAAGCCAGAAATGTGACAAATATGGCACTAAATATCATAGAAGGGACACTTGTTTGTAGTGAGAGCTGAAATTAGAAAGGGGGGTGTCACCTTGTTACAGCTGGACTGGGAACATGCTTCAGACAACTAAATTTTTTTTTACCTTTTATACATTTCAGGGTATGAGAGTTACAGATGAATTTTATCCATTAGGTGAACCCACAAGCAGAATCCAAATAATGATGACCAACTTTATAGGTAAGAGGAGAGCGTTCTGTCCCTAGAGTCATCCTGGGAGCTGGTCCCCTCAGCCGTAGTAACATCGCTGCAGAGACCCAGGGCAGGGTCCTCTTTCTTCACCTGCAGGAACTATAACCACATCAGCGACAGTCGCAGGTCCTGGTCACCTTGAGGATAAGACCGCACATGTGAAACAATTTCAATCTGAAATCGTACCAGAGAATATGAAATGGTGAAAGTCACACATAAGCTTTCAAAGGAACAGAATTTAGTAACTGAGAGACTGACAGGCAGTGGTGCCTGGTCAGGCCTGGGACACAGAAGATGCAGGTTTGAAACCACAAGGTTGCAGACTTGAGTGCCAGCTCCTCTGGCTTGAACATGGGCTCACCAGCTTGAGCACGGGGTTGCTGGTTTGAGCGTGGGATGATAGACACTATCTCATGGTCACTGGCTTGAGCCCAAGGTCTCTGGCTTGAGCAAAGGGTCACTGGCTCAGCTGAGGCACCACCAACCTCCACCGTGTCAAGGCACATATGAGAAAACAATCAATAGACAACTAAGGTGTTGCAATGAAGAATTAATGCTTCTCATCTCCCTTCCTGTCTGTCTGTCCCTGTCTCTCCTTCTCTCTGTCTTTCTCTCTATGTCTCATGAGAGACTGATTTCCAGCAAATGCTTGATTTACAGAAGACCCCGACCAGGTAACTCCTGACCCATGAACACCCACCGAAAACCCCTCCCCACCCTCAAGCCAGTGAACTTGCTGCTCGGGCCCTCCTTGCAGGACTTGCTTCTCTTTGCACTCTTTGACACAAATACAGCCTGCTCAAACCCTCAACAGACTTGACTGCAGCTTGGATTTCTTCTGCTGTTTCCGAATAAGATCAATTTCTGGAAATTTGAGCTTGCCTCTGCTTACCTCTTTATAGGTTGACGCACTGAAATGACGGACCACTAGAGACAGCCTGTGAACCAGATGGGTCCCCGTGGCAAATTGGGTGGCTTACCAGGATTCTCTCCTTCAAGCCTCTCCCTTCTGCTGAATAAGTAACCCGGGGATTTTAGAGTCAGAGAAAGAGAGAGAGAGAAACTTAGAAAAGAAAGTAAGGGCCCTGGCCGGTTGGCTCAGCGGTAGAGCGTCGGCCTGGCGTGCAGGGAACCCAGGTTTGATTCCCGGCCAGGGCACACAGGAGAAGCTCCCATTTGCTTCTCCACCCCCCCCCCCGCCCCTTCCTCTCTGTCTCTCTCTTTCCCTCCCACAGCCAAGGCTCCATTGGAGCAAAGATGGCCCCGGCGCTGGGGATGGCTCCTTGGCCTCTGCCCCAGGTGCTAGAGGGGCTCTGGTAGTGGCAGAGCGACGCCCCCGAGGAGCAGAGCATCGCCCCCTGGTGGGCGTGCTGGGTGGATCCCGGTCGGGCGCATGCGGGAGTCTGTCTGACTGTCTCTCCCCGTTTCCAGCTTCAGAAAAATACAAAAAAAACAAAAGTAAGGCCTTCTCACAATGGGAAAAAAAATAAGGACTGGAGTTATTAATTTCAATATTTAGAAAGAATGTGATGTATATCACAATGGGATGAAACAGAATAGACCATTTAAAAGGGTTTAAAGCAATTTCCTGAGTGATTGGCATGGTTTATGGCAGGGGTCCCCAAACTACGGCCCGCTGCATGCGGCCCCCTGAGGCCATTTATCCGGCCCCCGCCACACTTCCGGAAGGGGCACCTCTTTCATTGGTGGTCAGTGAGAGGAGCATAGTTCCCATTGAAATACTGGTCAGTTTGTTGATTTAAATTTACTTGTTCTTTATTTTAAATATTGTATTTGTTCCCGTTTTGTTTTTTTACTTTAAAATAAGATGTGTGCAGTGTGCATAGGGATTTGTTCATAGTTTTTTTTATAGTCCGGCCCTCCAACGGTCTGAGGGACAGTGAACTGGCCCCCTGTGTAAAAAGTTTGGGGACCCTTGGTTTATGGTATACCACTAACTGCAGAAGTATGCCCTCCTGCCCCCTCTGCCTCTGCAAAAAAAGGGGGAGGGTAATTTGAAAACTACAGAAATCTAATATAAACTAGTCCAAGATGCTCCAGAAACAAAAAACGAGGCAGAGTCAAGTGTTACTTAGCACAGTAAAGCTAGTGCTCAGCCTCTTACGTGATCAAGAGGCAATGTCACCTGTTGTCTTCAGTCTGGACAGGAACCACTCCCTCTTCCTCCAGACACAAAACATCAGGATGTAATTCTAATATTTTCTCCCAAAATAATGCTGTGAACCAATGAGCCCTGCTTCAGTTATACTTCTGTACACACTGTACATATGAGGAGACCACTTTGGAGGCACTGTCTTTTACAAGAGATGCTCTGTAACATCGATCAATGTCTTCTTACTATGTTCCTCCGATTATAGATAAAGACTTGAAACAAAGCAAATATAAGGCATACTTTTCAAATGGTTACTATATGTGCTCTGAACTACGCACATTCTCTCCTACAACTACAGGAATAATGAGAATGGCCTCCATTTGCTACAAAGAGCCAAGCCTCAGGCTCAGGGATTCATCTTATTACAAAATCTCATGAGGCCATAGTTATTATTTCCATTTTATAGATGTGGAAACTGAAAGAACAAAGTCACAAGCTAGTAAGTAGTGCTGCTAAAATTCAATCTTAGATATATCGAGCTACAAAACCTATCCTATATGAGTGACATAGGCAGGGTTCTTCTGACACAGAGCTGCCTATAAGTGATGCTGCCTGCCCTACGGGGAACAGGGGAATGCTGAGGTCAGCTGGTTGAAAACCTGGGCTTGCCAGTCAAGGCATATAAGAGAAACACTATGAGTTAATGTTTCCCACTCCTTCTCCCCTTCTCTCTCTCTCTCCTCACTCTAAATCAAGAAATAAGGCACTGGACGGTTGGCTCAGTGGCTAAAAGTGTAGGCCGGCATGTGGATGCCCTGGGTTCGATTCCCAGTCAGGGCTTACAGGAGAGGTGACCATCTGCTTCTCCACCCCTCCCCCTCCCCCTTCTCTCTCTCTCTCTCTCTCTCTCTCTCTCTCTTCTGTTCCTGCAGCCATGGCTCGATTGGTTCAAGTGCATTGGCCCTGGCGCTGAGGATAGCTCCATGTAGCCTCTGCTTCATGCACTAAAGGCAGCTTGGTTATGAGCATGGCTCCAGACGGGCAGAGCATCAGGGTTGCCAGGTGGATCTCGGTCAGGGTGTATGCGGGAGTCTGTCTCTGTATCTCCCCTCTTCTCACTTGGAAAAAGAAGAAAAAGAAAGAACATAAAAAATGGAATTAACAAGTCACCAGGGAAAATCATGTTAGTAAAGGCTGCTAACCTAGGAACAAAACTGATCAATGTCCTATAATGTTATAAGATTGTAATTTGGGAGATTATTTTTGCTGCTGGACAGAAAAGAAAATAATCATATTTCCTCAGTCTTTTTTAGGAATTAAATTTCTGACTTCACGGAGTTGTAAAATGTCATAGCCTTCATCAATTCTGATATTACGTGAAACCAAGTTACTTTCCCCAAAAGAGATGACCCACAAGTGGACTTATTAGAATATGTCTAGCATGGCATTAAAAGATCTACATAATTATTTTTTGCCTTATTTCTATGTCTTGAGTAATTTTCTTTAACAAAGATCAAAAGAAACTTCCAGAGGCTGAGTCGATAGAGGGGTGTTTGCTCAGTGAAAAGATGAGGAGGTAAGGCAATTCAGTACTTGGTCTGGTAGATGAATGCCAAGTATAGGGATGGCTGAATTTTGACAGCTTAGTTTTTACTTTTACTTGATTGACAAAATTTCTTAATTTCTCAATAAGAGATTTATATATAAAAAGGTATAGAGCAGGGGTCCCCAAACTACGGCCCGCAGGCTGCATGCGGCCCCCTGAGGCCATTTATCCGGCCCCCACCACACTTCCAGAAAGGGCACCTCTTTCATTGGTGACCAGTGAGAGAAGCATAGTTCCCATTGAAATACTGGTCAGTTTGTTGATTTAAATTTACTTGTTCTTTATTTTAAATACTGTATTTGTTCCTGTTTTGTTTTTTTACTTTAAAATAAGATATGTGCGGTGTGCATAGGGATTTGTTCATAGTTTTTTTTTATAGTCCGGCCCTCCAACGGTCTGAGGGACAGTGAACTGGCCCCTGGTATAGAGGGAAGAAAATGTCCAATTTGCTTTGTGAATTTCTCCTTGTAAACCATAAAAGGGATTATTTTTTTTAGTTCATTCTCTGATGTTTTCATTGTTGGCATATAGAAAGACAATAGACTTCTGTATATTAATTTTGTATCCTGCAACCTTCCTGTATTGGTTTATTGTTTCTAACAGTCCTTTTGTAGAGTCTTCGGGGGTTTTAACATACAGAAACATATCATCTGCAAAAAGTGAAACCTTTACTTCTTCTTTCCCAATATGAATGCCTTTTATTTCTTTCTCTTATCTAATTGCTCTGGCTAGAACTTCCAGCACTATGTTGAATAAGAGGGGAGAGAGTGGGCAACCTTGTCTTGTTCCTGATTTTAGAGGAAAAGTCCTCAGCTTTATGACATTTAATATGATGTTAGTTGATGGTTTGTCATAAATGGCCTTTATTATGTTGAGATATTTTCCTTCTGTACCCATGTTGTTGAGTGCTTTAAACATAAAATGATGTTGTATTTTATTGAATGCCTTTTCTGCATCTATTGTTAGGATCCTATGATTTTTTCTTTGTTTTGTTGATATGGTATATTATGTTAACTGTTTTACGTATGTTGAACCATCCTTGTGATTCTGGAATGAATCTCACGTGATCATGATGAATTATTTTTTTAATGTGTTGTTGTATTTGATTTGCTAGTATTTTGTTTAGTATTTTAGCATCTGTATTCATCAGAGATATTGGTCTGTAGTTTTCTTCCTTTGTGTTGTCCTTGCCAGGTTTTGGTATGAGGGTTATGTTGGCCTCTTTAAAGTTTTTTTTGTGGTTTCGCTAGTATGTGCTCTAAACTGGTCAAGCACTAATAGGGCAGCAAGTGATGTTAGCACTTCACACAGAGCTCCAGCAACTGCAGCGCGCCTCTCACATCTGCCCTCGGCGATGCCAGATGAATGCGCCCACAAAACCTCACTTGCCTTCCCTCCTGTGCTGCATGCAACTGTGGAAACCAGAACCAGAAGATCACTCAGCAGATGCTGGGGTTCCACGTGCTGCCGGGGTGGGTATGGTTACGCTCCCGCTGGCACTCATTCTACATGTGTTTACCAGCGCAGCAGCTAAAAAAAATGAACATTTACTCCATAAGAGTAAATGTATGGAGTATGGGCATTTCTCCCTCCACTTTTGGGGGAAAAAAGTGTCTTATGGAGTGAAAAATATGGTAATTGTCTTACCTTGGAATTTCATTGCAACATTTGATCTTATCTTCTCTTTTTATCCATTTACAGCATACATTAACAAAAAGTTATAGACTACTTAAACTCATAAAAGCTTAGTATTTTGTCATATATTAACTAATATTTTGTTATTTACACATCTAATTTTCATGTGAATAAGTTTCTTTTTTCTCTCCCTAAAGCTAGTATCATTTACTTTTCTTTTTTACATATTATTTTTCTTTTTCTTTTCCAAGTAAGAGAAGGGGAGATAGAGAGACTCCCACATGTGCTTTGACCAGGATCCACCCAGCAACCCTCATGTGGGGCCAATACTCTACCCATCTGGGGCCGTGCTTGCAACTCAGCTATTTTTAGCATCTGATGTGGAGGCCCCACGGAGCCATCCTCAGTACCCAGGGTCAATCAAGCCATGGCTACAGGAAGGGAAGAGAGAGGGAAGGGGAGGGGTGGAGAAGCAGATGGTTACCTCTGTTTTGTGCCCTGACAAGGAATCGAATCTGGGGCATCCACATGCCAAGCCAACTCTCTTGCCACTGAGCCAATGGGTCAGGGCCTAATTCATTGACTCAGTGTAAGGCCAGAAGCTGCTATCATGGCCATTCACATGCAAGTTCGCATTAGATTTGGACAGACGATAATGAAACAATGGAGCCAAGAACTGATGGGCCATCATCTTTAATCTTAGCTTGCACCCAGTGGGCAAGTAAAAACACACACTGGGCTCCAAAACCCACTCATTTAGTGCTTGCAAAGATACTTACTTATCCAAGCTTCCTAGAATCAAAGCTTTCTAGATCACCAGACTTACTCACCTCTGTTCCCCATCTCCTTCCTTCCCTCTATACAAACTGGCTTCTCCTTTAGCATTCTACCATCTTGACTGCTTCTCCTGGCCTTCTCCATGTGGCCTTTATCTGCTTTCCTTTCTCTGCTCTCTCCTGTAATGTTAATCTCAGGAACCCAGAGAGAGCAAGCTCCTGGTCTGCCCACTTTATAGTATAGCAATCAAAACCTTTAATCCAATATATAAACAAGAAGTCTCTGATACAAAGTCACTTATCTGAGGCATAATGAGATTCCTTATGAAAGTGCACCACCCCACATCAAAAAAGGGTGGGAAAGGCTTAGTCTTAAAACTAAGCCTTAGGCTATAAGGAACCTGCCTGCTTACAGCCTGTTCCCAACACACATTAATATAATCACACCCATCCCAAACAAGAAGGGCAACTAATACCATCACCTGGGCAGATGGGCTTCCACGTGGGCAGCACCATCTTTAACAAAGTGAGAATAATAAATTTTATGTGCCCAACATTCAGTGTAAAGCCAATGGCCACCTCCATCATCGCCATCGTCGCCATGCAGGTTCTCATTGGATTCGGGCAGATGGTAAAGAAACAGTGGAGTCAAAAAATGGTGGGCCATTCTGTTTATTAGTCTCGAACCAGCGGACAAGCAAGCAGGCAGGGAAGACCATTTCACTCTCGTTCAGAGCCCCCAAAGCCCTGTCACATTCTCTGGTTACACAACCAGAAAATCTCCATTTCCTCCTGGAATCGAAGGCCCACCAGTCTCAGTGGAGCTCCCAAAGCCCCTCAGCTCCGGTTCCACATCTGCACACCTCTTTCTGCAAATCCCAGGCTGGAAAAAAAAATCCCTTCACCAGCAAACATTAGCAATACAGGGGCCCCTCCCAAGCAGGAAGGTAATTCGCAATTTGCAATCTGCTGCCTTGAGGGCAAGCACTGCAGCCTTTCAGACTACATACACATGGCACTGCCCAGGCCAGTGCCAAATATAAGTGAGCAAACCTAAATAACACCTTTTACAAACTTATTTGCTCAACACTCAGCTTTAAATTTATCTTATGTGCATACATTATAAAAATAGATTTGGGCCTTTTCAAGATTCTTCTTTTGTAGCTGATAGGATGTTAAGCTTTCTCAGTAGAGGGCGCCTGAGAGACATTGCAGGAAATAAAGAGTACTGTACCAGCTTCATTGTGTTCAGTTGGCAGGCTACTCAGAATCCTGCTCCTCTAGCACTCAGCTCCTGCAGCATGGCCAGCTTCACCGGTGTCCAGCACCTGGCACCCGAGGCCTCCACAGCACTTGGTGCCTATAGAGCAGTGGCCAGCAGCACCCAACCTCTAGCTGCTCCCCCCACCAATGCCTTAGCCATTTTGTAATGGAGTGCCCCAGTGAGATACTCCTGTGGAGACTCCTCCAGCACCCTAAACAGTGGAGTTTCAGCAGGATCCCCTAGAGCCCTGGTTAGTAAACTGCGGCTCGCAGAGCCACATGCGGCTCTTTGGCCCCTTGAGTGGGGCTCTTCCGCAAAATACCACGTGCAGGCACTATCTTAACAAGGAATGTACCTACCTATCCAGTTTAAGTTTAAAAAATTTGGCTCTCAAAAGAAATTTCGGTCGTGGTACTGTTGATATTTGGCTCTGTTGACTGATGAGTTTGCCGAGCACGGCAAGAAGCCTCCAGCAAGGACTGGTTCAGTCCTAGGCACAGAGCGGGGCTAGAGTCTTTTCTAGGTGCTCTAAGTAAACTCTTTATATCTTTATTCCTGCATTTTTAGAGTTCCCTTTATTTCTTGTTAATCAATCCTTCATTATTCCAATCCCATTATAGTTAACAATTCCTTGTATTACACATGCCCTATCCAAATTACTGTCTGTCAATTCCCGGCCAGGGCACATAGGAGAAGCGCCCATTTGCTTCTCCACCCCTCCGCCGCGCTTTCCTCTCTGTTTCTCTCTTCCCCTCCTGCAGCCAAGGCTCCATTGGAGCAAAGATGGCCCGGGCACTGGGCATGGCTCTGTGGCCTCTGCCTCAGGCGCTAGAGTGGCTCTGGTCGCAATATGGCGAAGCCCAGGATGGGCAGAGCATCGCCCCCTGGGGGGCAGAGCACCACCCCTGGTGGGCGTGCCGGGTGGATCCCGGTGGGGCGCATGCGGGAGTCTGTCTGACTGTCTCTCCCTGTTTCCAGCTTCAGAAAAATGAAAAAAAAAAAAAAAAAAAAACAAATTACTGTCTGCCTTCTCCCTCCTGATTGGACCCAGACTGAGACAAATATTTCAAAGCAAAATAAAAATGAACTCTTTTAAAGATACTTTATAGCCACTTAATATTAACAGCAGTTTCTTGTGATGTTTACTCATACAGAAAGAAATGTTATATTTGAAGAGAAATTACATATTTGAGATTTAGATGGTTAAAAAAAATGAAAGCTGGATGATGTCAGAGTAATGGCGGAGTAGGAAGCGATACCGATAAATCTCCCCCAAAACTCAACAAGATCTTCAACCAGAAACAGAAAAACCTATCCTTGGAGCCTCCAGATGCTTTGCAATACACCCAAAGGTATGGTCGAGTGAAAAATTGGCTAAATATATAACCAAACCCTGAAGGAAATAGGGAGTAAGAAATGCTCCGCCTTCCTCACTAACCTAAACAGGGTGGCTTTCTCTGGTAACTGTGAATATAGAAACTGAGGCAGGCAAAGGGGGTGAATAGATCCAGGCTGCGGCACAAACAGCCGAACCAGGCTGTGGCACGGAGATCCTAGCCGAGGAAAAACTGATCCTGTGGCAAGCCGGGCAATACAAGCTAACACTCGCGCCAAACCCAAACAAAGAAAGACAAGCGAAACGGCCATTTTACCCGATCCCTGGTCGGTGCGCAGTTAGTGGGCGAGAGATTTCTTCCTAGGCCCCGGAAGTGGGTGCCCGTGTTACCCCACAGAGAGGCAGGGTCAGAGGCCTTTCTGTGGGCCGAAAGCAGAATCTCTGGGCAGCCCCAGCGCCCTGGGAAAGCCGCGCACGGGAGGGAGCAAGAACTAATTCCAACGGTGGAAATTTTCCATGCTGGTGAGGGTTTCACTCAGAGGGAAACGCGGCCGGCCTCATATCCTGGTGTGCGCGCGCAGATAGGAAGTGAGCGATTCCTCCGAGTGCCTCGGCAGTGCGCGCCCGTTTTATCGCACAGAGGGGCAGAGTCAGGGGCCTTTGTGTGGGCAAAAGCGGAATCTCGGGCCGCCCCAGCGCCTTGCAAAAGCCGCGCACGGGGACGGAGCGAGAGCGAATTCCAACGCTGCAACTTTTCCATGCGGTTGGGGGTTTCACTCAGAGCGTGAGACTGCTGGCCGGATATCCTGGTCTGCGCACGCAGATAGTGAATGAGAGTTTCCTCCAAGCGCCCCGGAAGTGGGCGCCCGCCTGTGTTACCGGACAGAGTGGCAGAGCCAGAGGTCTTTGAGTGGGTGGAAAGCCCGCCTGATTATGCTAGCAGCTCTGACTGACTGAGCCTTACCCAGAGCCCTGTGCTGAGTGGGAATTGCCAGCTCTTTGAGCCTCTTAGTATCCAGGCAGAGGCAGCAGCAACCCCATAGCTGGATTATCAGGCTACTAATTGAGGAAGGAAAGACTAGGAGAAAGACTCCAGGAACACGGACTCTCTCACTGTCGGAGCCTATAAATGCTAATGAGCCTCGACTGCCAACGAGACTAAAGCACAATACATGACATTGCCATAGAAACTTATCAACTGCAAACCTCTACCTGAGCGTGCCAAAGGGGCAGAACCTGGGGTACAGAGTCACCGACCAGGAAGAGGGAGAGAAAAGAAAAAGCAAGAAGATAACCTCTCAAAATCAAGAATAATCTGAAGACTTATAACCTATCCCATTTTATTATATTTGTTCGTTTGTTTCTCTTATCTTCATTCTTGATACTTTTTTTCCTCCTCCAATTTGGCCGATTAACTCTCTGCCGGTCTTACTTTCTCCTCTCCTTGAACTACACTACCCATAAGTGTTACATCTCCCATTATCTTTTTTCTCCTCTTCCTTTCTCTCTATGAGGGTTGCATTCCAAAACCCTTAACTCTCTCTCTCTCTCTCTCTCCTTTCTTTTTTCTTCTTTTAGTGGTTCCCTCTTTTTTTCTCTCTCTTTCTTTTCTCCCTCTATATTAGTTTCTTCCTTTCTCCTTTACATCTCCTCTCATTCAAACCTCAATAACAAATTCTCTTATCTGGGACTCAAACTTATGTTTGAGGCATTTTGGGGGGTTTTTATTTCACCTTTTTAACTCACTAGCAGTGCTCCCATCCCTGGCTCTCCATTTTATCTAGTTCTTGTTCCACTAAATACAATAGTATTTTTTTAATTTGTCCCCCCATTTTTCTGTTTTCCTCTTATTCCTCTCATCATAACTCTTAGAAAGCCAACACCTAAAAGCAAATCATTTTATTCTCGACCCAAATTTTTTCCTTATTTGCTTTTTGTGGGTCCATACCCCCCCCTTTTTTTTTTCTTTTTTCTTTTTTTTTTTTTTTTGCCCCTTTATTACTTTTCCCCAATTCAGGCCCTCCATCACAGGCATTGTTTGTTATAATTCACAGTTCACCACAAGATTTTCTCAAGAAAAAGGGGAGAGGAGAGGAAAAAAGAAGGGGGGGAATAATTTCCTTTTTTAAAAAATTTTTATTTTATTTTATTTTTCTTTATTTCATTATTAATTTTTTAAAAAAAAAAACAACTCTTCAATTTTTTATTTTTTTAACTTTTTATTCTTTATTAAATCTCATTAATACTATCAACAAAACCACCCTCAGATGCCATTAAGGAAGAGAAAATCGAATATCATGGATACAAAAGAAAGAGAGGTAACACAGCTAGATGAGGAAAAATCTATGGAGAAAAAATTTAATATATTGGAAACCTTGGAGTTAAATGACAGAGAATTCAAGATAGAAATCCTAAAAATCCTCCGAGATATACAAGAAAACACAGAAAGGCAATTTAGGGAGCTCAGAAAACAACTCAATGAACACAAAGAATATATGTCCAAAGAAATTGAAACTATAAAAACAAATCAAACAGAGATGAAAAACTCAATTCACGAGCTGAAAAACGAAGTAACAAGCTTAGCTAATAGAACAGGTCAGATAGAAGAAAGGATTAGTGAAATAGAAGACAAGCAACTTGAGGCACAACAGAGAGAAGAAGAAAGAGACTCAAAAATTAAAAAAATGAGATAGCCCTACAAGAATTATCTGACTCCATCAAAAAGAATAACATAAGAATAATAGGTATATCAGAGGGAGAAGAGAGAGAAAATGGAATGGAGAACATACTCAAACAAATAATAGATGAGAACTTCCCAAGCCTGTGGAAAGAACTAAAGCCTCAAATTCAAGAAGCAAACAGAACACTGAGTTTTCTTAACCCCAACAAACCTACTCCAAGGCATATCATAATGAAATTGACACAAACCAACAGCAAAGAAAAAATTCTCAAGGCAGCCAGGGAAAAGAAGAATACAACATATAAAGGAAGGCCCATTAGATTATCATCAGATTTCTCAGCAGAAACTCTACAAGCTAGAAGAGAGTGGACCCCAATATTTAAAGTCCTGAAAGAGAGGAACTTTCAGCCAAGAATACTATACCCATCAAAGCTATCCTTCAAATATGAAGGAGAAATAAAAACATTCACAGATACAGAAAGATGAGGGAATTTATCATCAGAAAACCCCCACTCCAGGAATTACTAAAGGGGATTCTCCAATCAGATACAAAGAACAAAAAAAAAAACAGAGCCACAAGTAAAAGCTCCAAAAGAACACAATAAAACCAAATTTAAACTGTGACAACAACAAAAAGAAAGAGGGGGAGAAGATGGAGATTAACAGTAGCAAAGGACGATGGAGTGCAAAAGTACTCACAAAATAGTTCGCTACAATGAACAGGGTAGGGACCCTTTTCATTACTCAAAGGTAACCACCATTGAAAAAACCACCACAAAAGCACATGAGATAAAAAAGATAGCAACAGAGGAAAGATGTATGGAATACAACCAAATAAAAACAAAAGATAGAAAAACGAAAGAGAAGGATCAAACAAGACACAAAACTAACAGAAAGCAAGATATAAAATGGCAATAGGGAACTCACAAGTATCAATAATTACACTAAATGTAAACGGATTAAACTCACCAATAAAAAGGCACAGAGTAGCAGAATGGATTAAAAAAGAAAATCCAAATGTATGCTGCCTACAGGAAACTCATCTAAGTAACAAGGATAAAAACAAATTCAAAGTGAAAGGCTGGAAAACAATACTCCAAGCAAATAACATCCAAAATAAAGCAGGTGTAGCAATACTCATATCGGATAATGCTGACTACAAGACAGGAAAAGTACTCAGAGATAAAAATGGCCATTTCATAATGGCTAAGGGGACACTGAATCAAGAAGACATAACAATTTTTAATATATATGCACCAAACCAAGGAGCACCAAAATATATAAGACAGCTACTTATTGATCTTAAAACAAAAACTGACAAAAATACAATCATACTTGGAGACCTCAATACACCGCTGACGGCTCTAGATCGGTCATCCAAACAGAGGATCAACAAAGACATAGTGGCCTTAAACAAAACACTAGAGCACCTGGATATGATAGACATCTACAGGACATTTCATCCCAAAGTGACTGAGTATACATTTTTCTCCAGTGTACATGGATCATTCTCAAGAATTGACCATATGTTGGGCCACAAAAACAACATCAGCAAATTCAGAAAAATTGAAGTTGTACCAAGCATATTTTCTGATCATAAAGCCTTGAAACTAGAATTCAACTGCAAAAAAGAGGAAACACATCCCACAAAAATGTGGAAACTAAACAACATACTTTTAAAAAATGAATGGGTCAAAGAAGAAATAAGTGCAGAGATCAAAAGATATATACAGACTAATGAAAATGACAATACAACATATCAGAATCTATGGGATGCAGCAAAAGCAGTGATAAGAGGGAAGTTCATATCACTTCAGGCATATAAGAACAAACAAGAGAGAGCCCAAGTGAACCACTTAACTTCACACCTTAAGGAACTAGAAAAAGAAGAACAAAGACAACCCAAAACCAGCCGAAGAAAGGAGATAATAAAAATCAGAGCAGAAATAAATGAATTAGAGAACAGAAAAACTATAGAAAAAATTAATAGAACAAGGAGCTGGTTCTTTGAAAAGATCAACAAAATTGACAAACCCTTGGCAAGACTTACCAAGGAAAAAAGAGAAAGAACTCATATAAACAAAATCCAAAATGAAAGAGGAGAAATCACCACAGACACCGTAGATATACAAAGAATTATTGTAGAATACTATGAAAAACTTTATGCCACTAAATTCAACAACCTAGAAGAAATGGATAAATTCCTAGAACAATACAACCTTCCTAGACTGAGTCAAGAAGAAGCAGAAAGCTTAAACAGACCTATCAGTAGAGAAGAAATAGAAAAAACCATTAAAAACCTCCCCAAAAATAAAAGTCCAGACCCTGACGGTTATACCAGCGAATTTTATCAAACATTCAAAGAAGACTTGGTTCCTATTCTACTCAAAGTCTTCCAAAAAATTGAAGAAGAAGCAATACTTCCAGACACATTTTATGAGGCCAACATAACCCTCATACCAAAACCAGGCAAGGATGGCACAAAAAAAGAAAACTACAGACCAATATCTCTAATGAATAGAGATGCTAAAATACTAAACAAAATACTAGCAAATCGAATACAACAACATATTAAAAAAATAATACATCATGATCAAGTGGGATTCATCCCAGAATCTCAAGGATGGTTCAACATACGTAAAACGGTTAACGTAATACACCATATCAACAAAACAAAGAACAAAAACCACATGATCTTATCAATAGACGCAGAAAAGGCTTTCGATAAAATACAACACAATTTTATGTTTAAGACTCTCAACAAAATGGGTATAGAAGGAAAATATCTCAACATGATAAAGGCCATATATGATAAACCATCAGCTAACATCATATTAAATGGCACTAAACTGAAGGCTTTCCCCCTTAAATCAGGAACAAGACAGGGTTGTCCACTCTCTCCACTCTTATTTAATGTGGTACTAGAGGTTCTCGCCACAGCAATCAGACAAGACAAAGAAATAAAAGGCATCCATATCGGAAAAGAAGAAGTAAAGGTATCACTTTTTGCAGATGATATCATCCTATACATCGAAAACCCCAAAGAATCCACAAAAAGACTACTAGAAACAATAAGCCAATACAGTAAGGTCGCAGGATACAAAATTAACATACAGAAGTCAATAGCCTTTCTATATGCCAACAATGAAACAATTGAGAACGAACTCAAAAGAATAATCCCCTTCACAATTGCAATAAAAAAAATAAAATACTTAGGAATAAACATAACAAAGAATGTAAAGGACTTATATAATGAAAACTATAAACCATTTTTAAGGGAAATCGAAAAAGATATAATGAGATGGAAGAATATACCTTGTTCTTGGCTAGGAAGAATAAATATAATCAAGATGGCTATATTACCCAAAGCAATATACAAAATCAATGCAATTCCAATCAAACTTCCAATGACGTTTTTTAAAGAAATAGAGCAAAAAATCATCAGATTTATATGGAACTATAAAAAACCCCGAATAGCCAAAGCAATCCTAAAGAAAAAGAATGAAGCTGGGGGCATTACAATACCTGACTTCAAACTATATTATAGGGCCACGACAATCAAATCAGCATGGTATTGGCAGAAAAATAGACACTCAGACCAATGGAACAGAATAGAAAGTCCAGAAATAAAACCACATATATATAGTCAAATAATTTTTGATAAAGGGGCCAACAACACACAATGGAGAAAAGAAAGCCTCTTCAATAAATGGTGCTGGGAAAACTGGAAAGCCACATGCAAAAGAATGAAACTGGACTACAGTCTCTCCCCCTGTACAAAAATTAACTCAAAATGGATCAAAGATCTAAACATAAGACCTGAAACAATTAAGTACATAGAAGAAGACATAGGTACTCAACTCATGGACCTGGGTTTTAAAGAGCATTTTATGAATTTGACTCCACAGGCAAGAGAAGTGAAGGAAAAAATTAATGAATGGGACTACATCAGACTAAGAAGTTTTTGCTCAGCAAGAGAAACTGATAACAAAATAAACAGAAAGCCAACTAAATGGGAAATGATATTTTCAAACAACAGCTCAGATAAGGGCCTAATATCTAAAATATACAAAGAACTCATAAAACTCAACAACAAACAAACAAACAATCCCATAAAAAAATGGGAAGAGGATATGAACAGACACTTCTCCCAGGAAGAAATACAAATGGCCAACAGATATATGAAAAGATGCTCATCTTCTTTAGCTATTAGAGAAATGCAAATCAAAACGGCAATGAGATACCACCTCACACCTGTTCGATTAGCTATTATTAACAAGACAGGTAATAGCAAATGTTGGAGAGGCTGTGGAGAAAAAGGAACCCTCATACACTGTTGGTGGGAATGTAAAGTAGTACAACCATTATAAAGAAAGTATGGTGGTTCCTCAAAAAACTGAAAATAGAACTACCTTATGACCCAGCAATACCTCTACTGGGTATATACCCCAAAAACTCAGAAACATTGATACGTAAAGACACATGCAGCCCCATGTTTATTGCAGCATTGTTCACAGTGGCCAGGACATGGAAACAACCAAAAAGCCCGTCAATAGATGACTGGATAAAGAAGATGTGGCACATATACACTATGGAATACTACTCAGCCATAAGAAATGATGACATCGGAACATTTACAGCAAAATGGTGGGATCTTGATGACATGATACGAAGCGAAATAAGTAAATCAGAAAAAAACAGGAACTGCATTATTCCATACGTAGGTGGGACACAAAAGTGAAACTAAGAGACACTGATAAGAGTGTGGTGGTTACGGGGGGGAGGGGGGAATGGGAGAGGGAAAGGGGGAGGGGGAGGGGCACAAAGAAAACAAGATAGAAGGTGACAGAGGACAATCTGACTTTGGGTGATGGGTATGCAACATAATTGAACGACAAGATACCCTGGACTTGTTATCTTTGAATATATGTATCCTGATTTATTGATGTCACCCCATTAAAAAAATAAAATTATTTTAAAAAAATTAAAAAAATGAAAGCTTGTGAATGTTTTTCTTAATCTTTTTATTGATATTAACAATTCCAATTATCATAAGCATGATAGTTTACTTAGAGCTATGAGAGATGTATACATTTTATTATCAGAGGAAGGTCTCTGTTGTGCCCCAGCCATTTAAAATTGGCTTAATCCAAAGTTAAATTCAGGGTAGTCATAATCAACTAAATGATTTATAAGTCCTGGCTTCCCTTCTTTACTAAAGGAATTTTTAAATCCTTCTATTCATCTTTAAGAGAAGACTTCTCGTCTGACCTGTGGTGGCGCAGTGGATAATGCATCAACCTGGAATGCTGAGGTTACCAGCTGGAAACCCTGGGTTTGCCGGGTCAAGGCACATATGGGAGTTGATGCTTCCTGATCGTCTCCCCTTCTTTCTCTCTTTCTGTCTCTCTCTGTCTCTCTCTCCCTCCTCTCTAAAAAAAGTTTATTAAAAGAGAAGACTTCTCAATAGTTAAGTAGAATTGTAGGAGACTAGTTCTATACAAGGGAGAAGCATGGTATAGTAATTACGAGCACAAGTTACAATACGTCAGTGCACTTCAGTTTCCTCTCCTGTGAAAAGGACATAGAGACAGCACCTGCCTCCTAGGGTTGCTATCAGAACTGAATGAATAAAGACATATAAAGTCACTAAAAGTACACTTGGCAAATAGTGTTTGATATTATTCTTTTTGTATTAATAAATGTTTCATTTGATTTATTTTTCTGTTAGTTCCATATGTAAAAATTGTGGCTTTTACTTTTTGATTACAGTTTACTTTCAGTATTATTTTGTATTGGTTTTAGGTATACAGCATAATGGTTAGACAAAAATATACTTTATAAAATGTTTCCATTGATATTTTCAGTACCCATGTTATTATTCTTATCACCAATGATCTTACTCCTCAAATGTTGTTACTTTAACAATACAATTATAAAATAAAAGGTGAAATAAAAAAAAAAAGATGCTACACTATCTTCATAATTATAACAGGAGAAAAGACATTTTATCTAAGCACTTAGGCTAAATAAAAATATCCCACATGTCTAGTAGCCTTGTACTAATGGGATTTAGTCAAGTAATGATTAATCTACATCAGAAATACTTCCTAAATGACTTCTCAAGTGACTTTTGCAGCATTCTTATTCTATTTAGAGTAAATGCAAATTCTGTAAATGCTAAGATATGGCAAATGGCATAATCATCGTCATCTAAACTTCTCACATATTAGAATTAAGGCTACTTCTTTTTCTAAGAATTTGGGGTTGCAGATAAAGTGAGATTTCTTCAAAGTTTAGTGAGTTGTTTTTTTCAAAGTTTTATACCTTAGATATTATCTTTGTAGTCACATAGACTGGGTTTAACCCCAGTCCCATTCCTTTCCAACCAGATAACCTCCAATAAGTGTTTTAAGCTCTCCAAGCCCTAGTTCCTTCCCCTATAACATGAGGCTAGCAATGCCTGCAACGAAGGATGGTCACAGGATTAAATGAGGTAAAGTGTGTAAAGGTACTGTCACGCGTGGCATTGTCGCTGCTCAGTAAGGAAAAGCAGCAGCCATTATCATCACTGTTGCTGAGATTCTTTTACTTAACTGTTTGCCTTATTAATTTCATTAGGTCTTTTTTAAACAAATAAATGTCAGAAGAAGATCCTATAATGTCAATGTGTGTCTTATAAAAATTAATCAGAACCTGAAAGTACCTTGACCTTAGTTGTTCACATGCCAACTTAATATTTCTTTCTTCTCTAGGTTCTTTTCCTTCCAAAACAAATGTCTCTTTTCTAAGCTCAAAGTGAAGAGCATGTGAATGTTTCTCGATGAACTCTCTTACAACTTTTTCATTGTTTGGCTGACAACCATCTCGAGCATTTTTTATGCAAATTGTGGTAATTTCACCATCCACCTTCTCCTGACACTGAACATGAAATTTTTTCAATGTGCTTTCATAAAACCCACTCTTTTTCAGGTAAAGAAAAACATCTGTTTCGAGAACAAGCATTTCTCCACACCTAGTAGTCTCGGGTACTGAGGGCCTGAGTGACTCCAAAGAGTTACCCCCTCTCGGGAGACTCTTTCTGGGGCTCTGTCTACCCCGCTTTTCCCTCTCGCTTATAAAATGTCTGTCTGTTTCTAAAAGAGAACTTGCTTTTAATAGCAAAGATTCTTTGAGCTTCTTGATAGCCAGAAATGATCCCTGAACAGAGATTCTTCCATTGTGCTCCAAAGGACTGAAGCATAAAGATGGAATCTTCCTTTTCAGGTCCGTTACCAGGCTTTCCAGAATGATTTGAGTCCGAAAAATGGAGAGATCAAGAACAGCCTTTACAGAACTGAAAACCTAAAATTAAAGACAGAGAAATTAAGAGAGCACTGCCGAGCACAGCAGACTGCACAAACCCGTTCTCTTTCTGCCACTGTCTCTGCAGCAGCTGCCCTAAACCAGCCCCAGTTCCCTGACACAGACTGGCTTCTTGCACCGCAGCAGCTCATCAAAGGGATCCCACAACCCCACAGAGCCCACTGTGTTCAATTTGGAATTCACCGTCTCACTGCATTCCCCAAAACAGAGGCAGTCCAATACTTTCTAGAGGCAGAGCACTTTTTGGAAACAAAGTCTTAAACAGGACCCATGGGTATACACTGCTCAGGTTCTGCTCTGGGGTAAGGGTCCCTCTCAAGAGCCCTCCCAGTTTTAAGTTCAGCTAATGGCTGCACAGAACCCTGGGTTTCTTAGCAAATTAAGTTTTAGATCAATGCTTTGAATTTTAATTTCTTCCTCTGATTTCTGCCTTTTCCTACATCTTGAAAGCTGCTTTTTTAATGTTCATGCTAATTGGGTTTCTGTGTTCTCCCCAAATAAGTCTTTAGGCAGACACCTGACATCCATGAGAGCATAAAAGCTCACTATCACTTTAAGAGCATTGAGTGAGACATACAGAAAGAGAAGAACAGACCAGGCAGTAATCAAAAACCGATAAGATACAGGTTTGGCCTTTAACACTGACTCAGGTTAGGGACTTTGCATTTTCTTCCCTAGAAGTCCTGAAGGAATAGTGCTTTGTGGCTCCTTTGTAGGGAACACTCTGCAGAAGAAATGAGACCCAGGACACCAGTGGGCCTTCAGCATCACAACCTTACCTTTTCACTAAAATGAGAGACAGTGAGTTGAATGGGTCCAACCTTCTCTGCTAGATAGTGTTTCTTCTTTCTGCTGACATTTTCTGCAACTAAGTGGAAACAATGCCATC
The DNA here is from genome assembly GCF_036850765.1 of Saccopteryx bilineata. Lineage (NCBI taxonomy): Eukaryota > Metazoa > Chordata > Mammalia > Chiroptera > Emballonuridae > Saccopteryx > Saccopteryx bilineata. The sequence continues at coordinate 86,552,464 of NC_089494.1, read as the reverse complement.
AGATGTGTTTGTGGCGTGACACACTAATGATTATTTTAATTCATAACAATAGAGATGTTCAACTCTATTATTTAGAATGCCTAAGATTTTTTTCTACATTTTTTTTCTAAATTCAACTTTGAAATAATTTTCTCTTCTATTTTAATACATTAAAATCCATTTATGTGTAAATATGATCTGAATCATACTTTTAAAAACATACATAAGTATATATATGAATAAAAAACAAACACCTAAAACTTCATTTCCCACTCTGTTAATTACGCCATGAAGAGACTTCACCAACTTACACTGAGAACACCACACTGTCCTGGTTTTCCTCCAATTCACTGGCTGACCTGCTCAGTCTCCTTTGCTAATTTTCCTTCTCTTCCCACTCTCTAGATGTTGGCATGCCTACTTCTCAGGCTTCATACATCTTTGCTAACTTATACCCACCACTGGGTAGTCCATGGCTTTTTCATACCATCTCTACCAGTATCACTTCCAAGAGTCTGTCTTCAGCCTTTCTCCCTTCTGCCTATGGAAATCTTTACTTCATTATCCTAATAAGCATCTCAGTGACCGAAATTCAACTCTAGATAACTCTCCCTCATCCAAGAGGACCCTTCCTCTGGTGCTCCACATCTCAGAAAATGACACCTAATCCATCAGCAAATCCTGAATACCCGCTAGGTCTTCAACTGCCTGCCCTGCTACCACTCGAGTCAAAACCAGCGATGACTAGTAGCTCCTATTCTCCACACAGCTGCCAGATTGACCATCCAAGAAAAGACATCAGATTTTGTCTGTCTTCTGTTCAAAACGCTCCAATGGCTTCCCTCTAACCTAAAATAAACCCCAGACACTTGCCTGGATCTATAAGCTACTTAACATAAACTGGCCCCCAGCTGCCCATTTAGCCACACTCTGACTACTGTCCCCTTCACTCATCCCGCTCCAGCCACATGGGCCTCCTCACTGGTTTTCAAGATGGCCAGCATGCTCCCCGCTCAGAGAATGTTTCCCAACCCTCTCCCTTGGCCAAGAATGTCCCACCTCCTTATCTGTATGAGTCATTCTCTTACTTCATTCAGGTCTCTGCTCAAATGTCACCCAGAGTATTTCCCTACCCGCTCTAGCTAAAGTAGCAGCCTCCCTCACATTCTATCCCTTTATTCTTCTTTATACTTTTTAATAGCACTCATGTTATGTATTAATATAAGCAAATGGTAACATTTCGCCTTTTTTATGGTTGAGTATTTGTGTGTGTGTGTGTGTGTGTGTGCGCGCGCGCACGCGCTTGTATTACATTTTCTTTATCCAATCACATGTCAAAGGACATTTAGGTATTTTCCATGTCTTGTGTACCATGAAAATGCTACTACAATGAACACAGGGATACATATATCTTTTGGAGTAAGTGTTTTCAAATTTTTCGAGTAGATACCCAAAAGAAGTATTGCTGGGTCATATGGTAACTTCATTCTTAATTTTTTTAACAACCTCCATAATGTTTTCCATAGTGTCTGCACCAATTTTATTTCCAGCAGCAGTTACAAGGATCCTCTTTTCCTCCACTTGTTATTGCTTATCCTCTCCAACATGTTATTTCTGGTCTTACTGATAATAGCCATTCTAACTGGCATGAGGTTTATCGCGTAGTTTTGTTCTGCATTTCCCTAATAGTCAATGCACAACATGGTTGGATCTTGAGAGTATCATGCTAAGTGAAATAAGTCAGATGAAAATGGACAAGAACCATGACTTCATTCATATATGGGACATAAAACAAAAACAAATAAAAAAAGAAATCATACATACAGACAACAGACTGCAGGTTACCAGAGGAAAAGGGGAATTGGGGAAAGATGAGGACAGTAAAGGGGATCAAATATAAGGTGATGAAAGAAGACCAGACTCTGGGTGGTAAACACAAAATATAGCATACAGATGTCATATTATAAAGTTGTACACCTGAAATTTATATAATGTTATTAACCAATGTTACCAAAATAAATTTAACTTTTAAAAAGTGCATTATTCATCATGAAAAAAGTAAATAAATATAAACATAAATAAATATAAGTATATAAATATACAAATAAATAGATCACTAAGCATTTTATATATACATTTTTTTTGTATTTTTCCGAAGTTAGAAGCAGGGAGACAGCCTCCCGCATGCACCCGACTGGGATCCACCCAGCATGACCACTAGGGGGTGATGCTTGGCCCCTCTTGGGTGTTGCTCCTCTGTAATCAGTGCTTTCTAGCACCTGAGGTGGAGGCCATGGAGCCGTCCTTAGTGCCCGGGCCAACTTTGCTCCAATGGAGCCTTGACTGCAGGAGGGGAAGAGAGAGACAGAGAGGAAGGAGAGGGGGAAGGAAGGAAAAGCAGATGGGCACTTCTCCTGTGTGCCCTGATCAGTAATCGGACCCTGGACTTCCACACGCCGGGCCAACACTCTACCACTGAGCCAACTGGCCAGGGCTATATATACATTTTGCGTGTTTATCAGCCTACTTCCACAGATCTATGCTTCATGAAAGAAAACATTTTTCCTATTTCATTCATTGTTGAGTCATCAAGTCCTCGAATAGTGCCTAACAAATAACAGACACTCAAAAGGTATTTGTGGCCTGACCAGGGGTTGGTAACACAGTGGTTTGAGCATTGATATGGGATGCTGAGGACCCAGGTTTGAAACCCTAAGGTCACCAGCTTGAGCGAAGGCTCATCTGATTTGAGCACAGGCTCACCAGTTTGAGCACAGGATCATAGACATGACCCCATGGTCACTGGCTTAAGCCCAAAGGTCCCTGACTTGGAGCCCAAGGTCACTGGCTTGAGCCCATGGCCACTGGCTTAAGCAAGGGGTCACTGGCTCAGCTGGAGTCCCCTGGTCAAGGCACGTATGAGAAGCAATCAAGGGAGAACTAAGGTGCTGCAACTACCAGTTGATGCTTCTCACCTCTCTCCCTTCCTGTCTGTCTCACTTTCTCTGTCTGTCTCGCTTAAAAAAAAAAAAAAAAAGATGTTTGTGAATAAATAAGTAAGCCCTCCATTCTTTATTTCTGAGTTACAAATTCAACATATAAAATATTAACTTCCAAAACACGACAATCTCTTTAGAGAAATAATAAGAAGCCCTTCCCAACATCTCTTATATGAACAGCCCCATTGACAAGGAATGACTCGCCTGACCTGTGTTGGTGCAGTGGATAAAGCGTCAACCTGGAAATGCTGAGGTCGCCGGTTCGAAACCCTGGGCTTGCCTGGTCAAGGCACACATGGGAGTTGATGCTTCCAGCTCCTCACCCCTTCTCTCTCTCTGTCTCTCTCTCTGTCTCTCTCTCTCCCCCTCTCTCTCTCTCATCTCTAAAAAAAAAAAATGAATAAATAAAATTTAAAATATTTAAAAAAAAAAAAAAAGAGAAGGAATGACTCAACTAATGGTCCCAGATAAAGGCACTGATAATCCATAGCTTTTTGGATCTCTCTCTGGACTTTATCTTCTCTCAAGTAGAGCAAGGGCTCTTCTCCTCCTATGCTGTGTGATACTTTTACCTCCCAGAGACTGGTATGGAGACTCATTTTCCTCTAGCAATTTATTCTGCCAGTCACTGAACTGTATGGAAGGCTGCCCACCTCCGTGAAGCAGAAGGGGTGAATGTGCTCTGCAGACGCAACTTCCTCGCCTATGCCAGAGATGAGAGTAGCAGACAGAATGGTTGACCTGATCTCTAATCCAAGCCATATTTCTCCAATCTAACTTTTACCAGTAATAAAATATATGTTGGAATATCCATTTGTTGGCTTGAACAAATAGAAGCAAATAATATAATTATATTGCTGAAGCCACTTCAAAATTTCCAAGATAGCCCCTGACTGGTTACCTCAGTCTGTTAAGAGCATCCTCCCAAAACAACCAAGTTGAGGGTTCAATCCCCCATCAGGGCACATGCAAGAAGCACCCAATAAGTATGACTGGGTAAAACAACAAATGAATGCTTCCTTTACCCCTCCCCCCTCTCTCCCTTCCTCTCTCTGTCTCAATCAATAAATAAAAGAAATTAAACCCTAGCCAGATAGCTTGGTTGGTTAGAGCATCATGCACAGAGGTTGCCAGTTCAATTCCACAGTCAGGGCACATACAGGGGCAGCTCCACGTTCCTGTCCCTCTCCCTGCCTCTCTCAAAAACAAAAAATTCCCAAGATAGTTATCTTCTTATTTTTATAAATTTATTTTTCTTTTTCTTTTTATTTATTTGTTTATTTATTTATTTGAGAGAGAGAGAGAAGCAGGAAGAGAAAGAGAAACACTGATTTGTTGTTCACTTATTTATGCATTCATTGGTTGATTCTTGTATGTGCCCTGACCCAGGATCAAACCACAACCTTGGCAGATGAAGATGATGCTCTAACCAACTGAGCTACCCAGCCTTGTTCCAAAGGAGTGATCATATTCGTGAGAGTAGAGACCATTTTTGTGGGATTTTATTTTCCCCATAATATACAAGTTTTCTACAATAAAATGTTTCACTTTTATCCTAATATAATTATATATACACAATTCAAAAACTTTTTAAAGTTTTGAAGAATTCGCCAGTTACTAGCAGCTTTATCATGAGCAATTTTCACATATATTCTTACTAGTGCAATATTGTACCACTTTTATGTTCATAATTAAATAATTTTTTAAAGCCACTTTAAACTTGACCAATCCCATGATCCATTTTGATGTCAATTTCATTACAGAAATATTTGGGGTTTTTTAAATTTTTTTTTAGATTTTATTTATTCATTTTTAGAGAGAGAGGACAGAGAGAGAAAAAGAAGGAGGGAAGAGCAGGAAGCATCAACTCCCAAATGTGCCTTGACCAGGCAAGCTTGGGGTTCCGAACTAGTGACCTCAGTATTCCAGGTTGACACTTTGTCCACTGTGCCACCACAGCTCAGACACAGAAGTATTTTTATAATTACTGAATTTGATATAGAAATACCTTTTTTTTCTTTGAATATTACATATGCAACTCCTTTGGTTCTTGTTGGATATATCACATCTTCAACAACTCCACCCTCATTCTTAATATCTTGGAAGTGCTTCTTCACTAACGTAGTCAGTAACAGATCATTAAAAAGGCCAACTGGAAGACCAGCAACTATAATTGTTCTTTCAGAAGCTTTGAATTGCTTGACATTCAAAACTGATGCCTGTAAGAGAAACAGAAGGATGCTCTTTAAAATATGAGAGTCTGCTTAATATAGGCAACATCACACATCAGTGGGAGAGGCTAGTTTATTCAATAAAGTTACCAGTGCAGGTGATTAGGTACAGAGAGACTGAGAGAGAGAGATAAGCTAGATCCCTGCCTCACACCATATAGAAACATAACCTCTCTATGAATATAAGAATTAAATGTGAAAAGTGAACCCTTTACTTTTTTATACACGGAAAACATTGGTTAACATTTGTGTGATTTTAGTAAGGCCTAAAAATAATGGAAGTCACAAAGGAAAAGATCAAGAAATACAAATTTGAATTAAAATTTAAATTTTTTAAAACATTTCATTTATTGATTTTACAGAGAGAGGAAGGGTGGGGAGCAAGAAGTATCAACTCACAGTTGCTTCACTGTAGTTGTTCATTGATTGCTTATCATATGTGTCTTGACCAGGCAAGCCCAGGGTTTCAAACCAGCTACCCTAGCATTCCAGGTCAACTCTTTATTCACTGCCACAGGCAAGACAAAAATTTAAATTTCAAAAAAAGCCAAACTAACCACAAAATATGGTACTTTGGAGATGGTTGTATGTCTTTTTAATTGTAGACTCCCAAGTACATAAGCCATTAAGAAACACATCGAATCCCTTATTTTATTTTATTTTTATTTTTTGGTAGTATCAGGAAAAGTCACCCCTAAAAAAAAAATAAAACCCTGACAATAATATTGGGGCTGCAGTAGAATAAATCAACCGTCAAGCACATATCTGAGATGGAATTAAACCACTGGGAACATATGCTATTGCAGATCTTACCACCACTGTGGGCACTAAGTGCCAACTATAAGTAGATCCTTCTCTGGGCTCACTCCACTGAACTTCTTATATTATCCAGCTAAGGGATTTCTATTTAAATGTCTTTGTTTGTCCCCCAGTCTATTTAGGGAAGTAGACTGATAAGCTTCCTCCAATGCTTATAGGTAGTCTAGTCTGATTGTACCAGAGCTGAGACATAATCTGTCCTAAATTACCCCCAAGAAGGAGCCCAGGAAGGATAGCTGTCTTACGGGCCCAAGTAATGGTTAACAGATTACAAAGACATTTTGGGCTCTCAGTTAAAAAAAACTCTGTACCCAGAGTAGGACTTCACTGGGGATAGGTAAACTCTTCTGACCCCCCAGGTCGAGAAGATAGTCTAAGTACACACACAGTGTCCTGTCCATTCCAAGAGCACCTTAAAACTAATTTAAAAAAAAAAATGAATAAACCCAAATAAGGGGAGCAATAAGTACAAGAGGAATTTCAAGAAATTTCTACAAGACTGAAAATACATAGAACTTTGTGGAAGGATAAGACAGAGAGAAGGAGCTTATCCAGAACAAGGAAAAGAGGTTGCAGTGGAAAGATGAAAAGCTTCAAGGCAGAACCCAGAAATGAAAAAGGAACAAAAAATAGATTAGTTGAAAGTCTGTGGCAAAATAACTGCTCCAGTTGTCTCTCCACATTCCCTGCCCCAGATATGTGCACACACACACATACACATCACAATGCAGGGCAACAATATTGGGGGAAAAACTCGAGGATTATTTGCTTTAAAAAAAATTTGGCCTGGCTGGTTTGCTCAGCCCAGCATGCAGATGTCCCAGGTTCAATCCCCAGTTAGGGCACACATGAGAAGTGACCATCTGCTTCTCCTTCCCTCCCTCTATCCCTGCTCTCCCTCTTACCCTCCCACAGCCAGTAACTCGACTGGTCCGAGCATCAGCCTCAGGTACTGAGGATAGCTCGGTTGATTCGAGCATCAGCCCTAGACGGAGGTTGCCAGGTGGATCTCAGTCCAGGCACATGTGAGTGTCTGTCTCTCTATCTCCCTTCCTCTCACTTAAAAACAAAAACAAAAAAAAGCAACTGGACATTGTAGGGAGAATCTGACCTGCCGCTATGGGTGCTGGCACTTTAGAACAAGACCCCTGCCCTTTCTGGTATTGCACTTAAGTAAAAATATATATAAAAGTGTTCCTCCATTCTAGCTGCAAGTGGTAAAATACAATTATCCCAAAATAGGTCTTCCTAGCAGAGGGAAGAAATAAAGAGAGATTTGTCAAATTTTCAGGGAATTTTACTTCACAAGAGGTTTGTCTTCATTACTGTACATTTGCCTCTAAGAGTCCACAGGACTTCAATAAGTAAATAACCAGTGAATTACCTTCTTTTTTGCTCTTCATCAATGTCAAAGAAAATTTTCAATCAATTTAAATTCAGAAAATCTCACTTCACCTCTGCCCTCATCAGTGCGAAGGCTGTATTTCTTTATTCACGTGTCTACATCTAATTTATCTTTGAAATCAAATGAACTTCTCCCTGATGGCTATTGATCTCTTCTATCCATGTGAAAGGAAAAGAGACGTCTTCAGAGATTTCGTCCTTAAATTTTTTATTGACTTTTTTTTTAAAGAAACATTGACTGTTCCACCTATTTATGCATTTATTGGTTTGTTGTTTTTTTGTTTTTTTTGAGAGAGAGAGAGAGAAAGAGAGAGAGAGAGAGCAAGGGGGAGAGAGAGCAGGAGAAATGAGCATCAACTTGTTTTTCCACTTAGTTGCACGGCCATTGATTGCTTCTCAAACCTTCTCTGATTCAGGCTGGAACCAGAGGCTTCATATCAAGCCCGTTACCCAGGACCCAGCCCACCAGGAATCAAACCTGCCACCTCGGCGCTCCTGGATGATGCTCTACCCACTGAGCACAGGCCAGGGCTCTTTGGTTGATTTTTGTATGTGCCCTGGCCAGGGATCCAACTGCAACCTTGGTATATTGGGATGATGCTCTAAGTCTAACCAACTGAGCTACCTAGCCAGGACAAAAAGAGGTATTTTTGGAGACAGCCCTTTCAAGATTTACTACATAAAGGCAGAGGATTTTGGAACATGAGCAGAATTTTAGCCAAGAGGTACTAAGGTGATGGCATTTTCCCAATATCAATGATATATTTTAAGAAATTTTTAACCATCATATCAGAAACCAAAAAGATATCAAGAAAACCTTTGAGTTTATATTTGCAAGTAAATAAATGTTTGTAAAGTAGAGCATTGGGGGTAAATAATTAGATCCATTCACTGCTTTTGTTTATATTTTCTTAAAATCAGTTGTTTATTTTCACTGTTGCTTTTACTGCTACCCAGTAAACAAAATCGCAGTTGCATCTCACACTGCTTTGGCATTTCTCGGACACTAACATCTCACCAAGAATTAAGGGCCTGCCACTGCTTTCAAGAGCTTGATAGAAAGCACAGGAAAGGATAACTCTTGAATTTGCTAACTACTCTTGCTAACTAGCACAGAGGGTGAAAACACACAGCCATTTTCTACAGAATGAACTAAGGCCACAAGAGGGAATTCCCACATCCCCACTAACGGAGGCATGATATCGATCTGGATGCCTTCCCAAATTGTGTCCTTGGCTGGAATCCTCCTTGCTGGCTCCTTTCAAAAGGAAACTGTGGCCTCCATTTCTGGGTAACTCCCTCCACTCTTGTTCACCAAAGCGGCAGTGGCCCGGGGGGGGGGGGGGGGGGGCAGTTAAGCCCCAACATAGCCTGCAAAGCGACTCTCACTAAACAGCTGTGCCTCTGGCAACAGGGCATTGGGAGCGGGACGTGGCCGCGGCGTCTCGTCCTTTTTCAGCGGCGCCTCTAGCACAGCCCGCTGCGAATTTCAGGCGCGCTCACTGCAGCTACGCCCGCAGGTGCGGAAATGGTGTGAGACTTTGCCCGGCAGGTGGGCCCCTAGGCAACGCCCGCGACCCAGGCCCCGCCCGCGCCCTGCCCGGGTGGGTCCCCACCGTGGCCCGCCCCCATCAGGCCCCGTGTCCTAGGGGACCGTAGCGAGGGGACCAGGAAGGCTCTGCCCTGCAAAACCAAACCAAAATCAACTTGCCATGGCGGCGGAGAGACGCGCCGTCCGCGGTTGGCAGGGCCGGCATCTGGCGGAGCGCGAACAACGGGGCGGGACGGCAGGCAGGTTTTGGTTTCGGTTTTTTCCCCAGTCGCTTAGAGACTTGCAAGACAAGGCGGTCCTTCCCCCCCAGCCCGCTGGTCTGCAGCCTCACAGGCTAGGGTTGCGAGCTCAGACTCCAACGAGCCACTGCCAGCGCCGGCCCGGATGCCTTCGGTACTTTCTCAACTTTTGAAACCGTGCAGGACTAACACCAGGATTCCCGGCGGGGAATTCAAGGATTCTCCGGGTCTGTGTCTGTCCTGTGCTCAGAAGAATCTGATCGTCCTTCCCACGCCCTCATGATCTCCCAGGAGTCTTCTCACCACACCACACCGGTGCCTCCTGTTAGTCACCCACCCAGCCCAGGGCCACTCACAGGGCCATAGCCTGGTGTGCAGGATACAGGATGAAAAGCTCACGGTCCCTACCAAGAGAGCGCCACCATCTACTACGCGGGCCTTAGACTGCTGAGTCTGGCATTTAGGAGAACCCAGGTAATGTACATACACAGATTCAAAGTCAAAGAGAGCACGAAGCCAAAAGCAAGTGGTTGGCAAATATGAAGAAACTCAATTTCACTCCTAAGTAAAGAAATACAAATTGAAATCATGAGGTCCCTTTTTTCCGCTATTAGATTGGCAAAAATTAAAGTGTGCTACTGCTAGTGTTAGCCAGTGTGAGGCAGTAATAATGGTGCTGCAAGCCTAAATAGGTGCAAACATTTCTAAGGATTTGGGCCCCTTTCAAAATGTAAAATGCAAAAATTAAAAGAAAAAAGTTTCAAAATGTTTATATCCTTAGATTAGCAATTTCACTTTCAGAACTGCACTGAAGTTATAGTGCACAAGTGGAACTAAGATATTATACAGGCATTTTAGTTGAGCGTTGTTTGCAATATACATATTTATTTTAAAAACCGGTATCCACCCAGATAAACCATGGATAGAACTATATTATATGGCCAATGGCACATCTAAGGCTATGAAGGTTGTTAAACAGAGTGGGACCCATATGTAATTCCCCAATTTGTATTTTATCTTCAAATTTCTACACCTAAATGCTCGCTTAAATGTCTAATAAGCATGTGAAATTTCACAAGGCCAACCAGAACTCTCCTTCCTCACTTTCTTCCCCCTCAGTAAATAGTTGCACTGCTCGCCTAGGAGCTCGAGCTCCCGACTCACTGGTGTTCCTCGGTTTCTCTCTTCCTTGGCTCTATGAGTATATTCCACCAATGGCACAGCACACTCCGACTCCACCTCTACCCTCAGATCAAGTCCACATCCTGCCTTGTTCCCTTCCATTCATTCTGGATACCACAGGCCGGATGATATTTTATAAATGCAAATTAGAATTGGTCCCTGTTTAAGCACTTCATTTTTTTTCCACTGCACTTTAAATAAAATTTATATTTCTCACCTGGAAAGCAAAATGGCCTTGATCTGTTTTCTTTGGCCAGATCTAGCCATGTCCTCAGTGCCTCTGTTCTAATGGTAACAAGCATCTTACCAGGGAGCTTTTCCCTGCCTTGGTTCTATTTCTAGGTGCCTTGGTTCTATTATTTTCTTTCTCTCTCTCTCTCTCTTTCTTTCTTTCCTTCCTTCCTTCTTTCCTTTTATTTATTTATTTATTATTTATTTATTTATTTTTAGTGAGAGGAGGGGAGATAGGCTCCTACATGTGCCCTACCAGGATCTACCTGGCAACCCCCATCTGGAGCCAATCAACCAAGGTATTCTCAGTGCCTGAGACTGACCCTCAGACCATCCAAGCTATTCTCAGCACCTGTGGCGCACACTTTAACCAATCAAGCCATTGGCTGTAGAAGGGAAAGAGAGCTAGAAGAGGGAGAAAGAGGGAGAGAGAGCTGATGATTGCTTCTCCTATGTGCCCTAACAGGATCAAACCAGGGACATCAACACACCAGGCCGACGCTCTATGCACTGAGGAAACCGACCATGGCTCGGTTCTATTTCTAGGTATGGAAAGCTCCTCCTTGGACCTCACTCAACTGGCTCCATCTTGTCATTAGAGTCTTAGCTCGAAAGATCCCTCTCAGAAAGATTATTTCTCATCATCCAGTCTTAATTTGTTTCACCTAGTTAATTGTTATTCTCTCATCCTGTTATTCCATCTCAATAGCACCCTTTCAAAAACATATCTTCACATAATTGTTTTTTCTTGCTTGTCTCCCCCCACGATCTCCCCCAACAGTAACTGTTAGTACTGCTCACCAATACCCCTTTCTTTTCTGTTCAGGCACTTGAAGGGATAGCCCTTCGTCACTCAGGAGCTTAAGCATGGTCTTGTGATTCTGGCAACCAATGAAATGTGAGAAGAATTGACAGGTCTCATATATTTAGGTGGAAGCACTTCATTGCCAGGCAAGAGTTTCCAAGGCTTTCTCCATTACCTTTTATGCTCATGTATTGAAAAGAACAGGTATCACTGAGCCAACATATAGAACACAACTGTACTAGGAAGTTACCTGGACACATAACAAAATTTACATGAATGAAAACTAAAACTTTGACATTTTAAGCCACTGAACATTTTTCAATAATACTACCTAGGATATTGTTGGTAAAATAAGTTTGCAAATATGATATATAGGTTTGCTCACTTGTAGCTTGCATTGGGTGTGGGAGACAGGCTATAAGCAGGCAGGGTCATTATAGCCTAAGGCTTAGTTTTAAGACTAAGCCTTTCCCACCCTAAGTGACTTTGTATCAGAGACTTCCTTGTTTGTATATTGGATTAAAGGTTTTGATTTCTACACTATAAAATGGGGCAGAGGAGCCCATGCTGGAGGAAAGCAGAGAAAGGCCATGTGGAGGAGAGAAGTAGGCAAGATGGTAGAGTGCTGAAGAAGAAGCCAATTTGTGCCAAGAGAAGGAGATGGGGAACAGAGGTGAATAAGGCTGGTGAGGTAGAAAATTTTGATTCTAGGAAACTCGGATAAGTCAGTGGCTTTGGGAGTCCTGAATGGAAAGGGAAGTGTTTTCCCACTGTGTGTATTTTTTGCCCACCAGATGCAAGCTAGGATAAAGATAATGGCCCACCAGTTCTTGGCTCCATTGTTTCATTACTGTCTCTCTGAATCAAATGCGAACCTACATGGGCCAGACGGCTGTGATGGTGGCCATGGCTACTAGCTTTACAGATATCCTGACTAATATATCCCACACAAGGAAGGAAAACCATGAAAACATTTACAAATCATAGTGAAAAACACTAAGAGAGCCTGACCAGGTGGTGGCACAGTGGATAAAACATTGGACTAGGATGCGGAAGACCCAGGTTCGAGACCCCAAGGTCGCCAGCTTGAGCGAGGGCACATCTGGTTTGAGCAAAAGCTCACCAGCTTAAGCCCAAGGTTGCTGGCTCGAGCAAGGGATTACTTGGTCTGCTGAAGGCCCGCGGTCAAGGCACATATGAGAAAGCAATCAATGAACAATTAAGGTGTTGCAACGCTCAACGAAAAACTAATGATTGATGCCTCTCAACTCTCCATTCCTGTCTGTCTGTCCTTGTCTATCCCTCTCTCTGACTCTCTCTGTCTCTGTAAAAATTAAAACAAACAAACAAACAAAAAAAAACACTGAGATACCGGGTAAGGTATTTGTATCCAGAATATACAAATAACTCTTACAATTCAAAAATAAGAAGACAATCCAATTTAAAAATGGACAAAAAATCTAATAGACACTTCATCAAAGAAAATACACTAATGAATAATATACACATGACAATAAGCTCAGCATCATTAGTCATTAAAGGAATGTAAATTAAAACCACAATGAGAAACCACTCTGCACTAAAATGGCTTTAATCAAAAAGATAAGAAACATCATCAAGAATATGAAGGTTCAAAAAAAAAGAAATAAGAACTCTCATACATGGTGGGAAAGTAAAATGTTACAGCCATCTTTTTTTTTAAAGAATTTAAAATTTTTTTAATTTTTTAATTTTTTTTTATTTTTATTTATTCATTTCAGAAAGGAGAGGGGGGGGAGAGAGAGAAGGGGGAGAGGAGCAGGAAGCATCAACTCCCATATGTGCCTTGACCAGGCAAGCCCAGGGTTTCGAACCAGCGACCTCAGCATTTCCAGGTCAATGCTTTATCCACTGCGCCACCACAGGTCAGGCCCATCATTTTTTTTTAACTTACTGTGTTGACATGTTTTCAACTGTCCCACTCAATATAACACCCTCTAGACACCACATTGTGCTTCTCCCACACCCCATGCAAAGTCTCTTTCTACCCCTACTTTTCTCCTTTTGCCCCTCTCCCTACCTCCACCCCCCCTTCCCCTCTGGCTATTGCTATCCTGCTATCTGTAAATATGTGTTATGCATATGATTTTAGCTAATCCTTTTTTGTTCTTTGATCTCACCCCCTCTTCCTCCTTCTCTGTGACAACTGTCTATCTGTCCCCTGTGCCCTGCCTCTGTTTCTATTTTGTTCTTCAGTTAATTGTGTTCATTATTGTGATTCCACAAATAAGTGAGATCATATCTTCCTGTGCCTGCCTTATTTCAGTTAGCATAATAATCTCCAGGTCCATCCATGCTGTTGCAAAAAGTAAGATTTCCTTCTATTTTACAGCTGCATGGTATTCCATTGTGTAAACATACCATAACTTTTTTATCCAGTCATCCACTCATGGATATTCTGGCTGTTTCAAGATTTTGGCTATTGCAAATAATGATACAATGAACATGGGCGGGGAGTACATATCTTCTTTCAAATTAGTGTTTTGGGATTCTTAGGATATTTTCCTAGAAGTGGGCTAAGCTGGATCATAAAGCAATTCCATTTTTAATTTTTTGAGGAAATGCCACAATGTTTTCCACGGTGGCTAAGCCACCTTTTAAAACAGTTTAGCAGTTTCTTAAAGGATAAATTGACTGTAGAACCAATAAATTTGCTCTTAGAAAACTAACCAGGAGAAATGATTTATATGCAAATGCTCATAACATTATACATAATAGTCAAAAAGTGAATAAGCCAAATAGCCATCAATAGCTTAAAGGATAAACTAAATGCCATATATGTGTATATGGTATATACAATATAATACTATTTATTCAGCAATAAAAAGCAGTGATATACTGATACATGCTACAGCAAGGATGAAGTTCATAACATCATGCTCAGTAAGGAAACCAGACCCAAAGGCCACATATTGTACAATTTTATTTAACCAGAAGAGACAAGTATATGAAGAGAGAAAGTAGAAAAGTGATGGCTTGGGTTTGAGGTGGGAACAAAGATTAACTGTAAATGAACATGAGCACCGTAATCCAAGTGGGAATCCTTGCTAGAGAATGATGAGAGAGCTAGCCGTAGCCAGGAATGCAGGTCTACCCAACTGTGCCATTGAACCTGATGTAGAGCAACTTTAACCCGAATGTGCCGACCATTCCAACTTGTATGTGCTGACAAGGGCATGCTACTCCAAAATGTGATTCCTTGACATATTGAATATTTCAAACTGAAAGAATATGAAAAATGGCATGAGCAAGAAGGACCTTCTAACTTTCTCCCGAAACAAGTCCTGAAAGCCGCTGGTGAGGTGCCTTCCCTTTACCCAGAGGAAGGAGGATCCTTCCCTCCAAATACCAAGGGAAACAGAGGGCAATCTGAACCAACAGGCCTTGCTAAGTTTCCCCTAGTTTGCTGCACTTTGATACCCTGTCTTATCATTTTTTCCTTTCTATGACTTTATACCCTTCATCAACCCTAGCATAAAAATATTGAGGTTTAACCATTTCTTCAGGGTTTTTTTGTTTCCTTATGAAAGCTCCAGTGTCACTTTGTGTGTGTGTGTGTGTGTCTGTGTGTGTGTGTGTGTCTGTGTGTATTTTTCTGAAGTTGGAACGGGGAGGCAGCCAGACAGACTCCCACATGCGCCCAACCGGGATCCACCCGGCATGCCCACCAGGGGGCGATGCTCTGCCCATCTGGGGCGTTGCTCTGTTGTAACCAGAGCCATTCTAGTGCCTGAGGCAGAGGCCACAGAGCCATCCTCAGCGCCCGGGGCCAACTATGCTCTAATGGAGCCTTGGCCGCGGGAGGGGAAGAGAGAGACAGAGAGGAAGGAGAGGGGGAGGGTGGAGAAGCAGATGGGCACTTCTCCTGTATGCCCTGGCCGGGAATCGAACCCGGGACTCCTGCACTCCAGGCCGACGCTCTACCACTGAGCCAACCGGCCAGGGCCTCACATAAAATTTATCTTAAATAAGTTTGTATGCTTTTCTCCTGTTAATCTGTCTTTGTCACTTTAATTTAAAGATCCAGTTATGATTCTCAAAGGGTTGAGGAAAACTTTTTTGTCCTCTATAGTGCTGAACTATCCCTGAGGGAGCATGACTCCAAATGTGGCCAAAATAATTCTCACAGCTTATTACTGCATCTGTATCAAAAAACATTTTAATCTCTGACACCCCAGTTTATAAACATTACAATCTCTGACACCCTCCTCTCTCACTGTACTTGTCTTTGTCTCACAACTTAAGTAAAATTGAATTGGGTGACATTTTCTTGACTATTACAAATTTGTGAGACCAAAAAACAAAACAAAACCCATTATCTGTATCTTGATATTTATTTTCATAAGATGTGGCATATACTGTAAAAAGTCTGAAACAAGGATAAAAAGAATATTATTATAAAGGAGTAGTACTCGAGGCTGAAAGTAAGCAATGACATAGCCCTCTATTGGACTATTAATAAAAGTACAGATGGATGCCTATCTTTCTACAAAGCAACAGCAGCCACATTTATTAAGATCCTTAAAAGAATTTATATTCTTTAAACTGTCAACCTTGCTGAAATAAGGATAGAACTATAGAAAAGATTTGTACTCCAAGATAATATAAGGGGTTTATGATGACTATAGCACTTATAAATGTAAAAAAAAAAAAAATTGAAAATAAATTTTATGGCCAACAATAGGAAAATACTATCATAGGCAGTGGTGGAATTCAAATAATTTAACAACTGGTTCTCTGCCCTAATTACCATTTTAAGTATAAAAAAATGATATACTGAAACATAGTTTACTATTTAATGCATTTAATACTTAAATAAGAACAATAAAAAGTACATAAAACTAGATTATAAGAAAGAATTTTAAAATATTAATGAAAAATATTAAATAATACCTGACAAAAAAAAATAGAACTGTTATTTAAGATATTTTCAATGACAGTTTGTCATCCCCTGGTTGTTTGGCACTTTTTCTCGTTACATTATATGTGTGTTTACTGAAATAACAAATGCAAAAGAATTGAAATGTAGTAATTCGTCACAGGTATAATGAGTTTTATGAAATGAATAAATAAATAAATATTACAAGCATAGTTCCATCATATTTTTTTCACCTATGGACGGAATGAACATTACTACAGGTGCTTAGAAAATGCTGTTGAGCAGATAAACGTTAAGAAAGACTAAGAAATATAAATTTGTGTTTTCAACATTGGGCACTGCCCAGGTGCCCACCTTAAGGAGGACCCTGATTACAAGTGCCATTTTAACAATCGGTTCGCCAAACTCAATAAAAAATTAGGTATCGGTTCTGCTGAACTGGTGTGAACCGGCTGCATCCCACCACTGTGGCTATTCCTGTTCATTCCAGGAGATTCCTGAGCCTGCCATGTCCTGGGCTCCCAAACTCAGGGACGGGCTGATCCCCTTGACCCTCCCATGGAAGAGTGACTGGGAGACGGTGGATGTGCCAGGAAGGAGGGGCCCCTCCAGAGCACCAGCCTGCAAGACCTTCAGGTAAGAGAGCAGGATGCTGTCCCACGACTGCCAGGTGGGGAAGAACCCGGGCCGATTCAGGCTATAAAAGGACTGCCTGGTTCTGGCCCAAGTACTGCCTCTGACAGTCCCCCTCCAGCCCTGGGTCTGCTTATGTCTACAGTGCACACAGTCATGCTCAGGCAGGGCTTCCAGATCTCTCTCTAGAATTCTCAGGTTCTGAGGTCACAAGGACAAAGCCTGAGGTAACAGAGGCAGACGCCTCATAGTCCAGAACCCCACAGTGCCTGGACTCTCACTCTGCATCTGCGAAAGATGAAGAGAAAGCAAGCGACCCGTTTTCCTGCTCTCCCTGCACCTCCCCTGTCCTGCTCCACTGTCCCTTTCCACTCACCTTCCTGCCGGGAGCTCTGCCTTGGGCCGGCCCCCACTGCAGGCCCTGGGCCTCAGCCTGGCCTGGCTGCTGTGCCCCCGCTGGGCCCATCCAAGACCTGTCCACGCACCAGCAGGCCCAAACCTCTCTTGGCAGCCAGCAAAGGCCGCAGCCTCCATGGGTCATCTGTGGTCCCCAGCTTCCCCCGCTCTGCCTGTCCCCCTTCCCTTCCTTCCATCTTCCCCAGCCACCTGGCCTCCAGCTCTGTTTCCCAGTCTACCTTTGTCCCTCGCCCCCCTCCTGGCCTTCGTCTGCCCTCCAGGCCCCTGGGCAGACCACAGATCTCCATCCCCTCCTCCTCTCCTGCTGCCCAGTTAAAACTTCCAGCCATTGCTGCTCCCTTGCGCCACCCTTCAAACTGTCCCCCAGGCAGGGAGAGCCTGCGAGTGGGGACGCGGACCTCTCACAGTACCATCAGTCAGGCCCCTGCTGACCGCGGGGAGCAGGCCGCGGTGGGCAGCAGCCTCAGGTAATCCTGGGGGGCCCTCCAGCGACCCAGGAAGCCCCCTCTCCACCCTGACTTCTCAGCCATTGGTGGTCTGGCCCGTGTCACCGGGTGGCTGCCCCTATGGGGAGAGGTCCACAGGCTTAAGAAAATGTAGCAAGCTCCTCTGTGCCTTCCTTGGGCCCCCCAGGCTCTCCAAGCCGCCATTAGAAGGGGGTGTTTTGGGCTTGATGGACTCCGGGCACTTCTCCCTGCGGGGCCCTGGTCCTTCATGTGGCCGAGCACTGTCCACTTTTCAGAAAGAGTGACTGTGTCCTGGGCCTGATATACACCCCACCCTCCAACAAGCGCCCCCCAGGAGACAGTGACTAGGGGTCCCTCGGGAAGCATAGCGCTGCCTGGGTGGGGGCAGCGAGGCCGTGGGAGAAGAGATGAAGCCCTGCTGTAGGGTGTTGGGGCCTGGAGGCTGGGGGAGGGCTGGGACCCCCATGGGACAAAGCGCCTTGTTCACGTGGTCCTGGGCACTCAGCGGGCAGCTGCTGAGCTCTGCAGGTGTGGCTGACCTTCACCCTCCTGGCTGATCAAGACCCTGTTCTGCAGCCTCCCTGGGGGCAGCCCTCAGCTTCAGGGGGTTATGAGCCTCAGTTGCTGCTGGAGGTGATGTCTACCTGGAGGGGCCTCTCTGAGGGGCCTCTGGGCCCCCACACCCTCCTTCCTTCCCTTTCCTGCAGGAGGCAAGGCAGCCGGAGCTCCTCCCACTTCCCACCCTGCTTCCCAACCCGGAAGATAGCAAGCAAAGTCCCCACTGCCCAGCAGTCGGGGAACCCACGTATTGATTCTGCAGTCGGCCTGGCTGGGCCCGACTTCCTCCGATTGGACGGGCGAAAAATGTCACTGAATGTCCATAAAAAGGTATGTCTCGGGAGTTCTGGCTGAGTAGAGGGAGGACCCTAAAAACTCACAAACCACACAAGCTTCCAGGAGGACATCCTGGGCTGGCTCTCCTGCCCACAGCCTGGTGTGCTCAGGGGCCAGAATCCCACTATTTCTTTTTTCTTTTTCTGAAGCTGGAAACGGGGAGAGACAGTCAGACAGACTCCCGCATGCGCCCGACCAGGATCTACCTGGCACGCCCACCAGGGGGCGACGCTCTGCCCCTGGGGGGGGGGGGGGAGGTCGCTCTGTTGCAACCAGAGCCATTCTAGCGCCTGGGGCAGAGGCCAAGGAGCCATCCCCAGCGCCGGGGCCATCTTTGCTCCAATGGAGCCTCAGCTGCGGGAGGGGAAGAGAGAGACAGAGAGGAAGGAGAGGGGGAGGGGTGGAGAAGCAGATGGGCGCTTCTCCTGTGTGCCCTTGCTAGGAATCGAACCCAGGACTTCTGCACGCCAGGCCAACGCTCTACCATTGAGCTAACTGGCCAGGGCCCAGAATCACACTATTTCTTTTGTCCCTTTAGACATCCAAGTTCTGATAAGTGCCTTCCTGTGAGCTCAAGTCCTGGCCTGAAGACACTGCCAGCCACGGGTGCCCCTCCTCCAGGAAGCACAGCGTTTCAGACCCAGGGAGCCCAGATCCCTCCTGATGTTGGCCTCCTGTTTACACCTGATTATCAAGTGGATACAGCCAGCCAGGAAGCCCTATCACTGAGCACTGCTTTCAAAAGCTGAGAGCCTTGGGGGAGCCTGGCAGAGTTGGAGGACCCCCTGCTAAGACCCTGCCTGAGCAGTTAGCTGTCCTCTCTCTCTGTGTCTGCTCCGGGAGGAGGTCTTACCTTAAGTGGAGCCTCTGCTGGGGCCTGGTCCAGGCTTAGGCCAAAGCCAAGTAGGAACCTGCTCCCGGACACTGTGGCTTCCCCAGGCCCAGCTCGGCAGGACCCCAGGGGTGCCACCCCGACTGAGGGGGAGGGAGAAGGGTCATCGCATGTCCCTGCTCAGAACAAGGTCTGCCCGGCCCGCAAATGTTAACTCACTCCTTCACCTGATTCTGACCCAAATAAATCCTGTTCACTCTCTCTGTATTGTTTCTTAAAACCATAGAAAATATTTGTTAAAAATATCTCACAGAATAACAAGGCAAAAGACCAGAGTGTACTGGGTAGGCTTAACCATGTTTTGGTCATCTTTATACAGAAAGATACATTTAAGGCCAGTAGCAGTCTGTGGCCACCATCACAGCCGCCTGACCCGTGCAGGTTCGCATTTGATTCAGACAGATGGTAATGAAACAATGGAGCCAAGAACTGGTGGGCCATCCTTTATTCTAGACTCGTACTGGCCAACGAGTAAACACAAACACACGGGGCACCAAAACCCACTCACATGTTCTCCTGTTCCAAAACCAGGAGAATCTTTCTGGTTTTCCCTAGAATCAACTTCTCCCACCTCACCAGCTCAGCAGAGCTTACAAAGCCCCTCACCTCTGTTCCCCTTCAGCTCCCCGCCATCTTGCTTGCTTCCTCTCTGCCACCACGTGGCCTCTCTCCATGCAATAACGTGGTCTTCTTCTCTGCCAAAATGGCCTCCTAGCTCCTCCTTTTAAAACTTTTTGGTGCAAAAGCCCTCCTCCAGGACACATTAGCATACCAAGCTCTTTCCCAAGCAGGAAAGTTAATCAACCACCCCACATGGGCAGTGGCCACCTTTAACAATAAAAGTGAGCAAAACAAAATAACAAATTTTACAAACTTATTTGCCCAACATTCCACCCCTTTTGCTCACTTTGCAATTCACAACCCACACCACAGGCATTCCTGCTCAAGGAATCAGGTATATCACAAACTAATCACAGTAACAGCAAAAGTTATACAATCTTAACAATTATAAAGATGCGCTTCACTGGAGCTGCCCTCCCCCATCAGGGTCTCTCTGAGCACTTTGCCCAAAGCACAAAATGTACTTGGAGCTTCTCTTTAACCAAGTGAAAAGCTTCTGGTGCAGGAGGGCCTCCAGCAGAGCCACACCCCCACCCCCATCCGGGTTTTTCACATTGTCCAAAAGCCATAAATTCTCTAACATAGGAGCCGATGCCCACTCTGGTCATAGTCCAGGAATCAGTCCACACACATAGACCTCAGGCCATCCCCATCCCTGCCATCCTGGCAGTTCTTAGGCTGTCCCAAGGAGGAGCACATGGCAATGGCGGTCAGCATTTCCACCTCTGCTCCAGAGAGCACGCTACCATCCACCCCTTTGTCCCAAAATCACAGCAAACTTACCAGGGGCTTAATAGGAACTCCTTGCTGCTGGGGTCTCACCTTGTCTCTGTGGACAGCATCTTCAGCTTTCTCATCCTCAGAAGAGGAGCTGGAAATGCCAGCTCCCGCCTCCAAGCTTGACCCAGGCCTTCGCCGCCTGCCGCCCTTTGGGCCTTGTAGCCCTGGCCTCAGCCCCAGTCTCCTGCCACCTGGCTTTCCATAACTTCCAGGGTAATCTGCAAATCCATCTCCAGCAGCTGAAACTCTGGAATCTAGTCATTCTCCTTTTCCCGCACTTGCTCCAACTCCTTTCGCTGCTCAGTTTTCAGGCCTCAGGAAGCCTCTTTCACAGAGCTCTTGGTCTCTTCTTGCATGTCTGTAAAGATCAGCCAGCCTATGGTCTCCAAAAGGACAGTCATGGGGCACCATAACAGCAGCCAGTCCTCTACCGCACCGCTCAAGGGTGGTGGCAGATCCATACCAATCTGACCTGAATCCTGCCACAGACTATGCCAAATGTAAGGCCAATAGCCACGACCACCATCACAGTCACCTGGCCCATACAGGTTCACATTTGAATCAGACAGACGGTAATAAAACAACAGAGTCAAGAACTGGTGGGCCATCCTTTATTGGTGTCTCACAAAGACAGGCAAGTCATAAGAAAACCAAGGGAAAAGCAGAAAACCTGCTTTTCCCATGGAGGGCAAGGGATCAGGGAGGAAAGAAAATGAAATCCTCTCGCACCTCTCAGTGGTAGGGGCAGAATCTCCCTTCCAGTAAACATTAGCATAACAATGGCCCTTCCCAAGCAGGAAGGTAATCAGCTGCCCCATGTAGGCAGCAGCCATCTTTAACAATAAAAGTGAGCAAAACCAAATAATACAGATTTTACAGACTTATTGGCCCAACAATACCATAACTTTGATTGTATTTTATAATGAATAAATGTCATCAAATGGTCTTTGAAATTAATCAATTATTTTTCTAAATTATTTTTAATCTTTTTTTTTTTTTTTTTGTATTTTTCTGAAGCTGGAAACGGGGAGAGACAGTCAGACAGACTCCCGCATGCGCCCGACCGGGATCCACCCGGCACGCCCACCAGGGGCGACGCTCTGCCCACCAGGGGGCGATGCTCTGCCCCTCCGGGCGTCGCTCTGCCGCGACCAGAGCCACTCTAGCGCCTGGGGCAGAGGCCAAGGAGCCATCCCCAGCGCCCAGGCCATCTTTGCTCCAATGGAGCCTTGGCTGCGAGAGGGGAAGAGAGAGACAGAGAGGGGGGGGGGTGGAGAAGCAAATGGGCGCTTCTCCTATGTGCCCTGGCCGGGAATCGAACCTGGGTCCCCTGCACGCCAGGCCGACGCTCTACCGCTGAGCCAACCGGCCAGGGCCTTTAATCATTTTTTGTTTTTCAATTACAGTTGACATATGATTTCAGTTTTATTTGTACAACTCTTTTTATTTGTACAACTCAGGATTAGCCATTATATAACTTAGTAAGTGATCACCCTGATAAGTCTCATACCAATCTGATACTATTCATACTTATGAGCAGATAATTGTTTCCATGTTGCACTTTACACCCATCCCCAATAAGGAAAGAGAAGTCAGGCTTCCTACCCCTCCTCCCTGAGGTGGAAGAGGCGAGGAATGCAGGGGGAAGGGAGCCTGCAAGGAATTAACTGCTTCCTATAGTTCTCTGAAAGGGTGCTTGGGGCCATTTGCTACACAAAGAAAGGAAGATAGAAAAAAAAGAAAAGAAAAGAAAGGAAGATAGAATTTATCTGAAAACCCCTTCCTCTTTCCTTTTCTTAAAAGTTTTTAAGACCTTAATTTAAAAATTCCAACGCTATTCTCCAACCTGGCCTAAACTCATCCTCCCATCCTGGAGTCATGACACTGACGTATTCTAGACAAAGGAAACACAAACCCCTTGCATGAAAGCCTGTATTCTGTAAAGGTATATAAAATGTAAGAAATCTAACTTCGGGGAGCACATGTTTGGTTGCCTCTTTTGGGGTCACACTGCTCTGCCGGCTAAATAAATCCTACTTCCTTCATCAAGTTTCTGGGTGTTGTTGTCCTCCTTTGATTCCTGTAAGACCATGACTATTCTGCAACAACCAAATCGTACTTCCGAATCTCTCCACCTTTTTCATCTATTTCCCCAACCCTTCACCCTTATAGCAACTGTCAAAATGTTCTTTGCACCTATGAGTTGTTTCTGCTCTGGTTTGTTTATTTTGTTTTTCAGGTTCAATTGTGAATAGATATGTACTTATTGCCCTTTTACTGTTAATATTTTATAGCTTTATTTTTTTCTCCTTTTTAATGAAGACCTTTTAACACTTCCTATGGAAGGAAGAGAAACCAGAAGAATGCATAGGAGAGGGGAGCCTGCAATATCTGGGGTCTTACACTCCAGCCTGTGACCTCAGTGTTCTTGACTGAGGAAACAAGGCCAGACAGAAATGTTTGAAAAATAACCACAGGTGTGGACCTTGCTGGTTATTGGTTCTTTGAAATGAACTGCTCCAGTAAGATGACTGATAGGATTATGAATGATGATGGGATTATCGAGGACAGACCCTCCGGCTCCCTCTCCCCTTCCCCTCCCTAAGACATGAAAGTCACATAGGCCTGCAAACAAAGAAGTCATAGACATCTGGCATTTGTCACATGAAAGCTAAAGCTGTAAACGTATATAAGATGTAAGAAATCTAACTTCAGGGAGCACGTGTTTTGGTTGCCTCTGTTGGTGACTGTAAAGCCAGAAGCCACGGCCAGAGCCACCATCAGAGCAGCCCAGCCTTTGCAGGTTCGCATTGGATTCAGACAGTCGGTAAAGAAACAATGGAGCCAAAAACTGATAGGCCATTTTCTTTAGCCCTGGCCGGTTGGCTCAGCAGTAGAGCGTCGGCCTAGCGTGCGGAGGACCCGGGTTCGATTCCCGGCCAGGGCACATGGGAGAAGCGCCCATTTGCTTCTCCACCCCTCCGCCGCGCCTTCCTCTCTGTCTCTCTCTTCCCCTCCCGCAGCCAAGGCTCCATTGGAGCAAAGATGGCCAGGGCGCTGGGGATGGCTCTGTGGCCTCTGCCCCAGGCGCTAGAGTGGCTCTGGTCGCAACATGGCGACACCCAGGAGGGTTGCAACATGGCGACGCCCAGGATGGGCAGAGCATCGCCCCCTGGTGGGCAGAGCGTCGCCCCTGGTGGGCGTGCCGGGTGGATCCCGGTCGGGCACATGCGGGAGTCTGTCTGACTGTCTCTCCCTGTTTCCAGCTTCAGAAAAATGCAAAAAAAAAAAAAAAAAAAAAAAACCACTCACATTCAGTGCTCACAAAGCCACTGACTTATCCGAGTTTCCTAGAATCAAAGGTTTCTAGCTCATCAGCCTTATTCTCCTCAGTTTCCCATCTCCTTCCTTATCCCAGATACAAACTCTGTACAAACTGGCATCTCACTCAGCACTCCGCCATCTTGGCTGCTTCTCCTGGCCTACTCCACGTGGCCTCCTTCTGCTCTGCTCTCTCCTCTAATCATCCCAGGAACCAAGAGAGCAAGCTCCCGCTCCGTCCCCATTTTATAGTGTAGAAATCCAAACCCTTAATCCAATATACAAAATAGGAAAGTCTCTAATACAGTCACCCTCTGAGGCATGATAGGATTGTACCAACCCACATCAAAAATGGGTGGGAAAGGCTTAATCCCAAAACCAAGCCCCAGGCTACAAGGATTCTCAACACACATTAGTATCACCTGGGCAATGGCCTCTTTAACAAAGTGAGCATAATACATTTTATCTGCCCAACAGTGACACTTCCTTCATCAAGTTGTCTGGGTGTTTTTGTCCTCCTTTGATTCCTGCAATACTATAATACTGGGTTGATGGTGATGCAATCCTTTAGCTTCTTCTTATCCAGGACATTCTTCATATGTCCTTTGAATCTGAAGACTAACTTTGCTAGGTAGAGTGACCTTGGTTATAGGTGCTCGCTGTCATCACTTTGAATCTTTCTCACCACTACCTTCTGATCTGCAAAGTTTCTGTTAAGAAATAAGCTGACAGTCTTACGGAACCCCCCTTGTGGGTAACTAACTGCTTTTCTCTTTGCTGCTTTTAGACTTCTCTCTTTGTCTTCAAGCTTCGGCATTTTAATTATGATATATCTTGGTTTGGGCTTTTATGGGTTCATCTTGTTTGGGACTCTCTGAGCTTTCTGTACTTGTATGTCTATTTCCTTCACCTGGTGAGGAACATTTTCTAATTATTGATAGGGTTGCAAGCGGGGCCATGACCCCTCCTCCCTTAAGTAGATGAAGAGACATTGACAAACTAAACAGTTCCAGATCACCTTCCCCCAGGCATCTGGACTGACTCACCTGAGTGTGGAAGGTCCCTTAACTTACTTAAGGTTAACTCCCCACACACACCCATGACTACAGACCTCACCTTCAAATCTTCTTTTTAACCCTACCTGATAGGGAACTGGTTGCTGGCCTTCACCTTAGCAGTCAGCCCAGCAGATGACCCCCTAATAAACTTTTCTTGCCTGAACTCGGGTGTCCTCCTTCAGCCGACCTTACATTTTGGTGCCAAAACCTGGGAGGGGTGCTTGCCAGGACCTGTTGGATCATCCTTTGTATGGCCAGAGGCCACCACCATGCAGGTTTTCACTGAATTTGGACAGATGGTGTTGGGCAGATAAAATATATTATGCTCACTTTGTTAAAGATAATGCTGCCCACGTGGAGGCCGTCGCCCAGGTGATATTAATGTGTGTTGGGGGCAGGCAGGATCATTGTAGCCTGGGGCCTGGTTTTGGGATTAAGCCTTTCCCATCCTTTTTGATGTGGGGCGGTACAATCCAATCATGCCTCAGAGAAGTGACTTTACTAGAGACTTCCCTATTTTGTATATTGGATTAAAGGTTATGGATCTACACTATAAAAGGGGGGCAGAGCGGGAGCTTACTCTCTTGGTTCCTGGGATGGTTAGCATGAGAGAGCAGAGGGAACAGAGCAGAGAGCAGAAAGAAAGAGGCCATGTGGCCAGGAGAAGCAGCCAAGATGGTGGAGTGTTGAGTGAGAGGCCAGTTTGTGCAGTTTGACACTGGAGAAGGAAGGAGATGGGGAACAGAGGTGAATAAGTCTGGTGAGCTAGAAACCTTTGATTCTAGGAAACTCGGATAAGTCAGTAGCTTTGTGAGCACTGAATGTGAGTGGGTTTTGGAGCCCAGTGTGTGTTTTTACTTGCCCACTGGGTGCAAGCTAGGATTAAAGAAAATGGCCTATCAGTTTTTGGCTCCATTGTTTCTTTACCGACTGTCCGAATCCAATGAGAACCTGCATGGGCCAGGCTGTTGTGATGGTAGCCCTGGCTACTGGCTTTACAGATGGTAAAGAAACAGTGGGGCCAAAAAATGGTGGGCCATTCCTTTATTAAAGTCTCACACTGGCCAATGAGCAATTAGGCAGGGAAAACACTTTTTTTTCATTCAGGGCTTCCAAAGCCCTGACACATTCTCTGGTTCCACAACCAGGAGAATCTTCTCCGATTCCTCCTAGAATCAAAGGCCTCACCAGTCTCAGCAGAGCTCACAAAGCCCCTCACCTCTGGTTTCCCATCTGTATACCTTCTCACTTCTCTGCAAAACTGGCTTCTTCTTCAGCACTCTGCATTTTCTCTGCTCTTCCTGCAAAACTACCTGGGCCCACAAAGACCCTTCCTCCAGAAAACATTAGCAAAACAATGGCCCCTCCCAAGCAGGAATGCAATCTGCAATTTGCAATCAACTGCCCTGCTCACAGGGCAAGCACACACGTGGCTGCCCCGAGCCATTTTGTAACAATAAAAGTGTACAAACTCAATAAATAAAACCAAACTCATTGCCCAGCACCCTTCTCTCCCACTTCCCTTCTTCTGGGCTTGATCTGCCTCCTGGCTGCCCCTCCGGGACCTGCCGAGAGGATGCCCTTCTCCGGGGCTTTCCATTCTTGCCACTGCTGACCCTGCAGCCTGATTTCTTCTTTCACGGGTGGGTAACAGGTGCTCCTAGCTTGGGTCTCCTGACTCTCTCTCTTGGCTACAGCCTCTCAAAAGTCCTAGTGCTAGGTAAGGAATATTCTTTCAGCCTCCAGGCCTGATCCTCACAGATTTGGAGATGCCCAATATGTAAGTGATCCTTGCTCTTGCTCTCACTCTGGGAGACTGGCCAGGAAACAGGGGCGCCTCTTCCTTTGAACCTTCCTCCTTCTAAGATTTCTTGCACTCACTTTTCATAGCCTCTAACTTCATATGATAGGAGTCTCACAACTGTAGTACTGCATGACCCCAATAGCGACTAGATAATGAGTCTCAATGACCTGAAAATGACACTTCTAATTTTAACACACTTCAAGACCTCAATAACTTCTGTCAATGCAATGGCAAGTGGTTAGAAATCCCCTACATTCAGGTCTTCTTTGCTTTCCGCTCTTGTCCCCCTCTCTGTCAAACCTGTTCCACCTATCAAATCCTCTTAGCACATTCTAAACCTCCTCCTACTCCAAATTCCGACCCTCCCTCTTTAGATCCAGCTGATCAGCTAACCCTTCTAGCTTTCATGGTGGGTGGTAGTGGAGCAACCAAACGGTGCTGCGATTGGCCCACCATGAAAGCTGGAACGTCCACTAGTGGGTAGGAGGGACCAGGTTGACTAGCACTGCAAAAGTGGGTGGGTTTTATAAAAGGGTTCGCCGTCACAGTTCTAGGAAGAGTCCATGCTGGAGGAGAGCAGAGAAAGGCCACGTGGAGCAGAGGGAGGCAGCCAAGATGGCGGAGTGCTGAAGGAGAAGCCAGTTTGTGTAGAGTTTCTGCAGAGAGAAGGAGATGGGAAACAGAGGTGAATAAGGCTGGTGAGGTAGATACCTTTGATTCTAGAAACTTGGATAAGTCAGTGGCTTTGGGAGCCCTGAATGGAAAGGGAAGTGTTTTCCCACTGTGTGTATTTCTTGCTTGCCAGGTGCAAGCTAGGATTAAAGGTGATGCCTCACCAGTTTTTGGCTCTGTTGTTTCATTACCGTCTGTCCAAATCTAATGCGAACCTGCATGGGCCAGGCGCCTGGATGGTGGCCGTGGCTACTGGCTTTACATTTGGCAGGATTTGATATAGATCGGTATGGAGCCACCATCACCTTTGAGTGATGGAGTAGAGGATTAACTGCTGTTATGGTTCCCCATGGCTGTCCTTTTGGGGCCATAGGCTGGCTGACTTTTACAGCCATGCCTGAAGAAACCAAGAGCTCTGTGGAAGAGGCTGCCCAGGACCTGCAACCCGAGCAGTGGAAGCAGCTGGAGCAAACATGGGAGAAAGAGAAGCAGACCCTGAGCTGGAGCAAGCACCAGAGGAGGACAACCAGGATCACGAGATTTGCCTGGAAATGGAGCAGCCGCTGGAGAAGGAATCACAGGTTCGTGAGTTGCAGATTGCCCTGAACGTTGTGGAGAGCCAGCAGCGGCTGGAGGCCGGGGCTGCAAGGTCCGCCGAGCAGAAAGCGGCAGCAGCCTGGGACTCAAGCCCGACAGCAGAAGCTGGTGTTTTCAGTTCCTCTGGAGGATGAGGAGGATCAGGCCAGAGTTGTGATCTGCAGTCTCCAGAAGATGAGAGCCCAGCAGCAAGGAGTACCTACTACACCAGGGGTCCCCAAACTTTTTACACAGGGGGCCAGTTCACTGTCCCTCAGTCCGTTGGAGGGCCAGACTATAAAAAAAACTATGAACAAATCCCTATGCACACTGCACATATCTTATTTTAAAGTAAAAAAACCAAAACAGAAACAAATACAATATTTAAAATAAAGAATAAGTAAATTTAAATCAACAAACTGACCAGTATTTCAATGGGAACTATGCTCCTCTCACTGACCACCAATGAAAGAGGTGCCCCTTCCAGAAGTGCGGTGGAGCTGGATAAATGGCCTCAGGGGGCCACATGAGGCCCATGGGCCGTAGTTTGGGGACCTCTGTACTACACCCTGGTAGGTCTGTGATTTTGGGACATAGGGGTGAATGCCATCATGCTCTCCGGAGCAGAGATGGAAATGCTGACTGCCATTGCCACGTGCTCCTTCTTGAGACAGTGTAAGACTGCCAGGTTGACAGGGATGAGAGTGGGTGGCTGAGGCCCCATGTGCATGGACTGACTCCTGAACTATGACCAGAGTGGACACTGGCTCCTTTGTTGGATGGACTTACAGATTTTGAACAATGTGAAATACCCTGATGGGAGTGGAGGGCAGCTTTGCTGGAGGCCCTCCTTCTGCCTCGGGTAGATTTTCCCATGGCTAGAAAGAAGCCCAAGGACATTATGCACTTTGGGCAAAGTGCTCAGAGACTGGTGAAGTATATCTTTGTAATTGTTGAAATTGTATGATTTGTCATGTTGTAATTTTGTGTAATGTGCCTAATTTCCTTGTGCAGGAATACCTGTGCTTTAGATTGTGAAGCAAGCAAAAGGGGTGGAATGTTGGTCAAATAAGTTTGTAAATATGATATATATGTTTGCTCGCTTATAGTTTGCATTGAGTGTGGGGGACAGGCTGTAAGCAGGCAGGGTTATTATAGCCTAAGGCTGTTTTAAGACTAGGCTTTTCCCACCCTTTTAATTCTAAAATCTTCTCAACTCTAAGCTTTTCCCCACACCCTTGACTGTTGCATAATAGGGGTGGTACACTCTCGTGAGGAATCCCATTATGCCTCAGATAAGTGACTTTGTATCAGAGACTTCTTGTTTGTATATTGGATTAAAGATTTTGATTTCTACACTATAAAATGGGGCAGAGGAGCCTATACTGAAGGAGAACAGAGAAAGACCACGTGGAGGAGAAGAGAGACAGCCAAGATGGCGGAGTGCTGAAGGAGAAGTCAGTTGTGCAGTGTTTGTGCAGAGAGAAGGAAATGTGGAACAGAAGTAAATACTGCTGGTGAGGTAGAAACTTTTGATTCTAGGAAACTCGGATAAGTCAGTGGCTTTGGGAGCCCTGAATGGAAAAGGAAGTGTTTTCCCACTGTGTGTATCTCTTGCCCGCCTGGTGCAAGCTAGAATTAAAGCTAATGGCCCACCAGTTCTTGGCCTTGTTGTTTCATTACCATCTGTCCGAATCAAATTCAAATCTGTGCAGGCCAGGCAGCTGTGATGGTGGCCGTGGCTACTGGCCTTACAATCTTCAATGATCCTATTTCAAACTGGTCACTTTCTGAGGCAGCAGGGTTAGAACCTCAACACAGCTTTCTGTTTTGGAAGAAGGTAGGAGTTACAATTCAACTCTTAAAAGCATCATTCATAAGCCATCCTCACCTACCATGGTGGGCCATGGAGCCTGAGATGTGAAAGCTACAGAGAGCAGTTTCCAATTCCAATCTTTTTTACCAGTCGTGACACTGGGCTGGTCCCTACCTCCTCCTCGGCCAAAATGGGGACAACAGTAAGAACCAACCAGGTTGTTATGAAGGTTAAACAATCAGAAGAGTGCCCAGCATGGTGCAGGGACATAGGTATCCACGTGAACTGTACTAAGTGGCACATCTGTGGATGAGTGAATGATAGCTGTGGACCAGGCTCCAGGGTAATGTGAGGACACATCTACTGAACCAGCATTCATGGCAATACCTGCCTGTAAAGCCAGAAGCCAGGGCCAGGGCCAACACAGCAGCCTTGCCCATGCAGGTTCACATTGGATTCGGACAGTCGGCAAAGAAACAACGGAGCCAAGAACTGATGGGCTGTCATCTTTAATCCTAGCTTGCACCCGGCGGGCAAGTAAAACATACACTGGGCTCCAAAACCCACTCACATTCAGTGCTCACAAAGCTACTGATTTATCCGAGTTTCCTAGAATCAAAGGTTTCTAGCTCACCAGCCTTATTATCCTCAGTTCCCCATCTCCTTCCTTAATCCAGATACAAACTGCACAAACTGACATCTCACTCAGCACTCCACCATCTTGGCTGCTTCTCCTGGCCACATAGCCTCTTTCTGCTCTCTGCTCTGCTCCCTCCTCTAATGATAATCTCAGGAACCAAGAGCGCAAGCTCCTATTCTACCCCTATTTTATAGTGTAGCTTCACAACCTTTAATCCAATATACAAAATAGGGAAGTCTCTAATACAAAGCCACTTCTCTGAGGCATGATTGGATTGTACCGCCCCACAGCAAAAAGGGTAGAAAAGGCTTAATCCCAAAACCAAGCCCCAGGCTACAAGGATTCTCAACACACATTAATATCACCTGGGCAACGGCCTCTTTAACAAAGTGAGCATAATACATTTTATCTGCCCAACACTGCCCAAATGGCCTCTCATCACAAGAAGGGTGACTTTGAAACCTACCATCTCATCAAATGAACTGTTTGTTCAGCTCCCTTTTCCCCTCCATGGAGACAGTTACCCGTAAGGTTGAGTGGACCCTGGAGAGGCGAAGGACTGGGGTGGGACTTCCAGCAGTGCCATGGTGCCGTCCCCGCTGAGCAGTACCCTGCAGAGGCCCTCACACTGCATCCGTGTGGCCGAGCACAGAGTGAGGAGCGAGGTTGCTGCAGAAGCCATGGCCCATTCAAGAGCTTCCCCACCCAGGGAGGAGTTTGCCCCTTGTTGAGTGAAAGTCAGAGTCTTCAAGGTCTTCAGTAAAAGGACAGAAGGGCAAGATGAGAGGTGGACCCACCAAGAACAACAGTGACCACTGCAGTGACCCCACACAAGATGGCAGTGGCTAATACCCTTGGTGATGGTGATGCGGTGACATTCAGTGAGTGACACTGGCAGGACTTGGGAAGTCCAGGAGGTGGTTATGAGGACAGGATGAATCCTGGGTGTGCTGAGGGACCAGCTGCTCTGTTGTGAAAGGAAATTTTCGCTCTAGGATCTGTGGCCTGTCCTCAGCCCCAGCACAGCCACCTGCCACCATAGCAGCTTCCTGGCAAGATTATTGTTCTATCTGTACTCCAATGTGACCTGCACCCTTCCTAGTAGATGAGACACGTGGTCTGATGCCCCCTCTGCCTGGTGGCAGAAGGAACGTGGTGGCAGCTACACAAAATCTTGTTTCCTGGAGGAGAATGTGGGGCACGGTTTCCTGCCTGGATATCTCCTTCTGCACCAGGCAGCCTGAGCCTGTGGCTGGGTGATGACCCAATTTATTGTTGTGTCCTCAGGATCTATCACTGTCACTGTGACCTCAAGAATGTTTCCTTGAGATAGGCATGGGCTGTATACTGTCTTTGTTGTATTTGGGAGGGTGACCTGTGCCCAAGGAGTTGTGCCAAAAAGCCCCTATGAATTTGTGGCAGAGCATTCAGTTATATTCTCTCTACTCCTGAAAGATTATCTTAAGCTCTGACTGAAGCAGATGTACTGCAGGACATGGGAGCTGAGTCATCCTTGGGGTTCCTGCATCCATGGCAAGCATGTTTTCACTGAGATCATGCCATTGTGTGTGCCATGGTCATCCTCTCTGAAGGCCTGTCCCTCCCATTACCCAGCAGTGGCTAATGGAGTAGATGTTCACCTCCCACCTGGGATTTGCCCACACTGCCGAGGCCGGGACAATCTCAGTTCTTAAATTCAGGTATGGTGGGGCCATAGCTGCATCATGTTGTCCAGGGCTTAATTGCTGTATGAAGGACATTTCTTCTTGCTTAGCTCAGGATTCTTGTCCTCTTTTCCCAGGATGACACAAGTGTGGCAGGTGGGGTTCTGTAGGGTGTGTTGGTAGGGTAAGACCCAGGCCGCTGGGGGTTCTCTGATCTACTCCCTGTAAAACCTGGAGAATCCCTAGCCCAACATGGCCTGGGCCATCAGCTTCTCAGGCTGTACTTACCCATCACAGCCCTCTGCTGGATTCTCACCTGCTTCCTCCCCACTCATGGGCTCAGGGATAATAGCATGGACCCTGATGTAGAACCCCTAGGACTGACTGGATGCGTCCCTCATGGTTTCCCACCACTCACTGGTGTGCAGGGTCAGCCCGGAACCCCCACATCAGGCTGGGTCACTGGGGTCTCTGGGAGGCTCAGCACACGACCCTGGTCTCCACCTGGGCAGGGGGAGCAGCAGGGCCACTCACCCACTTTCTGATCTGTCATTCTCTCCCCTGGCTCCCTCACTGTGGGGATATGAGAGGCAGGCACAGGGCCCTTTCTCAATGACTCGCCAAAATCTTGGAGTATCTGCAAGGGAGTCATTATAATGAGGAAGTGAGGAGAGGAGGGCAGTGGAAGACAGTGAAGAGGTGGTGAAATAACAATAACGGATGACTGTCCAGGGCCCTGAGAGGGGCTGGAATGGAGCTCTAGAGGAAATGCAGGAGGTGGTGCTCAGTGAGATGGAACAGAAATGAGGGATGGGGTCTCACAGAATATGAGCTCTTGGTGGCTTGATGGGGCTCAGGATTCTTGGACATTTGGTTGAGGACAATGTAATATCTAGAGAAGAACACATGAGGGTGGATCAATTTGCAAGTTGAGTCCACTAAGACTCCAAATCCCAGGTCCTGAGCCCTGGGACACAAACTCATGGAAGTTCTAGGGAGACTCACTCAGTCCCATGTGGGAGAGTGTGGATTGGCTCCTCCCTGTCAGGTTCCTGAGTCTGGTGTCCAGTGCTAGGCCATCTCCATCCTTGTCCTGGGAAGTCTTATTGAGGTCCTTCCTGACACCCAGGGAGCAGGGGATGTTACTGTGTGAGTGACAAGTGACTGCACAGAGGTGTTTGCTCCTTGACTTCTCTCACTGGTCCTTCTCCTGGGCCAGGGGGGCAGCTTTGGGGGCCTGTGCCTGGCTCACTGTGTCCTTGCTCACAGTACTAGGGCGACTCAACTCTCCAGGCTCTTGCTTCTTGATCAGTACTCATTGCGACTTCTGTTGCCCTGCACCCTTTGGCCAGGGGTGCCCAGAGATGAACATGGTTATCCAATAGTGGGATTCAAAGAATTTAACAACTGGTTCTCAGCCCTCATGACCATTTAAGTATAAAAAATGATCTACCAAAAAGAAGTTCATTATTTCATGCATTTAATACTTAAATAAGAAGAATAAAAGAGGTACACAAAACTAGATTATACTAAATACTTTTAAAATATTAATGAAAAAATATTAAATAATACCTGACAAAAAATAGTAAAACTGTTATTTAAGATATTTCCAATAACAGCATATCACCACCTGGTTGTTTGGTACTCTTTCTCTTTACATTATATGTTTTTTTACTGAAGTAACAAAAGTGAGGGAATTAAAATGTAGTATTTCATCAAAAGTATAATGAATTTTATGAAATGAATAAATAAATACTACAAACATAGTTCCCTCAAATTTTTTTCACCTTTGGACAGAATGAACATTACTGTAGGCACTTAGAATACGCTGTTGCACAGACGAACGTTAACATAGAGTAAGGAATGTAAATTTGTGATTTCCACTCTGGGCAGCTGCCCAGATGCCGAGCTTAGAGAGAACCCTGATTACAAGTGCCATTTTAACAACCAGTTCACCAAACTCAACAAAAGATTAGGTATCGGTTCTGTGGAACTGGTGCAAATTGGCTGAGTCTCACCACTGAGCATAAGGTATAGTTACAAGATAAAATATGATATGATTGGGGGGGAAAAAAAGGATATGTGGACGAAAAAGGAAGCCACATGCTGAAACCGACCAGCTCAGTGAAGGCCTGTTCGTGGTGGGCAGTCATGTCCTAGGGAGGTATTTTTCTCTAACAAAGGTCAAAGCTTACCTTAACCCGGCCTATCTTTTTTATGCACCTATAATAACTTACCTGTTAACATGCCTTTGAAATGTAAGGGTCATCTTCATTTCCTGCCCCCCCTCAGGCTAGGCTCTCACCAGAGCCAAAACCAACAAACCCCCTCATTGTATAATTACGTGAATTAACTGTTAACTAGTTAATGCCTGCCTATGTAAAAAGGTTTCAGCCTATACATTTTTACTTTTTATCCAATCCCAGAGATTTCCCCACTTTTTTTCTCCTGGCTCCCTAATCTATCACCAGTCAATTTCATGTTACCCTCTACATCTTTCCCTTCGATTCTAATGTGTAAAATTAGTGGTGAAACCACCATTTTCTGGAGCATTTTCTCACTTCATTGAGACTTTGCTTCCCAGCAATTGTCAATAGTTTGGCTCAAATAAACTCATAAAAAATTCTTATAGATTTGGCAGTTTATCATGTGGACAAAAGGAAGGACATGAAACATTTACCATTATCTCTGAGGGGAGATTTTTGGTGATTTTTATTATCTTCATTATACTTTGTGTATTTTTCAAGAATGAGCAACTTTTCTTTCTGAATGCCAGCGAGATATCACTAATACTGTTCACTACACAGCTTTTGGCTTTCTGCCTTCCAAACATATTTTTGGGTTGAACATCCAAGCTCCTTATGGTTGAGTAGAGCCATACACTTAGTTCTGGTTGAGTTGTGAGTGGAGGGGACCTTTCTGGACAAAGAATATTTTTATTATTATTATTGATTTTAGCCAGAAAGGAAGGGAACGAGAGACAGAAATATTAATCCGTTCCTGTATGTGCCTTGACTGGGGATTGAACAGGCACCCCTGTGCTTCAGGCCAACGTTCTCACCAACGGAGCTATCCAGTCAGGGCTGGACCAAGAATTTGTCATTTCAAAACCCTTCCAAGTTCTTTCCCTCCAGCATGGCATCCAACAATAAAGATGGTGGCTGCTATTAACCTTGGTCACCGAGTTTCTATCATGAGCATTCTTTTTGTTGATCGACCATGGACACATAGCATAAAGAGCAAAGAGTAAACTTTTGTTTAGATCTTTGAAATTTAGAGATGATTTTTCACATTAGCATTAGATAGTCTATTCTGATTGATATAGAAATTGGTATTCTGAATGAGAATATTGTTATAACCAAAGAGGGAAAAAGACAATCCACAACGCAATCTAAAATACTACATGGTTTTGGCTTAAGAACCAAGTGGCAGGTAATTAGAACATAATTACCAGAAATTGCAAGGTTAGTGATCCATAACATGTAGTGAAAAAACATTTCATAAAACTCACACATGATAGCTTGAAAGGCAGATAATGTATTAAATTAGTTTTATAGTTTTTTTAGAAAAGAATGTGAACAACAAAATTAGTAGTGTTACCAAATTAAAGAGTTTGTTTGACTATAGGCATCAAAGCCCAGTAAACTGCCAACAGGAGTTTGCAGCAAAGAAAGTGAAGACATTGAGGAGGGAGCAAGCTTTCCTTCTGCTTTGAGAGGGGAGAAACCAGAAGAATACAAGGGAAAGGAGCCAGCAGGGATAACTGAGTTATAAATTAACTACATCCCATAGTTCTCTAAATGGTTGCTTACAGCCACTTGTAACACAAAGCAAGAAAAGCAGGATCTGTATGTAGCCACGACCAGTGATCCAGAAACCCTCTTCTCCTTGCTGACCCCATCAAAATTCCCTCTCCCCTCTCCTTGAGTCCTGGGAAACCTTAAAAGAATCACACGCCCATTGTTCGGATACTGTAAAGGTATATAACCTAAGAAAATCTAATTCAGAGAGCTAGCTCCATGCTATGGTGTTACTAGCCCCATGTGCTTGCTCTGCAGGTTACTAATAAATTCTCTTTCCTTTATTAAGTTGTCTGTGTATCTCTTCTGCAGGGTGTGCTTCCTGCAACAATGCAACAGAGTTTACCACTGCAATTTTGTGACAGTTATACCATACACCACTGTATATTAGGATAATATACACTGTATATTAGGGTAATATACTACTCTCTAGATTAAGAGGAGTAACATTCAGACCTGAAATAGAAACTACTACATACCACTTAAGAGTTCAAGCATTTTGAGTTTGCTGCCATATTTGAAAGAGTATTTTGTTTTTCTCCCTTAGGGATAGGGTGAGTATGAATTTTGCATGTGAAAAAGTAATTCAAATATTGATAATCAGGAGGACAGGACAGACTGTGCTCCTTATTATTCTGGCTCAACTATATCTGGTTCTCTTTTGTTTTGTTTTTGTTTTGAGAGAGAAGGAAAGAGACTTAAACTCATTGTTCCACTTAGTTGTGCCATTGATTGCTTATCATATGTGCCCTGACCAAGTGCCAGCATTGGCGAGAAAATGAGTGAGACAAACTCTTTAGTTCATCTGCTAGGCATCTCTGCCAATTGCTAGTACAGCTTTATTTTTATACACTAAGTTACAATTACATGTTATGTAGAATACATTAATAGTTACTTTTGCTTTAATGTGGATAAATATTCCAGGAAGAGGTTAGTACGTTTCTTTAAGCTATAAATCAGGTGGTAAGCCATTCTAAGTACAGTTATACAATAATTTAAGCAGCAACAATATTGGCGCAGGCTTCTAAAAGGTCAGTATTGATTAATAACTCTACCTTACCTAAGGGCCTATTGTCTAGTCAAATTATGTTTGTCTACTATTTTCATGTACTAGTTAAGTTCTAACTTTATTTTTCTCAGAGTGTTCCACTACCTGAAAATCAGGTATGTAAGAGGGAGGAATGGAAAGTTTTTCTATTCTTCTATAATATGAAAAGGCTAGGGCGGTTAAGTAATGGATTAGGTAAAGGCTGAAAGGTGCTTTTGTGATTAGCCTCTGTTTCCTACCTATTCATAAATCACAATCTATTTTTTCCTAATAAGATTTTTAGGAGGGAGATTTTCTACAGACTTAGCCCCGTTCGGGGGACATATAGCCAGCCTCCTGTGTCTATAGGCCTAGGCAAGGGGGTTTATAGGCTTTTCTGTGGAATTTACAGTCTCTGTCTCATTTCCAGAGAAATTACTGCAAATCTGCAAGGAAAGCATGGTGCAACTATTAACTCCAGATGCTGACCCTGTGTCATAAGTGACAGCACACACACCCAGCAAAAAGGGGGGGAGAAAACTCAAATAAACCTTAAGAAGTTAGGGGGTAGCCCTGGCCGGTTGGCTCAGCAGTAGAGCATCGGCCTAGCGTGTGGAGGACCCGGGTTTGATTCCCGGCCAGGGCACACAGGAGAAGCGCCCATCTGCTTCTCCACCCCTCCCCCTTTCCTTCCTCTCTCTCTCTCTTCCCCTCCTGCAGCCAAGGCTCCACTGGAGCAAAGATGGCCTGGGCGCTGGGGATGGCTCTGTGGCCTCTGCTTCAGGCGCTAGAGTGGCTCTGGTCGCAACATGGCGATGCCCCGGAGGGGTAGAGCATCGCCCCCTGGTGGGCAGAGCATCGTCCCCTGGTGGGCATGCCGGGTGGATCCCGGTCGGGCGCATGCGGGAGTCTGACTGTCTCTCCCTGTTTCCAGCTTCAGAAAAATGCAAAAAAAAAAAAA
The DNA here is from genome assembly GCF_036850765.1 of Saccopteryx bilineata. Lineage (NCBI taxonomy): Eukaryota > Metazoa > Chordata > Mammalia > Chiroptera > Emballonuridae > Saccopteryx > Saccopteryx bilineata. The sequence continues at coordinate 86,514,062 of NC_089494.1, read as the reverse complement.
AAAAAAAGTTACGGGGAAAGTGTCGCTGTGCTTCTTCTTTGCTGTGACTATGTCAACCAGCAGCTGTTGATCGGCTCCCGACAACCAAGGCTCAAACTAGTGACCTCAGAGGTGGACCCAGTGCCCTTGGGATTGAGATGGTGACGCCGGACTCCAACCAGGACTCTGGATGGATGCCAGCAAATGACCTCGAGATCAGTGACCTTGTGATCAAGCTTGCAACCCCAGGTTTGAGCTGGAGACCTTAGCACTCTATCCATGGCACCACAGGGCAGGGTTGGTTCTCCTTATTTTTACAAAACAGAGCTTTCTAGTCATCTTATGTTTCTGTGAGTCCATGTGATTACTTCTGGCCAATAAGATGTGACAAAAAATGTCACAGGTGGCCCTGGCCAGTTGGCTCAATGATAGAGCGTCGGCCTGGCGTGCAGAAGTGCCCGGTTCGATTCCGGGCCAGGGCACACAGGAGAGGCGCTCATCTGCTTCTCCACCCCTCCCCCTCTCCTTCCTCTCTGTCTCTCTCTTCCCCTCCTGCAGCCGAGGCTCCACTGGAGCAAAGATGGCCCGGGCGCTGGGGATGGCTCCTCGGTCTCTGCCCCAGGAGCTAGAGTGGCTCTAGTCGCAACAGAGCGACACCCCCCCCCCCCGGAGGGGCAGAGCATCGCCCCCTGGTGGGTGTGCCGGGTGGATCCCGGTCGGGCGCACGCGGGAGTCTGTCTGACTGTCTCTCCCCGTTTCCCGCTTCAGAAAACTACAGAAAAAAAAAATTAATTAATTAATTAAATGACACAGGTCCCCTCTGAGTCACAGCATTTAATTGTTGGTGCAAGTATACCCAGATGTCACTTTTCCCAACCTCCATGATTCTGGAAGAATGTCTTGAGATGGGGCCTTACATGATTAGGACAGAGTCCACTACCAACTGGTGTTGAGAATTAAACTTTAATTTTGTTAGGCCTCTGAAATTTGGGAGGTGGTTTGTTATCATAGCATAACCTAGCCTGTTAAAGTCTACAAAAAACAAGAGGGACTTGTAATCCCACAGATCTATCTTAGCTAACTTATATATTGACAATGTATTTCCACACTCCTGGTCAAGCTATTCATCTTTAAAATGCAAATATGTTAAATGATTAATACAGTATCTTTTAGTACATTTCAAAAACAAATTTCCTCCTATAAGCCCATACTTAATTTCTGAGATCCAGCCAGATCCCATGTGGGTGGTGCAGTGAAAAGAGGAAGGGTAAAATTTTCTAAAATAGACCATTTTATCAAAAAAACCATTGTAAAATTTAGAATTGAATAAAATTATCTACCTACTGCCTGAAAAAGGCCTCCAAAAGAAACAAAAGTGATTGTTTCAAACCTTGTTCTAAGTATTAGGGAAAAATTCTTGCTGATTGGCAGTCGGCCCACACAAAAAAGGCCACACTCTGGGTTAGTGAGACTGAACCAATTGAAAATAAATACGACTTTTTGTTTAAATAGTAAGTAAATAATCTTACTATTGCCAAAGAACAAGTGACACAATGGGAGACTGTTTCTGAAACAGTGACTATGAAGACATACTATAAATGCCCAGCTTTCAGGCACCACCTCTCCATCCAAAGAGAAATGTGCGAGTGATGACTACTTCTGATGATAGTATAACAACTTCAAAACCTAAAAATAAAATAGCGGAAGAAAAACAAAGCACTTCTTTTTTTAGCTTTCCTTCATTTACTTTATATGGCAAGCAGCACTGGATAGGTTCAGGTTTAGAATCTTCTCTAAAAGCATTTCATTTTTTCCCCACGTTTTAATATGAATTTAATTCTGCTATTGGTTCTTCATGAAACAGACCCTATTAAGCTAAAAATTGTACAAACATTGTTTACCAAAGAGAATTTTACCTTCTTTGAATAGGGACCTTGTATTTTATCACTGAAAGTTTCTGAAAGTGAAAACAGAGGGATGCTAATAAACTGGGTCTCTCCCCCACTAACATTTTAATTCCTAAAGGATAGATAGGTACTATGTTTTTACCTTCGGGCATTACCCAGCATCAAGCATGAGAGATGAGCCAGAAGCTCTCCATTTACCTCTCTCTCTCTCTCTATTCCAAGATTGTTGATCCCCTAAACCTATATTTTCTACTGTAAGTGTAAAAGAAAGAAATCGGGCTTTACAAGATCTATTTGGAGAGGGGATGTCTTGGAAGGAATAGAAGGCATTTGACACCCTGGGTGAAGGAAACTCCAGGAAAAAAAAAAAGTTCACTTGGCTCTGAGAAATACCTTTGGAGCCGTGGGAATACAGTAGAAGAGGAGAAATGACTACCCTTTTAGATTTAGTCAAGTCTACAGAAATTGCAAACTGCTGAATAGAACAATTCTCTTAAAAATGTCAAGAGTCAAGTCTGTGTTTGGGCAGAGGTAGGGCCAAACTGGACTGGCCCACATGACTATGACAGAAGGAGCCAAAGAGGCGGGGAGACAATTGTATCACTTACAGTTGATGTCAACAGACATGGCACCAAGCCACATAATCCACGAAAAAACCTGTTCTTAATACAGTGCGCTGAGTGCATTTGTAAATATGCAGCACAGCTGGAAACAAAGAAGCATTCAGACATAAAAATATATTTGTCTCTAAGAATATATGGACATTAAGAATTAAAATTTTCATTTTGTTAAAGAGAAGGATAGTCATTTTTGTCAAACACAGATAATGATTTGTGCTCAGAAGTTCTAATTGTCAAATGACTCCTTAAACCTATTCTTGAAAGTATGCTACGTAAGGTTGATGGAGAGAACATTTGACCATATCCACTTCTCCACCTCCATTCTTCTGCCGCTGAAAGTAAACATTAACTAAATCCCCTGCAATCTCTTCATCCATCAAGTGAAGGTCTTCCAGCCCAGTCAGAAGCACTGTCCTCTTAGATATTCCAGAAAACACCTAAAATGGAAAAGTAAAAAAGATAAACAGAAAATTTTCTAAGAGTTTTGAACTGCAAAACATTGATAAGATCTACTTAATATTTTGGAATTATCTGAGCAAAGTTAATGAGCCTTAGAAAAATAAAGAAGGGGCCCTGGCCGGTTGGCTCAGTGGTAGAGCGTCGGCCTGGCGTGCAGGAGTCCCAGGTTCGATTCCCGGCCAGGGCACACAGGAGAAGCGCCCATCAGTTTCTCCACCCCTCCCCCTCTCCTTCTTCTCTGTCTCTCTCTTCCCCTCCCACAACCAAGGCTCCATTGGAGCAAAGTTGGCCCGGGCACTGAGGATGGCTCTGTGGCCTCTGCCTCAGGCACTAGAATGGTTCTGATTGCGGCAGAGTGACGCCCCAGATAGGCAGAGCATCGCCCCCTGGTGGGCATGCCGAGTGGATCCTGGTCGGGTGCATGCGGGAGTCTGTCTGACTGCCTCCATTTCCAACTTCAGAAAAAAAATAAAAATAAAGAAGGGCAAGTCTACTAACAGGAAACCAGTTAGAGAGGCTGTCAGAGAGAGGAGTGAGGAGGCTGAGTGACCAAATGAATTTGAGCTGAAGCAAAACAAAGAGTTAAGCATGAGTTCTAGCTTTCAGGTTGGTGGACTAGGTAGATGTTGGTGCCATTCCAGACCTACCTGGGTCCTCCACATCCCAGTCAGATGCTCTATCCACTGTGCCACCACCTGGTCGGGCTTTATTTTTTTAAACTTTTTTTTTATTTATTCATTTTAGAGAAGAGAGAGAGAGAGAGAGAGAGAGAGAGAGAGAAAGGGGGAGGAGCAGGAAGCATCAACTTCCATATGTGCCTTGATCAGGCAGGCCCAGAGTTTTGAACCAGCAACCTCAGCATTCCAGGTTGATGTTTGATCCACTGCGCCACCACAGGTCAGGCAGGAAAAATCATTTTTAATGCTAATGATAGTAGACACATGAGAGAAATGTAGCTATGTCTCCACATACAAAAATAAAGATTGTGCCATTAGCTGAGTAATTTTGGCTTAAAAAAGTGTATAAATTAAATAAGGTACAATTTTGCATTAAAATTTACTTTTTTTTTTTTTTTTTAATTTACTCTTTTAAAAGACAAACTCACTCTGTACCAAGCAGATAAGAGGAAACTATTTTGATATCCCTCACTAATAGAATTCAGACAGGAATAGACTCACAATATTTTCTTTATTTTTTGTGGGGTGGTTAAGCAGTAAGTTCCCAAACTGAAAGAAAATAGATGACTTTACCTGAAACTTTTTCAAATGTGTTTCTATGTATGGAGAAACAACAACTCTGTGGCAGTCTTGATTTATATAAAGAGGATAGTCTTTCTTTTTCAAAATCTTGTCAGTCACTAGGAGTAAATTTTTTTAGTTATTATATTTATATCATAGACATTTTAATCTAAGTTAAAACTTCCTTCCAACAGAACAATATCACAATAAACAGTACACTGAATATTAATGTTTAAAGAAATTATAGTCCACTTTAAAGACTTCACAATACATAATTTTGAAAACTATAAGACCAAACAATAATGACATTTAAATAGATCTTTCTTTCTTGAACTATCCACTGCAGTAAGTCAAAGAAGGACGTTCAATATCCTTAAAGAGAACCACCTAAGCTAGCTATATAAAATGCAATTACCAACTATAAAAAGCAACCCACCCATCCTAACAAAAGCGTTTTCCAGTTTCTAAGGAAATATAAAGAACAACTGTGAGTAGAATACTATATGTGCCCTGGCCAGTTGGCTCAGTGGTAGAGCCTTGACCCAGCGTGTGGATGTCCCAGATTCGATTCCTGGTCAGGGCACACAGAAGTGACCATCTGATTCTCCACCCCTCCCCCTCTCACCTCTCTCTCTTTCTCTCTCTCTCTCTCTCTCTCTCTTCCTCTCCTGCAGCTATAGCTCAGTTAGAGCAAGTTGGCCCCTGCACTGAGGACGGCTCCGTGACCTCCACCTCAGGCACTAAGGATAGCTTGGTTGCTATGCAATGGAGCAATGCCCCAGATGGGCAGAGAATCGCCCAGTAGGGGACTTTGCCGGGTGGATTCTGGTTCAGGTGCATGCGGGAGTTTGTCTCTGCCTCCCCTCCTGTCACTTAATAAAAATAAAAGAGTACTTGTAATATATACTTTACTATATATATGTATATACATATATATAATAAATCACTATATTACTATAATGTGTGTGTTTATGTATGTGTTTGTTATCCTATAACTAATACATGATACTCAATAAAAGGATGTAATGATGTTAACCAAAGGGGTCAGGGGAGTGTTGAATGTCATCTAAAAAAAGTAAAGGCAAATACTAAACTTTCATCAGTCTTCTGCAAAACAAAGAATAATCAGATTTATGTTTAGTAGCATTTTCCTCCTAAAGGGAAGAAAGGTAATATGTCAAGATAGCATAGAATTTAATAGAAACAGTTCTGAAGAATATCCAATCACTTTGTTTTTCTCTCTTCCCCCAGTCCACCCTGCATGACAGCATGTACAGTGGTGAAGAGTGCGGGCTCTTGCCAGCAAAGATGTGGAGAAGTTGAAACCTTAGTACATTGCTGGTGGGAATGCAAAATGGTGCAGCCACAGTGGATAACTATATAGCAGTTCTTCAAAATATTAAACATAGAATTACCATATGATCCAGCAATTCCAGAAAGATCTAACCAAGCCTAACCACATAGTAGGAAAAAGGGAAGGAAAAGTCTCAATTTTTACCAAATTAGTGCTCTTCTCTGTATTTGTTTTCTTTAGAAAGCATGGATTATTTTATGAAAATACCTAATCAGTTAATGTTTTTTAACTGTACAGTTGGGTTTCTATTATACATGCTAATCCAGGAGAAGCCCTAAGAACCAGAGCAAAAGATTCTTATACTGAGAATCACTTGAACAGATTAACAGAAGCACTTGCAAAAATTCTCTATTTTTAATCATAAGAATGTAAATCTCCCCAAGATGATCTGGTAAAAGTCCATTTCTGCCTAAAAGGGGAGCTGATATCCAGCTGTTCCTTCCAAGGAAGACCCTTGTCTTTCCTGTTATTGATTTTCTCTGCCTAAGAGACCCCTGTCAGTCTTAACAGGTGGAATGAACAAAGACAGTTTCATACATATACATTTATTTAATAAATATAAATATACATATATTATATGTTATGTTATATATTATATATTGTACATTATATATTATTATATATTATATATTATATATTTCTCTGTCATACACCCACTGTGCGATCTTGGGTTAGTTACTTACCCTCCGTAGGCCCCAGATTCCTCATCAGTAAAATGAGTATGACACCTATCTGCAGAGCTGTGCTGCAGGTCAGAGGAGATAAATGTATAGGACACCCAGCTCCACGCCTGACATGTGATGAGGATGCACTAAGGTGTATGTACTTGTCATTTGTAATATTACCATTCACGAAAATCATTTTCAGGACTCTGCTGTTTTATAAGGTTAAAAAAAATCCCCTATTATTATGCTAAGTAAATTCCAAATAAAAGAAGTAGAGAAGAAATACCTTTAGAAACGGCAGAACATAATTGAAACGGTAGGGTATTTTTTTTAACGTTCTAAACGTGTGAACAGAATACCTCCAGCTTCCACAAAAGTGATGACAGCACTTCCGGTCTGCTTGTCGTACTCCACACACTCCACTTCCCCGCCTCCGTTTCGGGACCTACAGAAGCTCAGTGCTAGCTTGTCTCTCATCTGGCTTTCAGGCAACTCATCAGGGATTTCAGTAACACTGATCTTCATTTTAGACACTTCTGCATGAACCTGGGAAAACGTTTCATATTCAGAGGTATGGATGAAAACAGTGTCCATGTTTAATAGAATCCTGAAAAGCTTTGCTTGCCGTGTTACCTGGAATCTGACTCCTGATTTTAATGAAACTGGCTTGGCCTTAACCTCCACATCTCTATCCATTATATCCACAAGATGTTTCCCCATTCTGATCACATTTTGGGCAACTGAAAAATAATATGGAAAGTATTAATTTCCAATATATCAATTAATATTAAGAACAAATTATCCTAAATAGTTTCGATTTTCCTTCATTCTAAAGCAGGGGTCTCAAACTCGCGGCCCGCGGGCTGCATGCGGCCCGCCAAACAATTTTGTGCGGCCCGCAGACTAATCCACGAAGTTCAAAATATTTTGGATAAAATTAAGTAAGCCTAGGGGCCTACTTGTATTTTTCATTTCTCTATGATCTTGCTCTGCGGCCCACATGCTGAGTTGAGTTTCAGACCCCTGTTCTAAAGGATCTTATTTTTAAACTTTTCTTAAGATTTCCAAGTGATAATGTTCTTGCCACCCTAGTAGGATACATTAATGTCAAAATCAGCAAAAATTACAATGGAGAAATTCTGATTAAGCTCTAGATTCATCTCTTAAGAGAAAAGCCTAATAATTCTTCAGAAATGCATACTTCATCTCAGTATAGTCACACACCCTTCCTCTTCATGGTGGACAGAATTACTGAGAATTCCCAGAGGACATTAAAGCACAGCCAGAAATTTCTTTCATGTTGAGTAAGCTGGGAAACCCTTTTTGAGTTAGTGGTATTCTGACAATTAACCTTATTTGTCATTTGTCACTCCTTTTTAATCTGTTACACGCAATATAGAAAAAATTTATTTTTTGTCTCTGCCTTTCCCAAGGACTACATATTGGAGACCACACAGGTTTGGCTGTCAAGGAGTAAATCTCTGGTTTTTTGCCATAATTAATTAGGAATTCTACTTTCACTAAAATGTTTTTGAGATCATACATTAAAAAGCTGACAGCTTTGCTATACCAATCACAAAATTATCATGTCACATTTACCCACGCAAGTAGGAGAGCCTTGGTAGTATAATTATGCCAAAAATCATTAGAACTGTAAACAGCAACTGTATATCCATTTAAAATGCAGGTGAGTATGTTTATTTTTATTTTTTTAAGATTTCCTTTATTTATTTTAGAGAGAATATAGAGAAAGAGAAAGGCAAGGGAGGAATGGGAAGCATCAACTCAGAGTAGTTGCTTCTTTTTTTTTTAATTTTCTTTCTTTTTTTTTTTTAATTCATTTTAGAGAGGAGAGAGAGACAGAGAGAGGAGGCGGGGAGGAGCTGGAAGCATCAACTCCCATATGTGCCTTGACTAGGCAAGCCCAGGGTTTCGAACCAGTGACCTCAGCATTTCCAGGTCGACGCTTTATCCACTGCGCCACCACAGGTCAGGCAGTAGTTGCTTCTTATATGTGTCTTGACCGGGCAAGCCCAGGGTTTCAAACTGGCAATGGCAGCATTCCAGGTCAAAGCGCTATCCACTGCTTCAGCACAGGTAGACTGGGGATGTTTTTTTTTTCATGTGTGACATGAAAGGTTATAACACTTTAGTTGTATATATTTGGAGCTGCTTGCTCTAATTTGTCACGAAGGGAAGAGATGCCCACTCCTGGTCTAATAAACCTCACGTGTTTATGACAGACAGCCAGCACCCTCCAGCTGGGGAAGAGAGGAACTGGGCTAGAAGACAGGGCGTTATCATGAGGGAATTCATAGACACAGTATCAGGGGATGACTCTATAACTTGAATTATGACTTTTTTTGTTAATGACAACAGGCAACATTAACAGAAAATATCACTGAAGTAATACTTAAATGATGCTCTTTCCCTCCCACTCCCCACACCCAAACCTCCAACATCTGCTGATCTGAGGCAGCTGAGAAGAACATTTGTGTTTCAATTTTTGTGACACTGACTATCAAATGCCAACTCCTATTAATTGTATAAACCCAAAGTAGTCCCAGGAGGGCAGGACTCAGAGCCACGCCTATGGTGGAAGCAGTGATGCAGCTGTTTCTGAAGAGAATCCCATTCTCAGCATTCCCAGGTAATTCCTGTGCAAAATCCCTGCCTCCCAAATCCTCACTTTGGCCTTTCCAGTTGATCCCAATTACCAATGCCAGCTGTCCATGTGGCTCTGGGTCTCCCCTTCCACCCTCTGATGCGGGGGTGGACCCAGGGTGAACGAACACTAGGAATATACACTGACCTGCTAGAAGGCCATTGTTCTGATTTTTTAATTGAGGTAAAATTGACATATAACATTATGTTAGTTGTAGGTATACATAATTTGATATTTGTATACACTGGAAATTGATCATCATAATAAGTCTAGTTACCATCACCACCATATAAAGTTACAAAAAATTTTGTGTGTGTGATGAGAACTTTTAAGATTTACTTTCTTGGTAACTTTCAAATATGCAATACACTCTTACCAACTATACTTGTCATGCTGTATATTACACCTTCATGATTTATTTATTTTATATCTAGAAGATTATGCCTCTTGACCCCTTGAATCCCTTTCTTTCTAACATTTATTTTCAGTCTATAGTGATGGACCAGGCAGCAGGAAACATGAGTTACAATAATACATTCTCAGCACCTGGGCACTTGAAGGGCTTGTGAAGACCATCTGGTCCCACCCTATAACTTGACATATGGTGAGATGCTCAAAGGAATGTTGGTTCAGTAGAAAGTAAACGAAGTAAATGCATACTCATGGGTACTCAGGGTCTGACTCTCAGCTCTGCAATTTCTTAACTGTATGGACTTTGAGCAAGTTCCTTATCTTCTTTTTCAATGTGTTAGTGTTCTGAGAAATGTTGTGTCTATATTCTTAAATATTGCTCTGCAGTTTCCTTGTGATATCTTTGTCTAGTTTTGGTATCAGGATATTCCTGGTAGAATGAGCTGGGAAGTGTTCTCTCCTGTTGTATTTGGGGGAAGAATTCGTGAAGAATTGGTATTAATTCTTTCAATATTTGATAGTATTCATCAGTAAAACTATCTATGTTGGCTTTATTTTGTGGGAGGTTTTTAAATTACTAATTCAATCTTTTGTTATGTGTCTATTCAGGTTTTCTATTGCTTGAGTAACTTTCAGTAGTTTGTATCTCTCTATGAGTTCTATTTTCATCTGAATTATCTAATTTATTGGCATACAGCTGTTCACAGTATTAACTTAAAATTCCTTCTATTTTGTGAAGTTGGTAATGATGTCCCTTTTTTGTTCATCTTTCCAAAGAACTAACTTTTGGTTGTTTCCTTTTAATTATTTTTTATTGAATCTGTTGGGGTGACATTGGTTAACCCTTTGAGTAGTGAGTTTTTTTCATGCTCACTGACCCCTGGGAGTGAATTTTTTTTTCAAAAAATGAAATTAGTGTCCCTAGCTGGTTGACTCAGCGGTAGAGCATCAATCAGCCCAGTGTGTGGAAGTCCTGGGTTCGATTCACGGCCAGGGCACACAGGAGAAGCGCCCATCTGCTTCTCCACCCTTCCCCCTCTCCTTCCTCTCTGTCTCTCTCTTCCCCTCCGCAGCCAAGGCTCCATTGGAGCAAAGTTGGCCTGGGCACTGAGGACTTCTCTGTGGCCTCTGCCTCAGGCACTAGAATGGCTCTGGCCCCAACAGAGCAATGCCCCAGATAAGCAGAGCATTGCCCCCTGGTGGGCATGCCGGGTAAATCCCAGTTGGGTGCATGCAGGAGTCTAACTGCCTCCCTGCTTCTGACTTTGGAAAAATACAAAAAATAAATAAATAAATAAAATCAGTTACAGTTACAGTTTTATTTACTTAAAATCATGTTTGTTTGATAACCAATTTATGGAATCAAGAAGAACATACATTTACCTTTTTTTAATGTTGCCTTACACATTTTTAAAATAAAAACTTTTGTATGATCGAACTCTGGGTGGTCAGGAGGCACCAGGACATACACAAATGTTCGTACTACTCAAAGAGTTAATAAGATTACACAGGTTTCAAATACACAATTCTACAATACAGCATCTGTATACTGCATTGTGTGTTCACCAAAAGTCAAGTCTCCTTCTATTACTATCTATACCCTACTCTCCTCCACCTCCCTCCAACCTCCTTATTTCTTTAATCTTTTGTTTCCTTATCTGGAAAATTCCTAACATGTAGCAATAATGACAGCTAACATTCACTAAGTGTTTACTGTGTGTTAGACACTATCTTAAGTATGTTATCAATATTTCTCATTTAATATTCAAAGCAACCCATAAGGTCGGTATGACCACAAAGCCTGTCATAAAATCTAAGATTTAGCCCTGGCGGAACAGCTCAGTTGGTTAGAACGCTGTCCCAATACACAAAGGTTGCAGGTTTGACCCCAGTCAGAAAACATACAAGAGCAGATAGACGTCTTTCTGTCTTTCTCTCTCTCTAAAATCAATCAATAATTTCTTTTAATCTGAGATTTATAACAAACTCAATCCAAATCATACTTTTAGAAGGGGCAAACATGACATTCAATCCAGATTCTCCTCATTAAGGGGCTTCCAGCTCTGAACAGGGTCTTCTAACATGGCAGACTTAACAAACATCAGGTCTATACCCCACATCTCTACTCCTGGGCTCTGTCCATTCATTGGTCATATGCCCTCTGGTAAATCACTTAAACACCTGAAAATCTGTTTCCTTGGCTATACAATGTAGAGTAACTCTCCTATATTACATATTGCTTTCATGGAGTCATGTGAGCATATAATGAGATAATGTCTGTGAGAACTCCTCGAGTACTGTATAGAGCTCTGCATCCTTAAAACACTGTATTATCACTTGGAGGTAGTAGACAGAATAGGAAGATGCTAGCAATTGGACATAACAACACTTGGTCTTGACTCTCAGAGCCATTGCATTCTGAATGAATGATTATATTTAATTCACTTAATGTCTCAGAGTCAGTTTTCTTATCTGTAAAATGGAGATAATTACACCTGAGTCAGCCAGACCAGGCGGTCGCACAGTGGATAGAGCATCAGCCTGGGATGCTGAGGACCCAGGTTCAAAACCCCAAGCTCACAGGCCTGAGCACAGGCTCATCTATCTGGCTTGAGTGCAGGCTCACCAGTTTGAGTGCAGGGTTACCAGCTTGAGCATGGGATCATAGACATGACCCCATGGTCACTGGCATGAGCCCAAAAGTTGTTGGCTTAAAGCCTAAGGTCGCTGGCTTGAGCAAGGGGTTTCTGGCTCAGCTGGCACCCCCCAGTCAAGACACAAATGAGAAAACAATCAATGAACAACTAAGGTGCCACAACTACCAGCTGATGCTTCTCATCTCTATCCTTTCCTGTCTGTCTGTTCCTCTCTCTGTGTGTGTCTCTTGAAAAAAACAAAAAACAAAAAAACTGCGTCAGAGTTGAGGATGAGATGAAATAATATGTGTAAAATTGTAAAGTGATAGAAATATCTATGAAACTCTTCGAAAGTGCAAGTGCTTTCCAAAGGTAACTTGGTCATATTGTTAAATATTAGTCATACCTTCTTCTTCTTCAAAGGTGATAAGTGCTTCTCCTTTTTGTAACTCATAAGGAATTTGTGAGCTCACTTGAAATGAACAGGAGATATTTAAAAACTGGCTGTAATTCTCAGGTTTTTCTAAAGACGTGAATTTCATCTTTGGTTCAGGAATATCCTCGTTAATCTAATTCAAACAGAAATGTTTGATTAAAATCAAGACAAGAAATAACTTAAGTCCTTCCAGTGATGTGATCTGATCATCCAATACTTCATTCTCTACTGATTTCAGAACCCCACAGAATACTGAGTGTGATCTTATTTAATAACTTTAGTAATTGTTCCTGCCCACATAAGTACTCAGTAGTGTAATCAGATGCTTATGCTTTAATCTTATTTCACAGATGAAATTATAAATATATAATTTCTCACTTTGTCTAATAAATAATTTATTGATCAAGATTGTATGGTTTGATTCTAAAGACTACACCATTCCTACAGATAAGTACCTTTTAAACAAATGTGCAAAGAGTCAAGTGTGCTCACAAGGGAATCATTAGAATGTTTATTCTTACTACAAAGAGGTATGAAATGAAATCGGGAATATACTATGGTTATTTTGATAACAAACCCAGAACATTTTATCCCAAAAGAAAGACTCCTGGATTATATAATTTAAAATTTACCAAATTCAATTTCTCCCATCCCCAACACCTGCCCATCAACATTACTATAAATTAGGTTTATAGGCCCTGGCTGGTTGGCTCAATGGTAGAGCGTTGGTCTGGTGTGCGGGGGACCCGGGTTCGATTCCCGGCCAGGGCACATAGGAGAAGCGCCCATTTGCTTCTCCACCCCCCCCCCTTCCTCTCTGTCTCTCTCTTCCCCTCCTGACGCCAAGGCTCCATTGGAGCAAAGATGGCCCGGGCGCTGGGGATGGCTCCTTGGCCTCTGCCCCAGGCGCTAGAGTGGCTCTAGTCGTGCCCCGGAGGGGCAGAGCATCATCCCCTGGTGAGCAGAGCTTCGCCCCTGGTGGGCGTGCCGGGTGGATCCCGGTCGGGCGCATGCAGGAGTCTGTCTGACTGTCTCTCCCAGTTTCCAGCTTCAGAAAAATACAAAAAAAAAAAAAAAAAAAATTAGGTTTATTAAAATGTGAAGGGACACTATCAATAAGATCTATAATCTGGAGGACAAATAGTAGTTATACTTAGTTGCTTAAAATCATGGAAATCAACAGATCTATACAACTAGATGTAAATGCACAAAGTAGTCTGGTGTTTGCATTTCTATTTCCTATGTTTATTTACATGCTGAAATAAAAAGTGTTATCAAAAAGATTAGAAATATTCATTGAGTCATTTTATCTAATTTTCTATTCATTGTATATCTACATGTGTCTTCAGTGGGATTTCTGATTACCATAATTCCAACTTCAAAACAATCTATAATGTCTGAGAAAGGGCAAAGTGTTTCCCAATAATGTGGAGATACTCGGTATACAGGCACACCTTATTTTATCGTGCTTCACTGTATTGCACTTCACAGAGTGTATTTTAAAAACTAAAGGTAAGACCCAACAGCAAAAAGATTACAATTCACATTTGTCAGCAATAAGGTATTTTTTAGTTAAGATAGTACATTATTCTTTAAATATCATGCTATTGCACATTTAATAGACTACAGTATAGCGTAAACATAACTTTTATATGCACTGGGAAACTAAGAAATTCATGTGATTCACTTACATTGCAATAGTTGTTCTACTGCAGTAGTCTGGAACTGAACCTGCAGTACTTCTGGTATGTGCTTATACCTAGAGAGACTTATACCTTGACAGTGTGTGAGAGTTCCTGATTCTCAACCTAAGCACACAGTCGCAGAGAGCAATTCACTATGCCCACTGAACCATAGTGGCAGTCTTCTGTATAGTGGGTCAGCTGAACTGGCTGGTTTCTGAGGGCCCTCTGAGTTCAAGACTACATAATTTTGGCTCCAGTCCAAAGTAACCAGAATCTTAAGTCTTCTCTAAATCCCATAAACATGGAAAATCTCACTTCCTTCTATTCATCATCTTATTCCCCATTTCAGAAACAAAAATGACAATGCTTTAAGCATTTAACTCATGTAGAAACAATTATAAATTGTTATGAAGAAAAAAAAAAGAGTAAAAGTTATGTCTAATTCAAATGCATGAAAATTTAAGAGAGATGAATAATGAAGATACACATCCATATTTTTGAATTCAGTTGAATTACTGCAACACCTTGGATAAGATGAACAAAAAAGAACTTAGTGAGAAGACCAAGAGTTTGGTCCAAAAGTAATTGACAATGATCATCATGGGTTTTTTTGGTTTGTTTTTGTAAATTTTATTAATGTATACTTAAATGTAAAAAGTGAATTATCGTACGTGTACAATAGATGAAATTTTACAAAGTGATCACACACATGGGACCAACAATCAGATCAAAACAATACATGACCAAACACCCCAGAAGGTTACTTTCTAGTTCCTACCGTGCTAACTTCTAATATCCTGCTTCTGTGCAATATTTAAATGGAAGCATATGGCACAGCCTCGTTTCATTTTGGCTCTACACTGTGTTCATCCATGTTGTTACATACAGGAGCAATCTCTTCATTCTCGTTGTGTAGTATTTCATTGTGTGAATACACCCCAATTTATTAATTCACTCTACTAGGAAGGGACATGGGGTTGTTTTCACTTTGGGACTATTATAATCAGTGGTGCTGGGGATGATCATAATGTTTTAAAATTGAATTTTTATAATAACATCGCGTTTTCTAAAAAATGGTGTCATTATATACATGATACATTAAGTAATAGGGTACCTGTGCGTCTCTGGTGGCCTCTTGTAGCTCAGCTTCAAGCTTTTGGATCTCCTTCTTTAACTCAATATTTTCCTTTACTATTTCTTCAATTATGTTCTTTAAAAAAAATCAAATAGCATCAAAAATTTAAACAGCCCTGTCCTCATTTTTCTAAAGGAATTAAAGAAGCTAAATTTCTCTCACCCTGAACAAGGCAAAGAAAGACTTTAGATAGTCTCAGAATAAATATGATCACATGAATAATAAATTTGTTGAATGTTTTACAACAGCTCCTACCACTCCCAAATATTATCTCCATTTTACAAACAAGAAAACTGTCTTTCCCATAGACCAAAGTCACAGAAATTTTTATAGTAGAGCAATGATTGAGACTCAGATCTTCTGAATCTCAGTCCAATGTTCTCTCAAATCCTTTCCTAGCTATTTGTGACTGCAATATGACTTTTAAATTGTACATATATTACTCTGGAACAATTTTTTTTAATTTGCTGTGATTTTTTTTTTTTTTTTTTTTTGGCTGCCTTGCCATGTCAGACATTATAGCCCTTCCCTCCTGGATCTGATCAGTTAACAATTAACAAGTTCTTGACCCTGGCCGGTTGGCTCAGCAGTAGAGCGTCAGCCTGGCGTGCGGGGGACCCAGGTTTGATTCCCGGCCAGGGCACATAGGAGAGGCGCCCATTTGCTTCTCCACCCCCCCTCCTTCCTCTCTGTCTCTCTCTTCCCCTCCCGCAGCCAAGGCTCCATTGGAGCAAGGATGGCCCGGGCACTGGGGATGGCTCCTTGGCCTCTGTCCCAGGCGCTGGAGTGGCTCTGGTCGCGGCGGAGCGACGCCCCGGAGAGGCAGAGCATCGCCCCCTGGTGGGCAAAGCGTAGCCCCTAGTGGGCGTGCCAGGTGGATCCCAGTTGGGCACATGCAGGAGTCTGTCTGACTGTCTCTCCCCGTTTCCAGCTTCAGAAAAATACAAAAAATAAATAAATAATTAATTAATTAACAAGTTCTTAACTTCTATGTGCAAATCAAAGGAAAGAGGGAGGGTGAGAGGGAGAAAGCTATTAATATAATTTTGTAAGCCTTGTAGGAAACAAAATAGAAATATAATTCTTCTAAGGCTTGAATAATGGAAGTAAAAATATTTTGAAAACCCCAATATCCTCCCAAATTCAAGGTAGTGTTGGATAAAGACATATAAAACATGCTTCATGGAAAAACTAATGTACATAAATTAATTTTTAATAATACCCAGTAATTTTTCCTTTTTACCTGAGTTTGTTCTTCCATAAGTTCGTCAACTGGATCAACTGGCCATTCCTCTTTAAAAACTTGTATTTTGTTGTCTTCAGCAGCTGCCATGATTCCTTAATATCATAATTTTTAATATTTTAAAAATATTAAGTATACAATACATATAAACTCAATAAGCAAGAAATAACAACTTTGACCCTTTTACAGAAGAAACATCTCTGCTCTATCTCTTTTTATCATCAAAGACTTCATTATCATGTGGCTTGTATCTGAACAAAGTCTACATTTCGAATAACTTTACACCTTAAATATATACAAGGGTGCTAAAAGTCCTTCACTTTCAACACAGTAATAGAAAATGATAGGTATTAACATTCCTTTGTAGTTAACATCTCAATCATAATATCTTGCTCTGTTTTAAACAACTACTATCATATTTTGGTAGTCTAGCCTTTTCTAGGACAAGAAACAGAAAAAGTACAAGAGAGCGACTTACAGTGCCAGAAAGCAAAGAAGTGATGCCTGACCAGGCGGTGGCGCAGTGAATAGAGCGTGGGACTGGGATGCAGAGGACCCAGGTTCAAGACCCCGAGGTCGCCAGCTTAAGCACGGGCTCATCTGGTTTGAGCAAAGCTTACCAGCTTGGACCCAAGGTCACTGGCTCAGCAAGGGGTTACTTGGTCTGCTGTAGCCCCAAGGTCAAGGCACATATGAGAAAGCAATCAATGAACAACTAAGGTGTCACAAGGTGATGAATGATGCTTCTCATCTCTCTCCATTCCTGTCTGTCTGTCCCTATCTATCCCTCTCTCTGACTTTCTCGCTCTGTCTCTGAAAATAAAAATAAAAAAGAAAGCAAAGAAGTGAACAACGAGTGCTGAAGACACCTGAAAAGGACAAAGGACCCACTGGGCAAGCATAGGAATAAATTAAGCATAACAGTCAATAATGCCAGTAATGATTAAATCCAGAATAAAGTAAAAAACTATGAGTCCATACTAATGTAAATAAATTATTTAAATATTTGGTGAGGAGAGAACCATTTAGTTTCAAAATACTTCCTCATAAACTACTTATTCATTTCAAAGGGGAAAAGAGTAACTTTACAGTGGAGAAGCCAAGCAGACGCCACCATAATGAAATAATCAAAGTCAATAATGAGATAAATTGAACTCATATGCCATCTGATAGGGTGCACTGAGAACACAGCATGGCTTCTATGATATTCCTGCCAAAGATGCATGATCTGAATCTAAGCATGAAGAAACATTACACAAACTTCAAAAGTGTCAAGTTCATAAAAGCCAAAGAAAGACTGAGAAACTGTGCCAGACAGGAGACTAAGGAGACATCATAACTAAATGGAACGTAAGATTCTGATCTTTTTGTTATACAGGATGTTATTGGGACAACTGGCAACATTTGAACTGGATCCAAGAATTAGATAGCAGTAATGTTCAATATTAATTCCCTGATTTTTATCACTATATTGTTTTATGTAGAGAGAACACCATTTTTTGTAGGAAATACATATTCAAGAATTCTGGGGTAATGGATCATGAGGTTGGTGACTTATTCTCAAATAATTCAGGGGAAAAAATTTTTCTACTGTACTTGCCACTATTCTATAAGTTTGATATGGCTTCAAAATGTTCTTTAAGGTCCATCTCAAATTTGCCCACAAGTTCTTGAGGTCTTTTCTGATTCCCCCAAAGGATGGTACTTCTCCCTCTTTTACCTCCTTTTAGGAGCTTTGTTTGTGCACCTGTGTCATTTTTCACAACTAAATAGATGGTCACAACCTTGAGGTCAGGGTCCATGTCCACTCCTTCTTGCACTCACTCAAAGCACAATACAAGTATACACCCTGCAAACACTCAAAATTTATAGAATTGTGCAGTGTCTGGTTTTGGGGTTTTTTTAATGAAACACTTCACAAATATGTGTGTTATCCTTGCCCAGAGGCCACGCTAATCTTCTCTGTATTGTTCCACTTTTAGTATACATAATGCCAAAGCAAGCTAGCACTGTGCAGTAACTTGATTAAGATATTTGTTCTGCTCAGGACATCCGAGGCATTTCCAGAAAGCAGAAACTGCAACATTATTTGTTTTTTAAAGTCAATAGTCTTTAAAAATTGTAATAAAGGCTTTTAATATATTTAACTCATATAAATAGTCCACTACATAATACCCCAGAACTTCTTATGACACATTTAGTATCTGGAAACTCCCTCTTTGCATCAACAAGATGTATAGTGATAGCCTTCCTTTTTATGCAATCAGATGGATGGCCCCCTTAACCTGTGAATATGGGAATATGTTAGGTTGCTGCTAAGGAGAAACAAGTTTGTATTGAATAGATTGAATTAAAGTTGCTAATCAACTGACTAAAATACGGACATCATCCTGGATTATCAGCGGGGCCAATGTAACCACCACAATCCTTTAAAATGAAAGAGGAAGGCAGAAGAGCAGAGTCAGGGTGAGATGTGACAGCAGAAGAATGGTCAGAGATGTAACGTTGTTGGCTTTGAAGATGGAGAAAGGGCAGCACTGAGTCAAGAAAGGCGGACAGCCTAGAGGAGCAGGAAAATAGATTCACCCCAGCAGCCCACAGAGAGGAAGGCAGCCTGCAGACACACTGATGTCAGTCCAGTGAGACCCAGATTGGGCTTCTAATTTACAGAATTATAAAGTAATATAGGGATGGTTTTTAAGGTACTAGATCCGTGGTAATTTGTTATGCCAGCATACGGGGGGGGGGGGGGGGGGGGACAGTAGAAATCGCCTCCACCTAGTCTCCCAATAAGCTTGGGGCCAGAAAGAAATCTTCCCCCTATGCGTGCCTGGTAGCTAAAATAAAGAATGAGGGTAAGAAAGAAAGAAGGTGGAATTAGTAAAATGGTAATACACATAGTTTTGTTTTGTTTGTTTTTTAACTTATGTGTGTTATGCAGAGAAACATCACATTCTCCTTTGGGTGTCTTTCAAGACTATCTCTCCATATTCTGAGACGTGAGGCAGCTGCCAATGCCTGCGCCTGCCACGGAGAGTAAGCCTAAGCAAGTAATCAGTTTTTCTAAGAACTTTTTGGAGAAACACTACAGGCGCAGTGGGGAAACACAAACCATATTCAGTTTCAATTTCCAGAAAGCAGCAAAGCAGACGGGGATCCGAGGCCAGAACGGCAAAGACAAGGCACAGCGGGCGGGGTCAGGGGCGCCCTCGGTGGCAGCGAGCCGGGAGCCGGGGAGAAGGTGGAGAAGGGGGATGGAGGGTGGGGGTGGGGAAGGGGAGGGGGCGCGAGGGGGGAGGGGCAGGGATGCCGGGGGTGAGGGTGGGGGTGCAGAGCCGCCGCGGGGCTACTCCTAGCCCAGAGCTCCACCCGCGCGCCGTCCTGGCCCCGCGAGCCCGCCGCCCTCCGCACCCAGAGCCCCTCGCCCGAGACTGGGGGGGCAGGGACGGCAGTCGGGGAACAGGCGCCCCACTCACCCGCCGCCACGCCGAGGCGAAGCACGAGCTGCGGCGTCCCCGCAACTGGGTGGCCGGGCCGGGCTTGCCTCTGCCTTAGCCCTGTGTCGCTCAGATGAACGCTTTGGTTCCTTAAAAAAGAAAACTGCTCAAATGGCGATTTTCTCTAACACCAGCAGCAGTACCAGACCTGCTGTCTCCAAAGACCAATCATTAACAAGTTATTACCGTTTCACTTTCGGTTTTTAAAACATGGTGGTTTCATTTTTTGTTTTTGAGGAAATCTCTCCCAAAAGTATTCCTGAAGTTTCCATTAATACTCATTTTAGGACTTTTAAAAATCAGTTGCCTATACCTGTTTTTTGTTTGTTTAATTTTTTTTATTGATTTATTTTAATGAGAGAGGAAGACTGGAACATGGACCTGCTCCTGCTTGTGCCTGGAGGCGGTGTGGGGATCAACCAGCAACCTCTGTGCTAGGGAGGAAGCTCAACCAGCCAGCTGTCTCGCCAGCGCCCGGCCTACATATTTTTTAAAATATTCATGTGTGTGTATATTACTGGACGTATGGTTGGATTGACGCAGGAAATAAAGTCAAAGCGGGAGTCTCTTCAGATTAACTTTCATTGTACTTTTTTGGTCATTGTAACCTTAGTCCACAAGTTTTTACAACTAGCACAAGGTCAACTTTCCTGTATCCTCTGGGCCCTGGAGTTGAGAAAGCTGTGGTGTTCAATGATTTCTATGACCCATGTCCCTTGAAAGTTTTCTTTTAATCTTTTGTTTTGTTGTGAAGCTTGTAAATAAATCCTTCACTAGATGTGATCTTTTCCTTTGAAAATAAAAAATATCAGAACCACCCCACAGCTGCCCTTGCACAATAAATAGAAGACAGGGAGAAAATGTATCAAAATTATTTCCAGGCATAAATTCTAGTTTATAATGCAATGTAATTGTATATAATAACCAATACAGTGGTCTAAAATAACAAATTAACAAAAGTCAAACTCCTTTATACCAAGAATATTGATGGGAATCAGTTTAAAGTCGTTTTTCTAAATGGGGGAAAAAAGTAAGTGGTGTGTAATAAGGACTTTTGTGCTCATCAGCCCAGTTACAAAATACAAATATTCCATTTGTTGCAACTTAAGAGTGACTTCCATTCTACTCCACATTTCAGAGAGAATCTTACCCTGGAGGTTATCTAGTTCAACTTCATTTCTTCATTTGCTTTATTTTTAAGATCATAAATAGCAGGACCATGGCCAGTACAGGACTGAGCTAATCTTGCCTCAGATCCTGTTAAAGGGCAAAGGATACAGAGAGAGTAGGGAAGTCACTTGGCTATCACATGCTAAAGCGGAGCCCTGTGTGACAGCCTGCATTCAACATAGCTTCAGATCCAGTACTCTGCGAAGTGCTGAGACCCTCAAGATGAATTGTCAACTCCTGGACATACTATCATTAACAGTCATAATTGCTACCATCGTCTTAGGAGTCCTTATAAACCTTTTTATTTTGCCAACTATATGAGATAAAAGAATTATCCACATTTTGCAGAAGACACTAAGGCTTAAAGACATGCCTCACAATCAGGCACTGTGACACTGGTATCAGACTTGACTATCAACCTGAAACCACTGTCTCCATACTGCGTTGGGTGGTACATGGTGAAGAAAGACCTGTAAGACCAATATAATTAGAAAATGCTGCATACTGCATTCATTTTTAGCAACTCACAAACACAGATCAGCACATTAAGAGTTTTGAGAAGTATTGCAGAAAAAAAATTAAACGCATTATAAAGTTAAACTTTATTCCAACTAATTTGACCATTAAATCCTTTATTTCATGGAGCAGCTATTAAAATTTTGAAGAGTTTCTAAAGGGGCAATTTGAGTAACGCTTTACTAATGATGGGGTTTAGGATATATTACCCCAAAATATGACAATTTAGCATTTTGAATATTTGAAGCTGAAGGAGTTTGAGAAAACAGTATGACATCATTCTGACCTTTCCCCCCACCATTACCCTGCTTCTCTTAAACAGGTCCTAAAACCCTCCTGTGAGAGGTGCCCTTTCTGTACCCAGAAAAAAAGAAGGATTCTCCCTTCCAAAGACAAATGGACACTAAGAGGAATTTGAACAGTCCTTACTAAGTTTCTCGTTTACTACACTCACCTCAGACTCCTTATCTATCATATTTCTCCACAATTGTCCACTCTTCATCAAACCTAGCATAAAATACTCAGGTCTAACTCTTTGGGTCTTCATTTCCTTTTAAAGGCTCCTGTGTCACATAACACTTAAATAAATTTGTGTGCTTTTTCTCCTACTAATCTGTTTTTGTCAGTTTAGTTTTCAGACCCAGCCAGGATCCTAAGAGGGTAAAGGAAAACTTTTTCCTACCCTACACTGTAGTATACCTTTTCCTAATATAAAAGCCATTATTTATGGAAAGGCTATCACACACTCAGTAAATATTATGCTGCACATGGAACGTCTTGGACATCTCCTGTAAGCATACTCTGCTGTGCTATGAAGTGTATATATACTACATAGTTATTTCCCCCACAGGATGGCAATGAGCTCCTTCCAGACTTCACTATAAATTCACACACACATACACACCAGTGTTACATACAGTACAATGTATGCTGTGAAGAAGTAGGATACCAGTAGTAGCAAAACACAAAGGAAGGAGTAGTGCCTTCTGTCTCAGGAGGTCAGGGAAAGTTTCCTCCACAGAAAAAGTGAAGATTGAGTTGACACCTAATGTTAGAGGAGGTGGATGAAATAAAAGCTTGGGTGAAAACTCCCGGAGACATGAAACAACTTGGGAGAAATTAAGAGTTTAGTGGGTGTGCAAATCATGAGAAAATGACCTGAGATCCATGATATTATTGCTCTTTCTTTCAGAAAAGTTTATGCTGCTGTTGCCAAGATGTTGGTTACCCAGTTTACAGTTCCCTGGGGAATTCGAAATTTATAATGCGCCCAGCATTGTGCAAGGTCCTTGGGCAAAGAAAGGAATTTTGAAACATCATTCTAGTTTTCAAAAGGTTTGCAATTAGAGTATATAAAAGTAAAGGAGTGTTGTAGATCTTAAATGTTCTCACAACCAGAAACCAATGGTAATTATGTGATGTACTGGAGGTGTTAGCTAACACTGTGGTGGTAATCATTTTGGAATATATAAGTGTATTAAATCGAATTGTACACTTTAAACTTACAAAGTGCTGTATATCAACTATATCACAAGAAAGCTAGAAAAAAATTAGTAGACAACAGATTTTTTTAAAAGTAAAGAAAAATAAGTATCCCATCCCTTACTTTGTATCAGGAAAGTAGTACTATATAGTTAGTAACATGATTTTGATATCAAATATGGGTTTGAATGCTAATTTCAAGGTACCAAACTGCCCAGCCTTGGTTTTCTCATCTGTAAAATGGAACTGTTGTGAATGAGATAATGCTGTATGTCAAGAGTTAAACACGGTACTTACCCATGGTCAGTGCTCAGTTAGTGCTAGTTGTTACCATACACTAATGAGACATTTTTTTGTTTTTCTCTCACATTTTTTTCTGCTTTGTCTTCCTACCTAAAGAAGTACTTTGAAGACAAAGACCACGTTTTATTCTTTGTGTCACCTACAGCTACTAGAACAGTGACTATATCTAGTACGTGTTATATAAATACTTATTCTAACAAGTGATTAAATACAAGAGTAGGAGTCAAATACTCTGGCCCCAACATATATGTTTTCATATTAGTGTGTGTGAATAAACTTGTATTAGTGAATAAAATATTGTGAGATAGATCAAATATTTAGAAGTAGAAATTTATCCAAGTAAAATAATAAAAATAAACTTAAAGAATAAAGTTTGTTATCTTCTTGCATCATGCCTGAACCACTAATTTATCCATATAAACATAATTGATCAGAAAAGTCTGTTTTGTTAAAGTATTTAATTTAGACAATAATGGAACTGTCTTTGACAATGCTGGAAAAGGGATAATTGTTTTGTTCATTAAATAGAGACTCAAAAATAAACATTGATCCTTAATATCCAAGTCTATAAGACCTCAAGCAGTAAACCTCGATATTATATTAAGGAAATTATTTTAAAGAAATCTGAGAATACTGCTGATGTTTTCCTGCTTTGATTGTACCCAGTTTGAAGGGGTCAGATACTGGTAGTAGCAAAACACAAAAGAAAGAGTAGTTCTCTCTCTCTCTCTCTCTCTCGGGTAGGGAAAGTTTCCTCCAAGAATAAGTGAAGATTTAGTGGACTCTTAAAATTGGAGAAGGTGAATTGAAACAAAAGTGAACTTAGTACTGCTTCTGACAGAGCTCTCTCAGATAAAGTAATAATAGGATAAACCCAATTGCTTGGCTTGAACTTAAAATCACAGGACAGAAAAAAGTCGAGGAACTTTGAAATTGTTTTCTCAGAATGCTTAAGAGGATGTGGCCTTGCGATGTTGGAAAAAAATCAAAATAATAAATTTTGGTTGTGCTATCACCCAAAATCTCAAATAAGAAAGAATAAGGCTATACATCCAAATAAAGCAATGTAACTTCTAGGGAGCTCAGCTGTTAAGGGAACATGCATAAATATACTGAAAACAGCTAAAGAAATATTAGGAGAAATTTATGTTGCTTGACTAACTTTGTTTTTTGATTTGAAAATTTGTGATTAGCTTTACCTGAAGGGCTGTCTGAGGCGTCCTAAATATTACTAAGAAGAAAGATTTAGGCTAGTTCTTGAATAAACTGTTTCTAAGTATTTCCCTATGTTGAATAGTACTTTACAGAGGGTGTCAAATCATTGCAATAAGGAAGTTCGCTGGTCTCAGAGTATTAAAAAGATACCAAGTTGCCTGACCATGCAGTGGCGCAGTGGATAGAGCATCAACCTGGGATGCTGAGGGCCCAGGATTGAAACCCCGAGGTCACTAGCTTGAGCACGGGCTCACTGACTTGAGCATGAGATCAGCGGTGTGAGCATGGGATCATAGACATGACCCCGTGGTTGCTGGCTTGAGCCCAAAGGTCACTGACTTGAGCAAGGGCTCACTGGCTCGGTTGGAACCTCCCGGTCAAGGCACACATGAGAAAACAATCAATGAACAACTAAGGTGCTGCAACTATGAGTTGACGCTTCTCATCTCTCTCCCTTCCTGTCTGTTCATCTCTCTCTCTCTCTTTTTCAAATAAATAAATACATAAAAATAAATAAATGAAAACATATCAGACAAAAGAGCTCAATTTTTTGTTCAAAGTTAAGTTTGTTTTCTAGTTGGTCTTAGGAATCTATTTCTATAAAAAGACATAATTTTTACTAAGGTATATCTCATTATAGTATATGATTTCTATTGATTTTCCTTGCACTGTGTGCCACAGTTACAAGAAAGAGAATATGTGTTTGTGGAGAAAGGGCATCATGTAGACCAATATTTCTCAGACTTTAATGTCCACACGCATCAGCTGGGGATCTTTTTAACATGCAGATCCTGATTCTGTAGGTTAAGGCTGGAGATTCTACATTTCAAACATATTTAAGTGATGTTGATGGTGCTGGTTCTTGATTATATTTTAAGTAGCAAGGCTGTAAACTGTCCAGTTTACTAAATGAGGAGAGACTAACCAGAAATAGTCATTCCAATGGATGGGTACTGTGTATTCTCTCTGTCCTGGATCAGTTAGGGAGCCCTCTTCCTGTTTGCCAGTCTAGTGGGTGGGTCCCTGGATGGAAGGCAAGACATTTCTAGTTGTCCATAGAAGAAAGAGCAACAGCTGTTCCTGTCTTCCATGACATTTCCAACAAAGAACAATGGTCCCTTGTCTGCAGCTAGGCTACCATTACAGCAACTCTGAAATGGAAAGGAAGGAATAAACCATGAGGTTGATTGGGTCAAAATGATGTAAAAAGTAGAAAAAGGAAATAAGAAGAAGCCAGAAAAAAAGGACAGGAATAATATATCTGGGAACATTGAAAGGAATATTCTTTTCTCTTTCATTAAGTATTCATTTCAGTTTATTTTAAATAATTTGCCCTAGTGCACAATGTAACAAGATAGAATGACTTCACAAATGGTGTTCATTTTAATAACATAATATCTGCATGGGGCAGTTTGATGATATTGGATACAAGAAGCCAAAGGTAATTTATCCCTCTCAGTGCTTAAACTCCTCCAGAGAAATTATAAATAAAAACAAGCTTTGTCCCCAATAAAAATAAAACAACAAAAAAATGTCCTTCAGATCTTATTACTTGGCGACTTTATGAATTGGACTGGAAACATTATTGCCTTTTGGGAGGATGACCTCAGCTGTTTTTCAACCATTTGCAGAATAAAAACCCTAATTTTGGTTCCAATACTCAAAGCAAGTTTTCTCAGGTGGGTGAATGACGACTGGTAGGTTGGCTTGTCTTAAAAATTGCAACACCTTAAAATGACCAGGACAGCTGACTAAGTCTGCTCTGACCCTTACTAGCAATGTGAACTTGGGCATATGTAATGGGTCTGGCACATAATAGGTGCACAAAAAATGTGAGTTCTAGTCATACTTCCCTTCAACTTAAGCTCAGTTTCTCTGTTTCCTCAAATGTAAAAATGAAGATAATAATGTTTACTTAATAGTGATAAGGTGTTTTACCAAGACACATCATATTTAAAATGCCAAAGATGAAAGACAAAAAGAGAATCTTAAAAGTTGCAAGAGAAAAGCAATTGGTTACCTATAAAGGAACCTCCATATGGCTGTCAGCTGAGTTTTCAACAGAAACATTTAAGGTCAGAAAAGATTGACAGGAAATATTCAAAGCTATGAAAAGCAAGGATCCACAACCAAGCAGTATACTCTATCCAGCGAGGCTATCATTTACAATTGAAGAAGAAATAAAGAGTTTCCCAGACCAAAAAAAAAAAAAGTTAAGATGTTAATTATTACCAAACCAATATTGCAAGAAACATTAAAGGGCCTATTCAAGAAGAGGAAAGGAGCCCTGACCAGATAGCTTGGTTGGTAAGAACATCATCCCAATACACAAAGGTTGTGAGTTTGATCCCTGGTCAGAGCACATACAGGAACAAATCAAGGTTTCTGTCTCTCCCTTCTTCTCTCTCTAAAATCAATAAATAACTTCTTAAAAAAGAAGAAAGAAAAAAAGAAAGAAAAAGAGAGGAGATATTGGTATAAAGAATAAAATGGCAATAAATAAGTATATATCAATAATAACCATGTAAATAGATTAAATGCTCAAATCAAAAGACATAGCAAAGCTGAGTGAATAAGAAAGTGACCCATATATATGTTGTCTACCACCTGGGAACAAAAGATACGAAGGGGATAGAAAAAGATATTTCATGCAAATGGAAATTTAAAAAACAACTGGGGTAGCAATACTTTATCTGACAAAATACACTTTAAAACAAAAGCTAAAGTAAGAGACAAAAAACAACACTACATAATGATAAAGGAAGCAATCCAACAAGAAGACCAAACCTTTATAAACATTTATGCACCTAGTGAAAGAGCACCTAAATATGTAAAGCAGATCTTGATGAACATAAAAGGAGAGATCAGCAGCAATATAATCATAATAGGGACTAAAGTAGGGATTTTAATACCTCGCTGACATCAATGGATAGCTCTTCTCAACAGAAAATCAACAAGGAAATGGTGACCTTAAATGACACACTAGATCAGCTGAATTTAATTGATATCTTCACAGCATTTCACCCCAAAGCAGCAGAATATACATTCTTTTCAAGTGCACATGAAACATTTTCTAGGATAAATCACATGTTAGAATACAAAACAAGTCTTGATAAATTTAAAGAAGTCTTGATCAAGTATCTTCTTTGACTATAATGGTGTGAAACTTGAAATTAACTATAATTTAAAAACCTGAAAAATATTCAAACACATGGAGGCTAAATAACATGTTATTAAACAATGAATGAATTAACAATGAGATCAAGGAAGAAATAAAAAATTACTTGGAAATAAATGAAAATAAACATACAATAACCCCAAATCTATGGAAAACAGTGAAAGTAGTCTTGAGAGGGAAGTTCATTGCATTACAGGCCTACCTCAAGAAGCAAAAAAAAAATATCTCAAATAGACAATCTAACCCTATACCTATAAGAACTAGAAAAAGAAAAACAAAAAAAGTCCAGAGTAAATAGAAGGAAGGAAATGATACAGATCAGAAAAGAAATAAATGACAGAGGCTAAAAAAACAAAGAAACAAACAAAAAAGATCAATTAAACAAAGATCTGGTTCTTTAAAAAAAATATTGATAAAGTTGATGAACCTTTAACCAGACTCATCAAGAAAAAAAGAGAGGCCTGACCTGTGGTGGCGCAGTGGATAAAGCGTCGACCTGGAAATGCTGAGGTCGCCGGTTCGAAACCCTGGGCTTGCCTGGTCAAGGCACATATGGGAGTTGATGCTTCCAGCTCCTCCCCCTTCTCTCTCTGTCTCTCCTCTCTCTCTCTCTCTCTCTCTCTAAAATGAACAAATAAAAAATAAAATAAAAGTTTAAAAAAAAGAAAAGAAAAAAAGAGAGAGATCCAAATAAATAAAATCATATATGAAAGAGAAGAAATAACAACTGACATCACAGAAATATTAAGAATTGTAAAAAAAAAAAAATACTATGAAGAATTATATGCCAACAAATGTGATTTTCAACATTTTTTTTTCATGGCACAAATACACACTAATTGCTAAGGTCAGTGCCCCTGACTAAATACAACCATTTTTATCTCATGGCACAAATAAATTAGTTACTAAGGAAGAAGAGGTCAGGGCCCCTTTTTCTTTAGTAATTAGTTTATGAGTGCGTGAGAAACAAAGGTTGAAAATCCCTGAAGGATAACCTGGGTGAAATAGATAAATTCCTAAAGACATACAGTCTTACAAATCTGGAAGAATTAGAAAAGCTTAACAGATCAATGACAACTATAAGGGGTCCTCAGGTTATGATACAATTTTGTTCCTGTGACAATGACATAACCTAAATTTTGATATAAGTTGAAACACACCTTAGTCTAACACAGATGAAACACTTGCACTTTTAACAGTCCAAAATGGCATAAGTAAGCATACAGGGGGGATGCCAACTCTCTCACTCATATGCCGCATTACTGTGTATTCTTCCACCACATGTAACCAAACTATTTTGCCCATGTAGCCCATAAGTACAATGCTAACGGCATAAGCCAAAAGAGAAGACTCCAAGCTCATTTTATGAAGCAAGCAGTATCTTAATTCTAAAATGAAATAAAGACACTACAAAGAAAGGAAACTCTACCAGGTGTTCCCAAACTACGGCCCGCGGGCCGCATGCAGCCCCCCGAGGCCATTTATCCGGCCCCCCACCGCACTTCCGGAAGGGCCACCTCTTTCATTGGTGGTCAATGAGAGGAGCACTGTATGTGGCGGCCCTCCAACGGTCTGAGGGACAGTGAACTGGCCCTCTGTGTAAAAAGTTTGGGGACCCCTGCTAGACCAATATCCCTCATAAACATAGATGCTAAAATTCCCAAAGAAATACTGGCAAACCAGATTCAGCAATACATTAAAAAGATTGTACATTACCTGACCAGGCAGCGTGGCACAGTGGATAGAGCATTGACCTGGGATGCTGAGGTCCTAGGTTTAAAACCCTGAAGTTGCTGGCTTGAGCACAGGCTCATTTATCTATCTTGAGTGCAGACTCACCAGCTTGAGCACAGGGTGGCTGACTTGAGCATGGGATCATCCACATGATCCCATGGTCACTGGCTCAAACCCAAGGTTACTGGCTTAAGCGAGGGATCACTGGTTCAGCTGGAGCACCCCACACGTGGTCAAGGCATGTATGAGAAGCAATCAATGAACTGAGATGTTTCTCTCTCTCTCTCTCTCAAAAAAAAAAAAAAAAGAAAAAGAAAAAAAATGATCAAGCAGGATTTATTTCAGTCATGCAAGGCTGGTATAATACATCACAAATAAAATGAATGATAAAAAAATCACAAATATGATCATACCAATAGATGCAGAATAAGCATTTGATAAAATCCAGCACCAATTAATGATTAAAAACTCTTAGAAAAGTAGAATTAGAGGGATCAAACATACTTCAGCATAATAAAGTGATATATTACAAACATACAGCTACATCATACTCAATGAGCAAAAACTAAAAGTGTCTCCCTTAAGATCGGGAACAAAACAGAGATGTCCACTTTCACCACTCTTATTCAACATAGTACTGGAAGTCTTAGCCACAGCAGATTAAAGGCATCCAAATTGCAAAAGAGGAATAAAACTGTCATTATTTGCTGACATGATATTGTACATAGAAAATCTTAAAGACTCCACCAAAAATCAACTAGACCGAATAAATGAATTTAGCAAAATAGCAGGATACAAAATTAATATTCAGAAGTCAGTGGAATTTTTATAAACCAATAATTATTAGAAAGCAAAATTAAGGAAATGATTCCTTTTAATTTTACAACAACAAAAAATGCAGTACCTAGGAATAAATTTAACTAAGGAGATAAAAGACTTGTGTTCAGAAAATTATAAGACAGTGAAGAAAGAACTTAAGAGAGATACAAATAAGTGGAAGCATATACCATGTTCATGGATTGAAATATTAACATCATTAAAATGTCCATACTACCCAAAGCAATCTATAGATTGAATGCAATTCCTATTAAAATATAAATGGCATACTTCACAGATTTAGAGCAAATATTCCAAAAATATATATGCAATCAAAAAAAAAGTCAAAATAGCCTCAACAATCTTGAGAGAGAATGAAGTAGAAGGTATTATACTACCTAATATCAAACTATACAACAGGCCATTGTAATTGAAACAGCCTCATACCGGTATAAAAACAGGCATATAGATAAATGAAATAGAAGACAGAGCCCAGAAATAAGCTCATGTCTTTATGGTCAATTAATATTTGACAAAGGAGGCAAGAGCATACAATGGAATAAAGACAGTCTCTTCAATAAGTGGTGCTGGGAAAATTGGACAGGTACATGCAAAAGAATGAAACTAGACCACCAACTTACACCATACTCAAGAATAAATTCAAAATGGTTAAAAGACTTAAATGTAAGTCACAAAATCATAAAAATCCTAGAAGAAAACATAAGGAGTAGAATCTCAGACATCTTTCTTAGCAATATTTTTCCATATATATCTCTTCAGACTAGGGAAACAAAGAAAAAAATAAACAAATGAGACTATATCAAACCAAAAAGCTTTCGCACAACAAAAGAAACCATCAACAAAATGAAAAGACAACCCACTGTATGGAAAAACATACTCCTGATAAGAGGTCGATATCCAAAACTTATAAAAACCTTATAAAACTCAACACCAGGAAGACAAACAACCCAATTAAAAAATAGGCAAAGGTCTTAAATAGACATTTTTCTAAAGAGGACATACAGATGGCCAATAGGCATATGAAAAAATGTTCAATATCACTAATCATCAGAGAGATGCAAATTAAAACCACAGTGAGATATCACCTCACACTTGCCAGAATGTCTAACATCAGCAAATCAACAAACAAGTGCTGATGAGGGTATGGACAAAAGAGAACTCTTGTGCAGTGTTGGTGAGAATTCAGACCTTTGCAGCCACTGTAGAAAACAGTACAAATTTTTCTCAAAAAATTAAAAATGGAACTGCCTTTTGCCCCAGCAACTTCACTCCTAGGAATATATCCTAAGAATACCAAAACACTAATTCGAAAGAACATATGTACCCCCATGTTCATTGCAGTGTTATTTATTATAAATAGCCAAGATCTGGAAACAGCCCAAGTGCCCATCAATAAATGAGTAGATCAAAAAGCTGTGGTACATTTACACAATGGAATACTACGTGGCCATTAAAAACGA
The DNA here is from genome assembly GCF_036850765.1 of Saccopteryx bilineata. Taxonomy (NCBI): domain Eukaryota; kingdom Metazoa; phylum Chordata; class Mammalia; order Chiroptera; family Emballonuridae; genus Saccopteryx; species Saccopteryx bilineata. Next base: position 86,482,237 of record NC_089494.1, on the reverse strand, counting down.
GTGAGAGAAATAGGGGTGGGGGGAGATATATTCGGTGGGACACTTGAATCTATGTAAACACAAATTAAAACCATAAATAAAAAATTTTAAATTTTAAAAAAAGAAGGAAATCTTGCATTTTGCAACAGCATGGATGGACCTGGAGATTATTATGTTAAGTGAAATAAGCCAGGCAGAGAAAGACAAATACAATATGATCTCACTTATATGTGGAATCTAGTGAACACAATAAACTGAAGAACAAAATTGAAACAGAGGCAAGGTCACAAGGAACAGAAGAACAGCTGTCAGAAGGGAGGGGGAAGAGGGAACTGGATCAAAGAAAGTAAAGAGATTAGCCAGAAAACATATATACATCACACACTGATCTGGACAACAAGGTGGTAAGAGCCAGAGGGGGAAGGGAGATGCGGTATGTGGAAGTGGACAAAAGGGGAGAAAGTGAGGATGAGAAAAGACTTTGCTTGGGTCAGAATGCAGTGTGAAGACGTTGTTATATTGAGTTGTACACTTGAAACCTGTATGGTTTTGCGAACCAATGTTATCCTAATAAATTCAAATTTTTAAAAAATGTATACATATATGTATTTGACAAAAAATTAAAAAATAAATATATTTCTCAAAAAAATAACCATATGATGTTTTATGAGGATTAAATGAGCTATTGTGTATAAAAATGCTTTCTGAACAGTAAATGCAAAATAAAACAATATTGCTAATGTAAATATTGTCTTCTGGTTTTGTGCTCCAATTAGAAGAGTTGATTTTCTGGGGTAATTTGAGATAGGAGAAAATAACTAGATAATTTAAATAAAAGTTACAATCTCATTGAGTCATCAAAGCAATTGCATTGAACCACACTGAACGTGTACTGTGTCCACCCCTGGTCCCTGGAATGGTGCGATGAATGCTAGGGAGGGTTTCTGGGCTCCCAAGACTCGCTTGGTTGCTACTCTAGGATTAGTTAGTTCAGGTAACAATGGGTCAGCCAAATAATAAGTCCAAGATTCATTCATATTCTCTCTCTCTTTCTCAAATATTTTTGTCTTATTATTTTATAAACTTTACATAAAGGGACAGGTCATTGTTTAGTGGCATTTTTTTAATCTAGTCTCCATCATTACTACCCTGAAGTTATCCCAAGCAGTAGTGCAATTTTCCCTGCTCTTCATAGTGCTCTTTCTGTGGCCACTAACATCTGCTCTCCTCCTGGGGACAATGTGACCAGATGGCCCAGGTTTCTTAATACTCTACTTCAAATATCTTACCCAGTTCTATTCATGTGTCCCAGCCAGTGTCTCTTTTCCTCCATACCCTCTTGCATTTAAATTTATAGTTGATATAGTTACAGTGTCTTTTTTCCTCCATACCCTCTTGCATTTAAAAATATAGTTTTATTTCCCCAGGACTTTTCATTATGGCTAATTTACATCTGGAATTTACCTTGCTAATGATCCCCTCTGTCTTTTCATCCTGCACACCCCTGCATGTTTATGATTATTCTTATAAAAGTGCTACATTCATTATGTCATTCCACACCTGAAGCACCCTCAGATGACATCTAAGATTATCTACGACCCAAACTCCAAACCACAAGACCTACACTTCCCATGTTCCCAATCTCAAATTGTTTCCACAAAAGGTTGGCTAAGCTTGTTTTTTTAATTTTATTATTCATTACACCCCTTCTTTGTATCCAATTAAATTAGTCAGCTATCCCTATAGTCTTATCGACAAAGTGAGTACCTGCTCATTCTCATTATTTCCCTTTCCTGAGATGCTTTCCCTTTCCGTTCTATTATTTCTGTCATACAGTTGTACAAGTGAACTTCCAACAAACATATATCGCTTTTTAAATGGGATGATGATATTCAAAATATGAGCTGATTAGTATGGACACTGAATCATCAGAAAAGCCTCTAGTCAGAGTACTGGAGTGTTGTCCCAGACAATCCATTCTGGGCCAGACATTGATCCTACTATTACTGGATCCTAGGAGAGTGGTTGGAGGGTAGGGGACAATGTTGAGAATTCCTGGTAGACACAGGCAGGGCAGCGGAGGAATGGAGTATGTATAGGGGAAGACTGCAGCCAATTGGCAATAAGTATTTCATTATTTAACATTGGATATGAGCACCCAGGACATACTGGCTGAACACCAGCATCAGGCTTTGCTGATGCAGCCCAGGCTCAACTTATGATCCTTGTCCAACAGCCTCAGAAGCGGTGATCCTTCCCCCGCTAAATTATTTTAGCATGTTGGCCATACTACTTACTGCATTGCATTGTTTTGTGGGGGGAAAGGGGTTGTTGTTTTTTTGAGAACTGTCGTGGAATTCATCCCACGAAGATGGTAATCTTTTTCAAAAAAAGTGTACTGTATTTTGTCTTTTCCTAAAAGTCAAATATAGAACTTTTCTTAGGCAGTCACTTATCCGATATTTATTAATGAATAAAATGCTATATATATTCATGAATAAATTAATGAATATTGATTGAATGATTGGGAACTATATACATCATAATGTAGTCATTTTAAATCACTTAGAGAGTAAGGGAATTGCATACATCTTTGAGATTCTGTTAAGAGCTAAGGATTCTCTTCCCAGAAATATACATAGCTACACAAAATTGTGCATATAATTTAGATATATCATTTATCCCTTAAGCCATTCATTGATTTATAGAGGAGTCAATAGAGCCTCAGTTAAAGACCATGGTTTAAATGGACTTTTATAGAACTAGAACACTAATCTAAAGAATTAACTTTAAAATACTTGCATCTTACAGGTACATTTATTCATTCATGTCACAAAGAAAACAGCACCTATATGGTAAGATTCCATGTTCCTATCCAACAGAGCTTGCTTAAATTTCCAGGTAGACTGATGTTTATCTGATACACACTTCAAGTAAAGCTGGTTAGTGATGATCAGGAGCAGGCCTAGAACTCAAAGCTCTCAAAGCTTTACTTCCTTTATCAGCACTCTTGATTTTATAAACAATGAAACCCATCAACCCAGTTCCTACCCAAATCTCCAGGTAAGCTTGAGGATTGTGGTCCTTTGTGGGAGAACCAAACATTTTTTACAAGGTTTTGGAGCATTTTGATGAAGGATGAACGGTTTAGGACACACCAAAGCCCTACAGCCTACGACTAAAGGTGAATTTTGATGTTACCTAAGGATTCCGGTGAGAGAGCTACTTTAGGAGAGTTCATCCTTTTCATCCTTTAGCTTATGGTCTCTAAGTGCTTATCTCCTCACTTCTGTCTGGAAGGCAGAAGAGCAGCAAGACCTATATGCTCGAGGTAGTGGTCCAGTCTCCTCTGGTAATGTTGTACTGCTGACTGATGGTTTCAATTAAAGCGCACTCATTACTGCTTATTCTCATGGATGTCATATAACAAGTGCCAGTAACAATCTGGTGTGGGACCATCACTGACTGGTAGAACTATTTAACAAGTACTACATGCTTCAGTGTGAAAACTGTGATTCATGTCTAACTGGGAGGGGGGTGCATGTGGAAATGTAAGATCAACTTTGTCTCAGACAAGACTTTGTTCATGAGGGAAGCAACCTTCATGCGTAAATGAAACTGTAGACATGAGGTGTAAAATAGTGAGATCATCGTCACTAAAACTCTGTGTAAAACTGACTCCCACTGAGTTACGCACCATGACTCAAAGAGATGGGATTTCCATCAACTCCCAAAGGCAGTGAGCTAGCTTCCTTGTAATAAACTTTCTGGAAGAAAGAAGAAAACTTAATTACAAGGGAAGATCCCTGCTACAGTGGAAACATAAAAGTTGAGGAAAATGATACTTTCCCATATTTCATACCAATTGGCTTCACTTCAGGAAAAGTAAAAATCTTTTACATAACGTTAATTTTTGGATTGGTTTCTATTATCTGAAACTTCTTCGTGGAGTACACTACTATGACAAAGATATTAAAAATGGACATGAAGAAAACTCCGGAATAAGGAAAAAATAGTTCAATAAATGCTAATTAAAATTAGAGCTAAACTATGTTTTTCTGGCCTTAGACCAAAGTAATATTATTGGGAGACACAAAAAAAGTCACTGTTTTCCAAGAACTCTTTGGAGAAATTGCATCAGTTCTCTGAATACGTGGAAGAGACAGTGTGCAACCACAGAGACTGACTCAGCAACAGCCCTATGTTTCATCTGCTGTGACAACTGTGATAACAAACGAACGTGTCTGAAAGGAAAAAACTCATGCTCCCTATGTCATTCTGTATAGTGTGGTGCCCTGTTCTCGATGTGGATAAATCCTATCGAAGATACCATACAATAATACGAGATTCAGGGGAGCTCACCTGCTGCAGGAAAACAGCATTAGGAGGAGCCTTTTCCCTGCTCTTTTCCACAGCTAATTTACAACATGGTCTCAAAACCAAGCTACCAGAAGCAGGATTTGGGTGAGGGGGACTAGATGGTGGGGAAGCAGGGGAAGCAAAGAATTACTTGGCTATCTTCTTCCATTTCTTGATTTGTGGCAACCCCTGTATGTGAGTGATAAAAACACAGCTTCCTTCCAACAATGTATCCTGGTTATTAGGCACAGAGCCTGAAATACTATCCAGCTCAATGTTTTAGGAGTTATGTCCACTCTCTATACCAAATGGACATCTGGCCATTGCGAGAAGAGTGGCTACCATAGCAATGAAGGTGGTGCATGGTACACAGGAATAGCCTGTGAATATAAGGGTAAGCAAAAGTAGGCTTACAGTTATGAGTACGTGAAATACAGAGTAGAAGAGTGGTAACTCGTATAGGCCCAAAAGAAAGAAGAGGCCTTAATAGAACTATAGGTTACAGGAATATCATTTTTTTATTGTAGTGAGATGAATGGATAAACAAAATACAGAACTTATATACAATGGAATATTATTTTACTTGAAAGCATAAATAAATTTTGACACAAGCTACCATGTGAATGAGCCCTGTTTGCATGTGAATCTTTATCTAACATTGTAAAATGATGTAGATAAAATTAGTCACTTTTTTTACAGAGATTTAGTATTTTCAGATTGATGGGGGGAAAAAAGACAGATTTGTGTGTCTGTCATTGAACTTTCTTTTTTTATTTGGGAAGTGAACGCAAGTTATTTTCTATGAAAATTCAAGAAAAAAGAGGCTCAGAAAGTTTAAAGAATTTATTCATTCCAAGTAAAAGTAAAGAAAAGAAGAAAAGGAAAAGAGAGAAGAGGAAGGAAAGGTAAAAGAAGAAAAGATTCTTGACCTTGGCACTCTTAAGCAAATTTGCTCCCATAACATAAGTTTCCCCTGACACAGTTGCAATACCCAAAGCTTTTGGACCCAAGATATAAATCAAAGTTAAAATCTGACTTTCCAATTTCCCCAAATCCCCTTACGTTATAGTCACTTCAGTGGTGAAAAACTCAGAGTTAATCTAGTCCAACTGTCACCTAGATGCTTGAATCCTCTCTACACAGTTGTTCCTTAAATTGGGCTGACAGCTTACTTTTGATCTTTCACTCATTTTTCCCAGTTGGGCCCATAGAATAATTTCACATAAAAACTACTCTCAGAGAAAAAAGGAAAAGAAAAAGAAACACATTCAGATTTAAAAGTTAAGTCCTTCTCCCTTTTTAATTTTTTTGTATTTTTCTGAAGTTAGAAGCAAGGACGCAGTCAGACACACTCCCGCATGCGCCCAACCAAGATCCACCCGGTATGCCCACTAGAGGGTGATGCTCTGCCCATCTGGGTATTGCTTTGTTGTGGCCAGAGCCATTCTAGAGCCTGAGGCAGAGGCCATGCTGCTGTCCTCAGCACCCGGACCAACTTTGCTCCAATGGAGCCTTGGCTGCAGGAGAGGAAGAGAGAGATAGAGAGGAAGGGGAGGGGGAAGGGTGGAGAAGCAGATGGGTGCTTCTCCTGTGTACCCTGGCCGGGAATCGAACCCAGGACATCCACATGCCGGGGCTGATGCTCTACCACTGAGCCAAACAGCCAGAGCCAGTTCTTCTCAATTATTAATTATATCTTTAAAAAAATATTTAAATCCAACTGCAAAACATTAAGTCTATTTTTATCCCCTCCCAAATACGTATGTGTGTATATGTGTATGTGTATATATATTGTACAGGAAGAACAAACTTTCCTCCACCTTTAAGGTTCTTCTGGTTATTCTAATAATCAAATAGACATGAGACAGTTTAGCAAGAAAATACAGTGGTACCTCGAGATACAAACAGACCAACATACAATTTTTTAAGATATGCGCTGCTATTCGGTCCGTATTTTTGTTCAAGATCTGAGAGAAATTCCGAAATATGAGTCGTGATTCAGGAAGCTGCCACTAGTTGTCATGTTGGCACATGGGTCCAGTATCAGCAGTTTGATATATAAGTTGACTGACTTACGAGCTCGATTACAGAACAAATTAAATTCGTATCTCAAGGTACCACTTTATAACCAAATGTAATACAGTGGTACCTTCACAAACAAGCACTTTAAATCATGAGCAATTTGAGAGATGAGCAGTCACTCATGGCATTTTTTGCTTTAAGTCACGAGTGGATATTTGAATTAGGAGTTTTGCCACCCTTCACTAGGTGGCCTGCTGAACGTTCTGCAAGGGAGGCAGAAACAAACTTCCATGGAAAGGTTTTTGTTGAAACGGCCTCTAAGTGAAAGCAAGGAAAGTGTGGCAAAAAAGCCAAAAGTCAGGGAAGAACATGATGATTATTGGGCAAATGAGTTTGTATTTTCTGACTTTCTCACTTTTATTGTTAAAAATGGTAATGGAGAATATACATTCTTTTCAAGTGCCATGGTACATTCTCTAGAATAGACCACATGTTAGGACACACAATGAGTCTCAATAAATTTAAGAAGATTAAAATCATATCAAGCATCTTCTCAGATCACAGTGGCAAGAAACTAAAAATCAACTACAATAGGAAAACTAAAAAACACTCAAACAGTTGGAAACTAAATAACATGTTATTAAATAACAAATGGGTTAACAATGAGATCAAGGAAGAATTCAAAGATTTTCTTGAAACAAATGAAAACAAACATAAAACAACTCAAAATTTATGGTACACAGCAAAAGCAGTCCTGAGAGGGAAGTTCATAGCACTCCAGGCATACCATAAGAAGCTAAAAAAAAAAGCTCAAATAAACAATTTAACCCTGCATCTAAAAGTGCTAGAAAAAGAATAGCAAGTGAAACCCAGAGAAGTAGAAGGAAGGAAATAATAAAGATCAGAGGGAAATAAATGAATAGAGGCTAAAAAAATTACAGAGGATCAATGAAACCAAGAGCTGGTTCTTTGAAAAGGTAAACAAGGTAGATGAACCTTTAACTAGACTCACCAAGAAAAAAAGAGAGAAGACTCAAATAAATAAAATTAGAAATGAGAGAGGAGAAGTAACAATGGACACAGCAGAAATACAAAGGATTGTAAGAAAATTCTATGAAGAACTGTATGCCATAAAATTAGACAACCTAGGCAAAATAGACAAATTCCTTGAAACATATAATCTTTCAAAAATCAATATAGAAGAATCAGAAAACCTAAACAGACTGATTTCATTAAATGAGATTGAAACAGTTATCAAAAAACTCCCAAAAAAAGTCCTGAGCAAGATGGCTTCACCGGCGAATTTTACCAAATATTCAAAGAAGAACTAACTCCTATCCTTCTCAAGCTATTTTTAAAACTTCAAGAGGAGAGCCTGACCAGGCGGTGGCACAGTGGATAGAGCGTCGGACTGGGATGCGGAAGGACCCAGGTTCGAGACTCCGAGGTCGCGCGCGGGCTCATCTGGCTTGAGCAAAGAGCTCGCCAGCTTGGACCCAAGGTCGCTGGCTCCAGCAAGGGGTTACTCGGTCTGCTGAAGGCCCACGGTCAAGGCACATGTGAGAAAGCAATCAATGAACAACTAAGGAGTCGCAACGCGCAACGAGAAACTGATGATTGATGCTTCTCATCTCTCTCTGTTCCTGTCTGTCTGTCCCTGTCTATCTCTGCCTCTGTAAAAAAAAAAAAAAAAAAAAAAAACTTCAAGAGGAGAGAAGTTTTATATGAGGCAAGCATAATACTGATTCCAAAACCAGGCAAAGACACTACAAAGAAAGAAAACTATAGAAAAATATCCCTGATGAACTTAGATGCTAAAATTCTCAATAAAATATTAGCAAACCAGACCCAGCAATATTTGAAAAAAAATCATACATCATCATCAGGTGGGATTTATTCTGGGGAGGCAAGGCTGGTACAATATTTGCAAATCAATCAATGTGATTCACTACATAAACAGAAAAAAAGGATAAAAATCACATAATAATATAAATAGATCCAGAAAAAGTATTTGATAAAATCCAGCACTCATTTATGATCAAAACTCTCAGCAAAGTGGGGATACAGGGAACATACCTCAACACGATAAAGGCCATCTATGACAAACCCAAAGCCAACACCATAATCAATCGGCATAAATGAAAAGAAATCCCTTTAAGATCAGTAATAAGGTAGAGGTGCCCCCTTTCACCACTCTTATTTAACATAGTTCTGGAAGTCCCAGCTACAGCAATCAGACAAGAAGAAGAAATAAAAGGCATCCAAATTGGAAAAGAAGAAGTAAAACTATCATTATTTGCTGATGATATGATACTGTACATTAAAAAAACCCTAAAGTTCAGTCAAAAAACTACTGAAACTGATAAATTAATTCAGCAAGGTGGCAGAATATAAAATCAATATTCAGAAATCAGTAGCATTTTTATACACCAACAATAAACTGTCTGAAAGAGAAATTAAGAAAACAATCCCCTTCACTATTGCAAAAAAAAAATAAAGTACCTAGGAGGAAATTTAACCAAAGAGGTTAATGACTTGTACTCAGAAAATTATAAAACATTGATAAAGGAAATCAAGAAAGATACAAACAAGTAGAAGCATATACCGTGTACATGGATAGAAAGAATAAACATCATTAAAATGTCTATATTACCCAAAGGAATTTATAAATTCAATGCAATTCCTATTAAAATACCAATGACATACTTCAAAGATATAGAAACTTATATGGAACTGAAAAAGAACACGAATAACCTCAACATTCCTGAAAAAGAATAAAGTAGGGGGTATCATAATTCCTGATATCAAGTTTTACTAAAAGGCCATTGTACTCAAAACAGCTTGATACTGGCATAAGAACAGGCAAATAGATCAATGGAACAGAACAGAGAACCCAGAAATAAACCCATACCTATGGACAATTGATATTTAACAAAAAAGGTAAGAGCATACATTGGAGTAAAGACAGTCTCTTCAACAAATGGTGTTGGGAAAATTGGAAAGGTACTTGCAAAAAAGTGAAACTAGATCACCAATTTACACCATTCACAAAAATCAACTCAAAATGGATAAAAGACCTAAATGTAAATCATGAAACCATAAATATCTTGGAAGAAAACATAGGCAGTAAACTCTCCGATATCTCTCGTAGCAATATTTTTGCTGATTTATCTCCACAGGCAAGTGAAATAAAGGACTGGATGAACAAATGGGCCTATATAAAACTAAAAAGCTTTGCACAGCTAAATACACCATTAACAAAATAAAAAGACAGCCCACACAATGAGAGAACATATTCACCAATATGTCTGATAAGGCGTTAATAATCGAAATTTAAAAAGAACTTGTAAAACTCAACATCAGGAAGATAAATAATCCAATCAAAATGGGCAAAAGAAATGAATAGACACTTCTCCACAGAGGACATACAGATGGCCAATAGGCATATGAAAAAATGTTCAACATTACTAATCATTAGAGAAATGCAAATTGAAACCACAATGAGATACCACCTCACACCTATCAGAATGGCGCTCATTAGCAAAACAACACAAAGTAAGTGCTGGCGAGGATGTGGAAAAAAGGGAACCCTCCTGCATTGCTGGTGGGAATGCAGACTGGTACAGCCACTGTAAAAACAGTATGGAGATTCCTCAAAAAATTAAAAATGGACTGCCTTTTGACTCAGCTATCCCACTTTTAGGAATATGTCCTATGAATATCAAATCACTGATTCAAAAGAAGAAATGTATCCCTATGTTTATGGCAGCATTGTTTACAATAGCCAAGATCTGGAAATAGCCCAAGTGTCCTTCAGTGGATGAGTGATTAAAAAGCAGTGGCACATATACAACAATGGAATACACGGCTGTCAGGAAGAAGGAAATCTTACTTTTTGTGACAACATGGATAGACCTGGAAACTATCATGCTAGGTGAAATAAGCCAGCAGAGAAAGAAAAATATCATATGACCTCACTCATTTGAGGAATCCAATGAACAATGTGAACTGAGGAATGGAATAGAGGCAGAGACAGGATCAAAGGGACCAGAGGGAAAGCGGTCAGAGGGAAAGTGGAAGAGAAGATGGAATCAGAGAAGGGAAAGAGATTAGTGAAATTATATACACATAACACAGCATTATAGAGAACCGGACAGCAAATCCTGGAGAGAAGGGGGAAAGGCATTGGGGGGAGGGGGCAAAAGGGAGGCTGAGGGGAACACGGGGGTGGGGGATATATATTCGTTGGGACACTTGAATCTATGTAAACACAATAAATTAAAATCATAAATAAAATTTAAAAATGGTGCTGGGCAGCTGTCTGTGAAGTTGCTAATAATTACCTTCCTGCTTGGGAAAGGTCATTGTTTTTGCTAATGTTGCTGGAGGAGGGGTTTTCCAGCCAAAAAGTTTTCAAAAGAGCAGAGAAGGAGAAGGGAATAAGAAGGAAGTCATACAATGATGATTAAGCAAAGTATAAAATAGCAATTAAGTTTAGTGATAAAGTTACATATCATATGTAGTGTGTAAGTTAAATTTTGCATTAAATGTAGCTTTAAGTGTGTAGAGAGTAAGTTATGTTAAGCGATTGCGCAGGAAATGAAAACTTACTCCGCCAATCTCCTCCCCTCCACCAGCATTTTCACCTGAACTTGAAGGTAAATACACTTCATAAACCAGTTTATTTCTTTACATTCTCTCTTATTATGTATATATATGTGTGTATTTGTTATTTATAAAGTACATTTTCTTATTTAAAAGCATATAAAACAAAAAAATTGTGTGGTGATTGGGGGCCGGATCGGTTTAATTGCATTCCCATTAATTTAAATGGGGAAATTCGATTTGACACACTAGCAAATTGAGTCACAAGTTCGGCTATGAAAAGAATTAAACTTGTGTGTCAAGGTACCACTGTACATGCATATGTATGGGAACCCACATGCATGAGAAAGGCAGAGATAGAAAGAGAAATGAAGGTAATAAGACATCCTGGCCCAGGGATGAGGTAAGGTGCCTTGGGGGCTTCAAAGGGTCATTTCAGGACGATCAGAAAGTTTGCCCTGCCCTGTAGATAGATCTAAAAAGGTTATCTCTGGCAATAGCATATTGTAGCTAAAGTCCCTGAATCAAAATCTTTTCCTTTTAATTCTTTATTTATTGATTGATTTTAGATAAAGAGAGAGAGAGACAGAAACATCAATCTGTTCCTGTATGTACCTGACTGAGATCAAACCCTCAACTTTCGCTATATCTAGAATAAGCTCTAACCAAATTCTTCTGGGTGGTTGGGAAGGGTAGGGTGGAAGCTTTTCTTCAGCCTGCGGCAGAGCTGCCTTTGCTCAAAGTAATCTGCAAACCACAGAGCATATCTTGGGGTGACTCATTCTGGGTCCCCATAATATACATAGATAAAATGTCTCTGTATAAATATGTTTCTTTGAAAGTAAAGTCATGAGTTTTGCTTGTTTTTTACCTTTGTTTATTTGTATTTTCTAATTTTTATTCAATTAAAGTTTACTATTTTTTCAATAAATAAATGAATTAAATAATATCTTTGATACATGCTCATTTTATATTTTTGAGAGTTTGTAAAAATTATTTTTTAGTACCAGTCACCTCTCTCTAGTACATCATGAGTCTGGAACCTCGTGCTCCCTCTGCCTCTTCAAGTTGCGTGCGGACCACACCCATTTTGCTGTTATTTTCTGGGCTTCTTGGGCATAAGATTTCAATAGTATGCTATTCCTTCTGCTTGAGTATCAAGTAAATGTGTGATAAGTCTCACTTCCACTTACTTCTCTTTTCCTTAATTCTGTACACCACCACCACTCAGTGTTATATAAAAGCTTTTTAGATTTACTGAAGGATTTGGAGGTAGCAGATATCTGTCATTTGTGACTAATCACAATCTTTTAAATACCTTCTTCATATTTTGATAGTTAGCCACAGTAGAATTTTTTTTCATCTTAATAAAGAATTCAAACACATAATTCCCAGCTTTCTCGCTGCTGGGTGCAGATATGTGAAATAAATTATATACCAATCAGAAGCATCACATGAGACTGACACAGAAATTAGTACTTGGTAAATGAGGCCAGACACAGAGCATCTATTTTTCTTGTGCAAAACAAAGCAGAGGCAGTGTTGTGTCGGTGCTGGCTGCTGTGACCAGTGTCTCAATCATGACAAGATGTAGCAATGGCCTATTTTACTTAATTATGCTGAACAAAAGACAAGACAGTAGCTACAAAAGAATACACACGATACAATTCTATTTATATAATATCCAAAAAGGCGAAGCACATCTGTGCTGACAAAAATCAGAACAATGCTGAACTATGGATGTTGGGAGTATATTGCACAGAAAGGAGCAAAAGCAAGAGTTCTCAGGTGCTAGAAGTGTTTTACATCTTGTTTTGTCAAAACTCGTGAAATGGAACATATAAATCTGCATTTTAGGTAAATTACACCTGCTTAAAAAATAAAAATGAATCTTAAAAAAGTAATTCAGGCCTCACCAGGTGGTAGTGCAGTGGATACAGCATTAGACTAGGACACGGAAGACCCAGGTTCGAAACCCCAAGGTTGCTGGCTTGAGCACAGGCTCACCAGCTTGGGCGTGGGGTCTCTGGCTCAAGCATAGGATCACAGACATGACCCCATGGACGCTGGCTTAAGCCCAAATATCACCAGCTTGAAGCCCAAGGTCACTGGCTTGAGCAAGGGGTCACTTGCTCTACTGTAGCCCCCCCCCTCATCAAGGCATATATGAGAAAGCAATCAATGAACAACTAAGGTGCCGCAAGGAAGAACTGATGCTTCTCATCTCTCTCCCTTTTTGTCTGTCTGTCCCAATCTGTCCCTCTCTCTCCCTCTCTGTAGCTGTCAAAAGAAAAAAAAAAATTCAGTCTTCCCTCACTTCTCCTCCCCCTAGCAGCCTCCATACTGTTGTCTGTGTCCATGAGTTTTTCTCTCTCTTTTTTGGCTCAATTCCTTCACCAACACCCCAATTTAGTCCCCCACTCCAACAGTTGTTAGCCTGGTCTCCATTAAGAGTCTGTCTTTATTTCATTTGTTAGTTCATTTTATTCATTGGATTCCACATATGAGTAAAATCATACAGTACTTATCTTTCTATGTCTGGTTTGTTTCAGTTAGCAGAATAATCTCCAGGTCCACCTATGCTGCTGCAAAAGGTAAGATTTCCTTTTTATGGCCAAGTAATATTCCATTGTAAAAATGTACTATGCTTTTTTTATCTACTCATCTACTGATAGATGCTTCCAAATCTTGACTATTATAAATAATGCTGCAGTGAACATAGGGGTGCATATTCTTTTGACTTAGTGTTTCTGGTTTCTTTGGATAAATTCCCAGAAGTGGAATCACTGGAGTATGAGGCAGTTCCATTTTTAATTTTTTGAGGTAACTCCATACTGCTTTCCACAGTGGCTGAGGGTACAGGGAGGATACATTGCCCTGGATGGAGACTTGTCTGGGGATGGTGAACACACAATGCAATGTACAGATGATGTGTTGTAAAATTGTGCACCTGAAACCTGTATAATTTTTAAGCCAGTGTTACCCTAATCATTTTAATAAAAAGTAAAAAAAAAAAAAAAAAAAGCAATACAGTGGAAGCTTCCTAAACTCTCCACTAAAAGGGACTCTGGTTCAGTAAAAGTGAAACACCCATGCAAGGATGTTCTTCATAACCATTAAGATGGTTTTTTAAAAAATACTATATATCTTTTCTCATTTTGTATGTTAAATAGAGGGAGGGAAAGTAATAGTTAACACTGTATAAAATGAATGATCTTAATTTAAAATATGCAGAGAAAAAAGAATTTAAAAGTATGCCAAAGTATTCACAATAAAAAAAGTAATTCAGCCTGGTCAGTGGTGGCACAGTAGATAGAGCGTCAACCTGGAAGAATGAGATCACTGGTCTAAGCGTGGGCTTGCCGGTTTGAGCGCAGAATCATCAACATGATCCCAAGGAGGGCCAGCTTAAACTCTAAAGGTCTCTGGCTTGAAGCCAAGGTTGTTGGTTTAACCTAAGGTCACTGGCTTGAGCAAGGGGTTGCTGGCTGACTTGAGTCACCCTCCACATCCCGACATCTAACCCCACCCCTGTCAAGGCATATACAAGAAGCAATCAATGAACAACTAAAGTGAAGCAACTACAAGTTGATGCTTCTCACTCTCTCTCTTCCCTCCCCCCTCTTAAAAATAAAGTAATTCAGTCTTATTTCTTAAAAACAAAAGTTTTAATATCAGCATTCTGAACTCTTTTAGTCAATGTTAAATAAAACATATTACTTTAACATCATCTTCTTCCAATCCAAGAACCTAAACATGGGAGCAAACATTGAGAAAGATACTGAATTACCAGAGAAAAGCTATTTTTTCAAAAAATATAATCAGTTTGCATGATATCATGTCTGACCAAAATGTAGAAATGGAAGAAAAAGTTCCATTTTTCACTAATAACAAAAATAAACCTCAGATTAGTCAACTACCAAGTAGAAAATAATGCTATTTTTCTGCAATGTTTTTATATTTTTTAAAGAAAATTAAAATTACATAGTACACACAAGACCTTTTTAGAAAGAGTTCCAAAAGAGTAATGAGAATTTTTGTACTCTAAACCTTAAATAAATGATGTTTTGTTTTAATGAAATATAAAAACACTCATAGGAAAAAATTATTCTTCCCTTTATTTTTTGTTTTTCACCCTTCGTGTTTATGACTGTTCTCATATCCTTGACTCCCTTAATGAAAAATATTGTTGATTATTGTGTAATATACTGATTTAGTGGCAGTAAACCAAGTAAATGAAAAAGCAATAAGAAAAGTCTGTACAAAATAGAAGTTAAAGTTAACTGCTCTCCCACATTACTTTCCAAGAATAAGGATGTGACAGCCCACAGTGGTCAAGGATCTGGATTTTTTCTCTAAGGTGCGTCTTTCATCCTCATGTCCATGTCTACATTCCAAATAGCAGAATCGGTATGCATCAGTTCTTTATATTCCATTGGCCAAATATTAGTGGAGAACAATTAGCAGATGGTTCTACAATTATCTTTTGATACCCTAGGAATATAGATGTTTCATAACAACATAGGGTGATTGTTTAGAAGCAATCACCCTATGTACTTATATCGAATGCACAAAGTTTAGTCTGCCATTCAAATATGGCAAAATAACACACCTATTTACCCTCATTGTCATTCCCCAATTGTCATTCTCACTGAAATTATTGTAAAGAACTTTTTAAAAGAAAACCTCAAACATTCACAAGCACAGAGAAAACAGAGAGGAGATAATTGCAGCCAAGAGATGTCAACAAAACAGACTTATAATATAACTGAGGGAGGAAGTTAAAATAAAATGTTTGCAGTAGGGTTGAGGGTGGAGACGCCAAGAAGCACACTGATTAGCCTGCCAAACCATTGAAAGCCCAGAAATTAGAGTCTCTGAATATGGGAAGCAGATGAGACTGAAAACAGGAGACTGAAAACAGGAGGACTGGTTGATGGCTTGCATAAAAGCAGTTCAACCACTAAATCTCCTCACCACTCCTGCACAACCAGACAACTACCCTCCCCCCTCTGTGAGGGCTTTGGGAAGGATGTCTCGCAGCAAATTTAAACAGATAGTCTAGTCAACTTGTTTGCCTATATTGAAAGTAGTTTTATAGTTCTATGGGAACTTTAGAGCTGAAATAGCAATGTATACAAAGAATAGGTAAGCAAATGAAGAAAAGAGGCTATTATCTTCAGAGAAAAACAAAGACTTGTACAAGAATGGATATTTAACAATCCTATACTATCTGACTTAGCTAAAAAATATTTACATAGTCATATTCACTTAAATATCTGTTTATATTTCTGATATAACTATATTGGAAAATGGGGGCAGGGAAGTGTGGTGATGATAGGAAGGAGCTAAGAGAGCTAAATCCTTATCTTTCATAGTTAAAAAATAAATGGATAATAATGAAAAGTGAACACTTAATAAATAGCCATATAAGTATACTATAATAGAAATACAGAGATAAATACCTAAAGAAACTACTGAAAGAATATAAAACGATTGACTATGGAAGTTGGCAAAGGGAACAAATTAGATAAGAGAGGTCAGACATAAAGTTGCTATATTTTCAATCTTATAAAATAGTCTGACTTTTAAAACTCTGATAAAAATAACAAATTAAGGTAAAAAAAATAATAAAGGGTGTTGAAATGAATGTTTTTTCCTAGAAGGAACTGTTCTGAATGTAAGTTGACTTGAAGATATTACCTTGTTTCATTAATAGGTTAATCTGTTAAATATTGAACAAAATTTCTGCTCTCATTGTGCCCAATTTTTCTTTAATTAAAGTTTAATTTTGATTAAATTATAAATTCACATGGAGTTGTAAGAAATAATACAGATCTCATGCGGTCTTTGCCCAGTTTTCCTCAATTGTAACGTCTTGTAAAACTGTAGTTCAACATCACAATCAGGATACTGATATTGATAACAGTTCCTTCACCACAAAGATCCGTCATGTTGCCCTTATGTAGTCATGCCTACCTCCCTCTGCCTCCCCCAACTCCGTCCCAGACGCCTGGTGACCACTAATCTGTTCTCTACTTCTACAACTTTGTCACTATAGAATATTTTATAAATGAAATTATACAGTATTCACTCATCATAATTCCCTAGAGGTTCCTGAATCAATAATTCATTCTTTCAACAGTTCAAATGTTATAGATGTTCACCTAAAATTTATGTGCTCATATTGATAATTGTCACCCCATTAAATTTAATTTATTTCTTTCTTTCTTTTCTTTTAGTGAGAGAGACAGAGAGCGACAGACAGGAGTAGACAGGAAGGGAGAAAGATGAGAAGCATCAACTCGTTGTTGCAGCACTTTAGTTGTTCATTGACTACTTTCTCATATGTGCCTTGACCAGGGGGTTCCAGCTGAGCTAGTGACCCCCTACTCAAGCCAGTGAGCTTGGGCCCAAGCCTGTGACCTTGGGTTTCAAACCAGTAACCTCCAGGCTCAAGCCAGCCACTATGAGGTCAAGTCTATGACTCCATGCTTAAGCTGGCGACCTTGCGCTCAAGCTGGTGATCTCGGGGTTTCAAACCTGGATCCTCAGCATCCCAGGTTGATGCTCTATCCACTGTGCTGCCCCTTGGTCAGGCAAATTTAATTTCTAAATAAAAAATAATAGCAATTCATTCTTTTTTAATCTTAGTATTCCAAAGTATAAATATATCATTATCTATTTAACCATTCACTCTTTGAAGAACGCCAGCGTTGTTTCCGATTTGGGGTTATTACAAATAAAGCTGCTATGAACATTTGTGTGCAGGTTTTAAGTGACATGTTTTTCATTTCTCTAAGGTAAATGTTGAAGTGTACAATTTTGGGGTCAAACAGTAGTTGCACATTTACGTATCTTTTGTAAGAGTTTTATTAACCTACAATTTATTCATTTAAAGCATTCAATTCAGTTGTTTCTAGTATATTTATAGAGTTGTGTAACCATCACTACAATAAATTTTAAAGTATTTTCATCACCTCAAAAAGATACCCCATACCCTGAACTTTCACTCCCTCATTCTCCCAATCCTCCAATTCTAAACAACCACTAATCCAATTTCTCTAATGTCTGTACATATTTGTTCACTCTGTACATTTCATGTAAATGTAATTATATAATACATGTTTTTTATGACTTGCTTCTTTCACTGAGCATAATGTTTTCAGGGTTCATTCATGTTCTAACATGTATCATACTTTATTTCTTTTTATGGCTGAATAATATACCATTATGTAGCATACCATATTTTCTTGATCCATTCATCAGTCAGTGAACATTTGGATTATTTTGTTATTATGAATAATGCTGCTATAAATATTCATGTACAAGTTTTTGTGTGGGCATATATATTTTTTTCTCTTAGGCATATACCTGGGAGAGGAATTGTTGGGTCATCAGGTAATTCCATGTTTAATTGAGGAACTTCCAAACTTTTTCCAAAGATCCTGTACCACTTCACATTCTTACCAGCAGTATATAAAGGTTCCAATATCTCCACCTCTTCATCAACACTTGTTATTATCTGACTTTTTGATTCTAGTCATTCTACTGGATATGAAGTGGTATCTCATTGTGGTTTCGATCTGCATTTCTGTACTGAGCATCTTTTCAAGTATTTATCAGCAATTTATATATCTTCTTTTGAGAAATGTCTATTCAGATCCTTCTTTCATTTTTAAAATTGAGGGTTTCTTTTTTATTGATGAATTGTAAGAATTTTTTATACATTTTGGATACTAGACCCTTATCAGATATATGATTTGCAAATATTTCTTCCCATTCTGAGGATTGTCTTTTGCATATTTAATTTTATAAGAAACTATCAATCATTTTTTCAGAATGGTCTTACCATTTTGTATTCCTACCAATGAGTGTTCTAGTTTATCTGCATTCTCATCAGCATTTGGCATTGTCATTATTTTTAATTTAAGCACTTTGATCATTGTGTAGTGGTATTAATTTTTCATTCCTTAATAGCTAATAGTGATGAATATCTTTTCATGTGTATATCTTTTCAGTGAGTTATATATTTTGTTTATGTGTCTTGCTCATTTTTAATTGAATTTTTTATTTACTATTGAGTTTTGAGAGTTTCTTATTATTTTAGGTACTAATCCTTTGTCAGATTTATGGATTTCAAAGATTTTCCCCTGTTTGTAGGCTGTCTTTTAATTGTGTTAACAGAATCTTTCACATATCAAAGTTTTCTTTTTGTTTGGGTGTTTTTTTGTAAGATTTTATTTATTTATTTATTTTAAGAGAGGAGAGAGTAAGAGAAAGAAGGGGGAGAGCAACAGAAAGCATTAACTCCCATATGTGCCCTGACTGGGCAAGGTGAGGGTTTTGAACTGGCGACCTCAGCATTCCAGGTTAATGCTTCATCCACTGCGCCACCACAGGTCAGGCCACATACCAAAGTTTTTGGGTTTTGTTTTTGTTTTTTTTTTGTTTTTGTTTTTGTTTTCATTTTTCTGAAGCTGGAAACAGGGAGAGACAGTCAGACAGACTCCCGCATGCGCCCGACCGGGATCCACCCGGCACGCCCACCAGGGGCGAAGCTCTGCCCACCAGGGGGCGATGCTCTGCCCATCCTGGGCGTCGCCATGTTGCGACCAGAGCCACTCTAGCGCCTGAGGCAGAGGCCACAGAGCCATCCCCAGCGCCCGGGCCATCTTTGCTCCAATGGAGCCTTGGCTGCGGGAGGGGAAGAGAGAGACAGAGAGGAAAGCGTGGCGGAGGGGTGGAGAAGCAAATGGGCGCTTCTCCTGTGTGCCCTGGCCGGGAATCGAACCCGGGTCCTCCGCACGCTAGGCCGACGCTCTACCGCTGAGCCAACCGGCCAGGGCCCCAAAGTTTTTGTTTGTTTGTTTTTCACTTTTGTAAGATCCAATTTAATAATTTTCGTTTTATAAATAGTGTTTTTGGGTGCAGTCTAAGACTTACTCCTTTGATCATGAAGTCGTCATCTAGTCTTAGAGCCTGAATGTTTTCTGTTTGGTTTTCTTTTCTAAAAGTTTTAGTTTTACATTTTACCTTTAAGTATATTTCCATTTTGAGTTATTTTTAAATAAGATGTGAGATTTAAGTCTTGCTTCATTTTTTGATCTATGAATGTCCAATTGTTCCAGCACCATTTGTTGAAAGTCTATTTGTATTTTTTCTCAACTGAATTAGTGTTTCATACTTGTCAAAAGTAGTTGGACATATTTGTATAAACGTATTTCCAGCTTTTTATCTGCTCTGTTGATCTATGTGTCTATTGCTTTGCCAGTATCACATTGTCATGATCACTAGCCAAGCAGTAGGACTTCATATCAGAGAGGGTGATTCCTCCCACTCCACTTGTCCCTGTCAAGATTGTTTTTGCTATATTATGACCTGTGCCTTTCAATATAAATTTTAGAATAAAATTGTCAAATATCCTAATATTTACATTTATTACATGTATGCAGCTTTTAAAAACGACCTAGAAAATGTTACTTTAGTAGTTTATTTGCCTTTTTAGATTATTTTGAGATATTTAGTACCAGCTAGAGTACTGCACATGCCTGGCACTGGTTGACTTTTTAGCTCTGCAATTTATACTGTTGAGTAAGTCATTAGGCTTTTATAGTGCTTCAATTAAGGTGACGGAGTACAGAGGTGATACTGCCGTTTTTTTTATAGACTTCTGCATAGCATAAAAGTGGTTTATAATGACTACATCATTCAATCAAACCAATAAGAAAGAGAAAACCAACCCATTAGGGAAGTGAACAAATAGTATAAACAGGCAATATCAGCCTGACCAGGCAGTGGTGCAGTGGATAGAGCATTGGCCTGGGATGTTGAGGACCTGGGCTCAAAACCCCGAGGTCACTGGCTTGAACGTGGGCTCACCAGCTTGAGCATAAAGTCACCAGCTTGGGCATGGGATCATGGACATGACCCCATGATCGCTGACTTGAAGCCCAAGGTCTGTGGCTTGAGCTCAAAGTCACTGGCTTGAGCAAGGGGTCACTCACTGGCTCAGCTGGAGGCCCCTTCCCCCAGGTTAAAGCACATATGAGAAAGCAATCAATGAACAACTAAGGTACCGCAACAAAGAATTGATGATTCTCATCTCTCTCCCTTTCTGTCTGCCTGTTCCTGTCTGTTCCTCACTCTCTCTCTCTCCCTTGCTAAAAAAAAAAAATTAAAAAGAAAACCAGACAACTTCACAAAACAAAGACATAAAGGATGCTCAAACTCTCTAGTAAGTTTAGAAACACAAAGTGAAGTCATAGGAGACTTTGGGGGACAGGATCTTTCAAAATGTTAAACATGTACAGCCTTTAGCAATTCTACTTCTAGGAATCATACAGAATACTTAAATGTATACAGAAATAGCGCATCATGTTAACATTGTTTCTAATAGATAAAAATACAAACAGGTTAAATTAATAAAAAGGAACACATCAAGTTCTGTTTAACCACATTATATAATACCATGTAGGTTTTCCTTTTTTTTTTAACAAAGACAATCTTTATGTATAAAATGAAAATATGTCTAAGATACACTGGACAAATAAAAAATGCATGTCATAGTATTACATGTATAATAAAACTATAAATATGTAAAAATACAGATCTGTAAATGTGTGTAGAGATATGCAGGAATAAACTGGAGAAACAGATACATCTGACAGTTAACAGAGGCTGTGTATGGGGGGATGGGGTTGGGATAGGTTGGGGATAGTGACAGCTAGAGAATAGGCCTTTCAGGTTCCACTTTATATATTTCTTTGTTGTTGGAAATTATGTTTACATTAAGCTTGTTTCGCACATTTCTTTAGTACTTACAATATTTTAAGATGTTATTTTGCATGTGTTAAATTGCTGACAACGTCAAGTAACTCTCACCATAAGTCAAACCAAGCGTATCTGATTTAACTGAGTATATAAGAGTGATATGATTTTGGCAGCTGAAAATCAGTTGGATTTCCCATCTAATATATCAGACTTCTAGATTTGTGCTGTTTTAAGGGATTGCTCCCAAATATTACTGAACAACCCCCTTGGCATTTTAGACAAAGGCAGAAGATCTGGTGCTCATTAGTGAGTCATTCCCTTTGGCCCTGATAAAGCAAATGTGGCTTTGCACTGAAGTGAACATTGACCTACTCTCAGACTGTACACAGCAGAGATAAAAAAGTCCATCACAGTTTTCATAGATAGGGGATACTGGTATTCAGTTTCTAATAAGCAAGTGTTTTAAGTTTATTTTCTGAAGGCTTGTTGAATTTGTGTCTGTCCGTGCCAGCTTCCCCACCTCCTGTGGCACTTGCAAACTGCCTTCCTGTGGTTGTCATGTTATCAGTCAGGAGTTCTGATTGCAAGTGACTAAAACATCACTGGCTAACTAAACAAAGGAGAAATTTGCTAGAAGGTCATCGGGGCTAAGTGAGTTGATGAGAGGCCAGATGGCCAGGCTTAAGGAATGGGAATAATTTCAGGAAGGACTGAATGTCCAGGTTGATTAACAGAAACCCTAGCAACAATCACCCAACAAGACAACAAATTAAATCTCTGACACTGTGTTAAATCTGGCTTCCATCTGTTCCCACAACCTTGCATGACAAAGTGCAGGACAGAGTGTCCAATAAGAGAATCCAAAGTCATATGTCCCTTGCATCTATCAAGGCCAAAGTGGCTACTATCTCACATTGAAAATATATGTTTTGTGCTAAACCAAATTCGGAGGGACTCAAAACATAAAAGACAGGAACAAGGTCCGTCGTTTACACATCAAAGCTTTATTGTCTAGCTTGGCCAAGTGGCGGCAGCCCCAACAGAAATCTGAGGGAGAGCGTGCTGGCCCTTTGTTCTACTTAGTTTTTATAGTTTTGTAAGTGGGAAGTACAGAAGCAAAAAATTGCAATTAGGAGCCCCTTACCACTATTGGTTATAGTCATATGTCCTTTAACATGATAGGACCACGTTCAATTTGCAAGCCATACATTATTTTGGAGAAAACAAAATTTACAAGTCAACACAATGATAGAAAGATGTCTCTTTACATATTAAAGACCTTTCTATATTTTCTAGTGTTTATCCGCCATCTCTCTGTCCAGAGTTACACGTGTTAACTACACGCATTTACATAGGAGAGGTAGTTTCCGTGGGGACAAATGCCTGCAAGTGGCTCATTGCTATAAGAAAAGGTTTATTTTGGCTTTTCTCTTCCTGCACCTGGCTGGCCATTCACCCCTTTCCTCACAGGTGTGGTGGAATGTCTGGGAATCCATGTTTTCCTTCCCTTTGCATTTACAATACAATGCCAAGGGCCATCCTGGTTATGCCAATCACACAGTACAGAGACTACTCTCACAATTTCTCTGCACACCTTAACCCAAATTAATAAAATGTTTCTCAAGCCTCCCAAAATATTAATATTAATTCTGTAGCTTTTGGTACTTTACAACACCTGCGGGTGAAATGGCTCAGTGGCTCATTTTGGAAGATTTCTTAAATGGTAGGTGAGAGTGCTGTAACAAAATGTCACAGTTTGCAAAGTGGCCATGACCTAGGGCAAAATTATCCAGCCCAACTGTAAACTTAGCATTAACTTGTTACATGGCACCCTAACGGTGATAGTTCTTGAGTTGTCTTTGCTTTTTTACAAGATCACCCAGTTCAATGTAAGAATAATAGATCTTACCAGTCTCACCTATTATAAAGTGCTCTTATTTCTCTAGCAATCAGTAAGCAACTGAATTTTGGAGAAGGCACAGAATAGGCTATTGTGGATCTCTTCTTTTAGCCATAAGAAGTCATAATCAACCTTAAATAGGTAAAGATGATAGGTGCAACAAGTGCATTAATATTCTCTCCCTTCTGAAATCACACTAAAATGATATTAAATGAATATATAGTAGTCCCCCCTTATCTACGGTTTTGCTTTCTGTAGTTTCAGATACCTGTGGTAAAGGGTGGTCCAAAAATATATATTAAAAATTCCAAAAATGAATATTTATAAGTCTTAAGTCATGTGCTGTTCTGAGTAGCATGATGAAATCTCACACCTGTGACACGAAGCATCCCTTTGTCCAGCGTGCCCATGCTGTGTATCCTACCTGCCCCTTGGTCACTTAGAAGTCATCTTAGTTATCAAATAGACTCATGGTATTGCAGTGTTTGTGTTTAAATAAGCCTTCCTTTACTTAATAATGACCCCAAAGCCATTCACATAACTTCTATTAGAGTATATTCTTAAAATTATTCTATTTTGTTATTTGTTATTGTTGTTCATCTCTTACTGTGCTTAATTTATAAATTAAATTTTATCATAAGTATGTATGTGTAGGCAAAAACATTGTGTATATAGGATTTGATACTATCCATGGCTTCAGGTCTTGGAATATATCCCTCAAAGATAATAGAGGGACTACTGTATTTGAAAAGGTCTTTATTTAATATGAAGATTTTGGAAGCTAGAAAGCAGATGTAAGGGTGGCAGCCACCTTAGCAGAACAAGAAAGCTAAATCCTATCTTACTAGTGAAGGATTCTGAGAAGTAACTATTATAGTACAGAGAAAAGGTGGCTCAAGCTCAACAAATGATAGTGCCACACAGTTGTAGAAATGGTAAAAATGTGAGAATTGGTTAAACATGTGTTGAGAAATCATGTAACTTCCAAATCCCTGCTGCAACTCTGATCAGCTTGGTCACTGGTCTTCTCCACCCCCTATAGAAGACTAAAGAGTTTTCTGCTTTGAAGATACAAAATAAAGGATCTCTGGACAGGACAAAATCAGCTACAACAAAGAGCTGAGGTGGTGTACTACAAACAGGAGGATTAAGTGGCTATTTGTATAATGGATGATGAGGACCTGGCCTTCTTCCCTCACACAGCCCCCAGGCATGGCTGTACCTTGTAAGCAAGTCATTGGAAGATTCTTATCTACTCAATAAGTCAAAGAACTCAGACCTTAAGACACTGGCTCTGAGGTTTTCCATCAACACAGCCCAGCCAGATCACCTAGAATGGAAATCATATCCAGCCAGACTCACCCTTGCATCAGGACTTCCATTCAGTTTTGGTTTGTTGTTGTTGTTTTTAGAATTGAAAGTCTAATGATTAAAAGAAAATTTTAATTGATTTTATTGGTGTGACACTGGTTAACATAATTATACTAGTTTCAGATGCCCAATTCTATAAAATATCTCTTTACATTGTATTGTGTGCCCCCCCAAGTCAAGTCTTCTTTCATCACCATGTATCCCTCTTATACCCTCCTCCACTTCCCCTCTCCCCAAACATGCAAGGGTCACCAGAAATTGAGAAAGTATCTAATACAAAAAACCGGTGATGAAAACAAATGAAAAAAAGAAAGTTGGTGAAAGCAGACTAAGAAAGGAGAATAAAACTTTAATTTTCAACATCATCAATATCTTCATATAGTCAAAAGAAGATGTTATATCCATGAAATGTAAATTTTTTTTTTTTAAGTGAGAAGCGGGGAGGCAGACAGACAGACTCCTGCATGTACCAAATCAGGATCCACCCAGCATGCCCACTAGGAAGAAATGCTCTGCCCATCAGGGGTGTTGCTCCAGTTGCAACTGGAGCCATTCTAGTGCCTGAGGCAGAGGCCATGGAGCCATCCTCAGTGCCCAGGCCAACTTTGTTCCAATGGAGCCTTGGCTGTGGGAGAGAAAGAGAGAGATAGAGAGAAAGGAGAGAGGGAAGGGTGGAGAAGCAGATGGGTGCTTCTTCTGTGTGCCCTAGCTGGGAATCGAACCCAGGACTTCCACATGCTGGGTCAATGCTCTACTATTGAGCCAACCAGTCAGGGCCTTGTAAATATTTACTTTTAAAATGATTCATTTCAGGAGGAGGAAAGTTATCTTGAAAGTCTAAAAAAAGTGATGGCAGAAATGAAACTACTTAGTAGAAGTGTTGAAAGATAAAGTTAGGTCAATAACTCAGAAAATAAACAAAAAAGATACAGAAGCATAAAAGACAAGAGACAAAATTAGGATAACTAGAGAATAAGACAAGAAGTTCCAGTATCTAATATACAATAATATGAATTCTAGAAAGAGAGAATTTGGGATACACAGAGAAGAAAATCAATAGCAAAATAATAGAGAAAAATTTCCAATACTCCAGGACTTAAACTTCTAGATTCTAAGAACCCATTTTCCAACACAATGGTGGAAAAAGTCTTCAAAAAACACACAATTTTGTAAAGTTTCACAACACCAAGAACAACCAAAAAAAGATTTAACAAAATTCTGGGGTTGAAGAGACAGAAATTTAGGAAACAAAATATCAGACTTTTCGACAGCAACACTGGAAGCTTGAAGTAATGAAGTGATATCATTAAAATTCTTAGGATTGTGTGACCTGGGTTGGTGCAGTGGATAAAGTATCAACCTCAAAGGCTAAGGTCATCCGTTCAAAGCCACAGGCTTTCCCAGTTAAGACACATACAAGAAGCAACTACTGCCTGAGCAGGTGGTGGCACAGTGGACAGAGCATCAGCCTCGAACGCTGAGGACCCAGGTTCAAAACCCCATGGTCACTGGCTTGAGCATGGGGTCACTGCCTAAGCTGGAGCCCCCCTCCCATCAAGGCACATATGAGAAAGCAATCAGTAAACAATTGAAGTGTTGCAACTATGAGTTGATGCTTCTCATCTCTCGTCTGTCTCTCTCTCTCACTAAAAAAAAAAAAAGAGCAACCACTAGAAGTTGATGCTTTTCATTCCTTCCCCTTCATCCCCCACTTCTCTTTCCCTCTCTCCATTCTCTAAAAATCAATCAATAAAAAAAGTTCTTAGGAGAATTATTTCTGAGAATTCTATAAATTATCAATTAAGTATTAACCGGGAGAGTAATGGTGGAGGGTTTAATAAAAGGACTGGCTCTAAAGGTCTGGGTAGAGCATCATTACCACTGAGGCACAAAAGGAAAACAAGTTACCAGCACCCAGAAGAGGGCTACGCACAGAGTGCCACAAGACAAGAGCTGCATCCTTCAGTAGAGCTGGGAAGAGGGAGGCCAAAAAACATTTTCTCCAATCCGCCTTCTCCTGCCTTTCTCCAGTCTCTAGCCCTTGGTTTCCACTGGCCAGACAGTTTGAAGGACAGATGGGAAGTGACTCCAACAATTTTGTCTATATACCTCTGCCTTCTATAGAACATTGTGTAAGGTAGAGACTGGTAGAGTAAGTTATACTATAAAGACTAAGTTTGTTAAAATGTATAAAACCTTTAGGAAAATGCCCACCACTTTTTAAATCTTCAAAATGTCTTAGCTGCCTGACCAGGCGGTGGCACAGTGGATAGAACATCGGACTGGGATGCGGAGGACCCAGGTTCGAGACCCCGAGGTCGCCAGCTTGAGCGCAGGCTCATCTGGTTTGAGCAAAGCTCACCAGCTTGAGCCCAAGGTCACTGGTTCGAGCAAGGGATTACTCAGTTTGCTGAAGGCCCGTGGTCAAGGCACATATAAGAAAGCAATCAATGAACAACTAAGGTGTTGCAACGCGCAACGAAAAACTAATGATTGATGCTTCTCATCTTCCTGTCTATCCCTCTCTCTGTCTCAAAAAAAGAAAAGAAATCTCTAATAAATTTTTTTAGAAAGTGTCTTAGCTATTATTATTGTTGTTAATTTTATCATCATTATTGTTATTAAGAAGGCACTATAAAAATTTACATGAAGTCAAATACTGACAAACTTTCTAATCATTTTTCAAATCCCTTTCCTCTTTCCTTAATAAGATTGTTCAGTACAAATACATAAAATGTATTGTACCCTGGTTGAGTGGCTCAGCTGGTTGGAGCCTTGTTCCGATGCACCAAAGTTTCAGGTTTGATCCCCAGTAGGAGCACAGACAAGAATCAATGAATCAATGCATAGATGAGTGGAACAAAAAAATTAATGTTTCTCTCTCTCTAAAAAAATAAGATGTACTATAAAATTTTATTAGTGCAAGAAACAACTTTTCACTAACTCCCAGGGACCTTTCTAATTTTCTCGAGGCTTATTACTGACACATCATTTGGAATAACTTTTATTGAACTTACTGGTAGTGATGTGGGATTCAGAAGTACTGTGACAGGGCAGAGATAACTATAAAACTGGTTTAGCAATACCATTTTCCAAGAAAATGCTATGACCTTAATAGTATCTTCCCACGAAGTTACTTAATCATATCACCATAGTGCAATATTTTAAAAAATAAATATCATAGTCCCCAGAAGTGCTGAATAAGAGAATAAGATGAGATAAGATGTTGGAGTGAATGGGACACTATAACAACATAATAGAATTGAATTGACTTCAAAATATGATTAATCAGGCCCTGGCCGGTTGGCTCAGCGGTAGAGCGTTGGCCTGGCGTGCGGGGGACCCGGGTTCGATTCCTGGCCAGGGCACATGGGAGAGGCGCCCATTTGCTTCTCCACACCCCCCACCTCCTTTCTCTCTGTCTCTCTCTTTCCCTCCCGCAGCCGAGGCTCCATTGGAGTGGGGATGGCCCGGGCGCTGGGGGTGGCTCCTTGGCCTCTGGCCCTGGCGCTCGAGTGGCTCTGGTCGCGGCAGAGCAACGCCCCGGAGGGGCAGAGCATCGCCCCTGGTGGGTGTGCCGGGTGGATCCCAGTCGGGCGCATGCGGGAGTCTGTCTGTCTCTCCCCATTTCCAGCTTCAGACAAAAAAAGAAAAAAAAATATGATTAATCAAATAGCCATTACTAGCCAAAACATACAGTTCCATGTTTCATCTCAAAACTAATCAATGTAATGTAAATCTAAATGATAATGAGATGACAAATTTGATTGACGAAATTACCAAAGATTTTAAAAATCATGTTATCTAGTTCTCAACATAAAACAACTTCCCAATCTGTAAGAGTTTTTTATGAGTTTATTTGAGCCAAACTGTTGAAATTGCCAGGAAGCAAAGTCTCAACAAATTGAGAAAGTGCTCAGAAAATGGCGATTTCACCCCTTATTTTATATAATATATTAGAACCAAAGGAAAGATGTAAGGGGTTTACATGAAATTGACTGGTGACAGATTAGGGAGGCGGGAGGAAGGAAGGGAGGGCGGAGGGGGGTGTAATCTCTGGGACTGGATTTAAAAGTACTGAAACTTCTTTTATAGAGAGGCAGGAATAAAATAGTTCCTAGTTAATTAACATGGTAACAGTAACATTAAGGGGATTTGTGGGTTCCTACCCTGGTGGACACTTGCTCTAAGGCAGGGCAAGAAAGGGGAATATCTGCATGTTATCAGATACAATATTGTAGCTGCAAAAGTCAATAGACAGACTAGATAAAGGTAAGCATTGACCTTTGTTAGAGTAAGAGCCTGAACAGGTGGTGGGATGCAGAGGACGCAGGTTCAAGACCCCAAGGTCTCCAGCTTGACTGTGAGGTTGCTGGCTTGAGCATGGGATCATAGATTATAGACATGACCACAAACTCGCTGGCTTGAGCCCAAGGTCACTGGCTTGAACAAGGGGTCACTGGCTCAGCTGGAACCCCCCTACCCCCCATCAAGACACATATGAGAAAGCAATCAGTGAACAACTGAGGTGCCACAGTGAAGAATTATAGCTTTTCATCTCTCTCCCTTCCTGTCTGTCTGTCGCTATCTGGCGCGCGCTCGCTCTCTCTCTCTCTCTCTCTCTCTCTCTCTCCAATAAATAAAGAAAGAAATAGCCTGACCACGAGGTTGCACAGTGGATAGAGCATCAACCTGGGACTCAGAAGCCTCAGGTTAGAAACCCTGAAGTCCACGGCTTGAGCACAGGCTCACCAGCTTTAGTGCAGGCTCACCAGCTTGAGTGCGGGGCCACAGGCTTGAGTGTGGGGCCACAGGCTTGAGTGTGGGGCCACAGGCTTGATGTGGGGTCACCGGCTTGAGTGTGGGGCCACAGGCTTGAGTGTGGGGCCACAGGCTTGAGTGTGGGGCCACCGGCTTGAGTGTGGGGCCACAGGCTTGAGTGTGGGGTCACAGGCTTGAGTGTGGGGTCACAGGCTTGAATGTGGGGCCACAGGCTTGAACGTGGGATCATAGACATGACCCATGGTCACTGGCCTGAGCCCAAAGATCTCTGGCTTGAAGCCCAAGGTCTTGGGCTTGAGCAGGAGTCACTGGCTCAGCTACCGCCCCCTAGTCATGGCACATATGAAAGAGCAATCAATGAACAACTAAGGTGCTGCAAGGAAGAATTGATACTTCTCATCTCTCTCCCTTCCTGTCTGTCTGTCCCTATCTGTCCCCCCCCCCGTCTCTATCTCACTAAAATAATAATAATAAAAATAAGTAAAATAAAATAGAGAAAAATACTTTCCTAGGACACATCTACCTGCCTTGAACCGCTTTTAGTTAGAAAGTTTTCATTTCAGACCACCCTGTGTGATTACTTTAGGTCTCTGAGTCAGGCCGCTGTGAAGGCTTTCCCTAAGCTTGTCAGGTCAGCATGTGGCCCCTTTTCATTCATTTGTTGAAGTTGAGAAAAATGATACACTGTTAGTGCCTTTCTAGAGAGCAAGCTGATATTACATATTATAAGTCCTTAAAACATTCATACCCATCCCAGTCTAGTGCAGGAGACAGACTAAAGATATCATACTATGCAATAGAGATGTGTCCCATGTCTTACGGAAACACAGAGGTGGAAATAATTCAAGAGATTAATTGCTCAAAAGAAGCAAAGATCACTTACAACACAAGTGGCATTTGAATGGATTTTGGAGAAGTACCGTATTTCCCCATGTATAAGATGATCCCATGTTTAAGACGCACCTTAATTTTGGGGCCCAAAATTTGAAAAAAAAATGTATTACATAAAGTTATTGAACTCAAGTTTTATTCATCATAAAACTCATACAACTCCTCATTATTGTGCAATGCAAATTAAAAAAGCTACAGCCACTGTACAAGACACACCCAATTTTTAGACCCCAAATTTTTCCCCAAAAAAATGCATCTCATGCATGGAGAAATACTGTAATAAAAGTTCACTTGCAGAGAGAAGTATTTCAGGAGTAGTCACCCTTCTCATGAATTACACACCACTACACAAAAGCGTGGAGGTGTGGGAAGTGAGGAGCCACTGAGCCATTTCACCTGCAGGTGTTGTAAAGTACCAAAGGCTACAGAATTAATGTTAATATTATAAGAGGCTTGGAGAACATTTTATTAATTTGGGTAAGGTGTGCAGAGAAATTGTGAGAATAGTCTCTATTGGCATAGTCAGGATAGCCCTTAGCCCTTGGCATTGTATTGTAAATGCAAAGGGGAGGAAAACATGGATCCCCAGACATTCCACCATGCCTGTGGGGAAAGGGGTGAATGGCTAGCCAAGTACAGGGAGAGAAAAGCCAAAATAAACCTTTTCTTATAGCAATAAGCCATTCGCGGGCATTTGTCCCCACCGAAACTACCTCTCCTATGTAAATGCGTGTGTGACTCTGGACAGAGAGATGGCAGATAAACACTAGAAAATATAGAAAGGTCTTTAATATGTAAAGAGACATCTTTCTACCATTGTGTTGGCTTGTAAATTTTGTTTTCTCCAAAATGATGTATGGCTTGCAAATTGAACGTGGTCCTATCATGTTAAAGGACATATGACTATAACCAATAGCAGTAAGGGGCTCCTAATTGCAATTTTTGCTTCTGTACTTCCCGCTTACAAAACTATAAAAACTAAGTAGAACAAAGGGCCGGTGCACTCTCCCTCAGATTTCTGTTGGAGCTGCCACGGCTTGGCCAAGCTAGACAATAAAGCTTTGATGTATAAACGAGGAACCTTGTTCCTGTCTTTCATGTTTTGGGTCCCTCCGAATTTGGCTTAACAGGAAGGGAAAGCGTTTCATCAACAGTGAGACTTCCGATGTGGCTGGAAAGCTAGGAAATGGTGCTGAAGGACAAAACTCATCATTTAAAAACTGGTGAGCAATGAAGAGAGGAAAAACATCTGCTTTTTAGTTAGATAAACTTTGTTTTTAAAATCACAATGTAGAGAGAAGTTAAGAATTGCCCATCTGCAACATCCCCTCCCACCCCACCACTAAAAAATTCCCAGTCTGGAAAAAAGAAGATAAAACAACAAGGCTAACATAGAGGCAAATATTTCAGAAGCTGAAGTAGCATTCATTCCATGCAAAAGGGCAGCCAGGTTCACAAAGAATGGAAGGGCACGAAAGGGTCAGCGCCACATCTCCAATTAGAATTATGTTAAATTTTTAAAGAATAAAATAATGAGGCCTGACCTGTGGTGGCGCAGTGGATAAAGCGTCGACCTGGAAATGCTGAGGTCGCCGGTTCGAAACCCTGGGCTTGCCTGGTCAAGGCACATATGGGAGTTGATGCTTCCAGCTCCTCCCCCCTGTCTCTCTCTCTCTTCTCTTTCTTCTCTCTAAAAATTAATAAACTAAAAAAAAAAAAAAAAGAATAAAATAATGATATTTTGTTTATGATAATTATATTGACTATTTTGAGAACTTTTACAAATGAACTTCTATAACCATTCATCTGTAATCACACCAGGAAGGTGACACAAATCAAGAGAATTTGGAATAGGTTTTTTTTTTAAAAAAAAAAAAAAAAAAAAAAAGGAAAGGAAAGAGAAGCCCAGCAAGGTCTGAATGCGGCAGGTAGCAGTTGCTAGTCATGGTGTTAACGAAGAGAAGAAAGAGCACTGGTGTCTGTCTGCCTGCACCTTGAGCTTCCTTTCTTCTTCTCTTGGTTTAGAGTTGAGGAGCCACTGCGCCACCTCACCCGCAGGTGTTGTAAAGTACCAAAGGCTACAGAATTAATATTAATATTTTGGGAGGCTTGGAGAACATTTTATTAATTTGGGTTAAGGTGTGCAGAAAAATTGTGAGAATAGTCTCTGTACTGTGTGATTGGCATGACCAGGATGGCCCTTGGCATTGTATTGTAAATGCAAAGGGAGGAAAACATGGATCCCCAGACATTTCACTACACCTGTGGGGAAAGGGGTGAACGGCTAACCAGGTACAGGGAGAGAAAAGCCAAAATAAACCTTTTCTTATAGCAATGAGCCATTTGCGGGCATTTGTCCCCACAGAAACTACCTTTCCTATGTAAATGTATGTGGTTAACACGTGTGACTCTAGACAGAGAGATAGCAGATAAACACTAGATAATATAGGAAAGCCTTTTAATATGTAAAGAGACATCTTCCTACCATTGTGTTGACTTGGAAATTTTGTTTTCTCCAAAATAATGTATGGCTTGCAAATTGAACGTGGTCCTATCATGTTAAAGGACATATGACTATAACCAATAGTGATAAAGGGCTCCTAATTACAATTTTTGCTTCTGTACTTCCCACTTACAAAACTATAAAAACTAAGTAGAACAAAGGGCCAGCGCGCTCTCCCTCAGATTTCTGTCGGAATTGCTGTCGCTTGGCCAAGCTAGACAATAAAGCTTTGGTGTGTAATCAATGGACTTTGTTCGTGTCTTCAATGTTTCGGGTCCCTCCGGATTAGGCTTAACAGAGTGATTTTCTGTCTCCTCCTTCAAAAGTCTCTTCTTCCCTCTCCCCATCCCTTCTCCTTTGGGAAACGTCTGACGGGGAAGGGTCTGGGCCAGCAGTGAGGAGTAGAGTGCCCTTCAGGACACTCCTGCCGCGCCTGCACATCCTGTAGCGCACAATTTTCTCTGACGTCCTAGGAAGGGAAACTCCAAAAGGGGAAAAAAGCAAGGAAATTCCACTTGGAGACCCCTAAATGCATTGCTATGTCCTAGAATGTCTTTCTTCTCGTTAATTTTCTCAAGCAACCAGTGGGGGGGGGGGGGGAGAAAGAGAAAGAGAGAGAGAGAGAGAGAGCAATAGTGAGACAGACAAGCAGAAGGAGGAGAGTAGGGGGGGTGGGGGGGATTTGAAGTTTTTCAATTGCCAATTGGTTTGCAGTGTTGCTGCCATCTCCACCCCACTCTTTTGGTGAGGGGGAAAGATATAAGGATAATGACAACTTAAAATATGACTCATGTTTTATTCTAATTTGCCAGTGAAATACTTAGAGGCAAGTTTTCATGTACCATAACTAATTTTCCAAACTTAAGAGTGTTAGCTGAATTGCAATACTCCAATGAAATACTTGATGAGGACTTCGAAAAATGTGCTATTAGCACCAACAGAATTAGCATTCACTGAGTGCCTGTTGTATACCAGGTACCAGAGGCTCTTTGTAAAGCCAGTAGCCACAGCCACCATCACAGCCGTCTGACCCATGCAGGTTCGCATTAGATTCAGACAGAAGGTAATGAAACAACGGAGCCAAGAACTGGTGGGCCATTAGCTTTAATCCTAGCTTGCACTTGATGGGCAAGCAAAAACACACCCTGGGCTCCAAAACCCACTCATTCAGTGCTCACAAAGCTACTGACTTACCCGGGTTTCCTAGAATCAAAGGTTTTTAGCTCACCAGACTTATTCACCTCTGTTTCCCATCTCCTTCTCTCTGCACAAACTGCACAAACTGGCTTCTTCTTCAACACACACTATCTTGGCTACTTCTCTCCTCCACGTGGCCTTACTCTGCTCTCTTACAGCATGGGCTCCTCCTAGAAGATAATCTCTCTTCTCATGCTAATCTCAGGAACAAGAGAGCAAGCTCCCAGTCTGCCCCACTTTTTAGTGTAGAAATCAAAACCTTTAATCCAATATACAAACAAGGAAGTCTCTGATACAAAGTCACTTATTTGA
Organism: Saccopteryx bilineata; assembly: GCF_036850765.1. Taxonomy (NCBI): domain Eukaryota; kingdom Metazoa; phylum Chordata; class Mammalia; order Chiroptera; family Emballonuridae; genus Saccopteryx; species Saccopteryx bilineata. The sequence goes on along the minus strand of NC_089494.1, from coordinate 86,447,543 downwards.
GGCATAATGGGATTCCTCATGAGAGTGCACCACCCCACATCATGCAAAAGTCAAGTTTGAGGGGAAAAGCTTAGTCTTAAAATTAAGCCTTAGGCTATAACCACCCTGCCGATTTACAGCCTGTTCCCACACCCAATGCAAACTATAAGTGAGCAAACATATATATCATATTTACAAACTTATTTGACCAACACCCTTATATGTCAGCTCACTTAAATCTCACAGGAACCCTGCAAAGCATGTATTGCAGGGTGAGGCAAAAGTAGGTTTACAATTGCTCATTTGGAAAATAATACAATAATTAATAAATAATAGTACAAGAATAAACTGTGTTTTGCATACTCACAACTATAAACCTACTTTTACCCCACCCTGTATTTACCTACCTTTTAAAGACAAGTAAACTGAAGTTCAGTGAGATTAAAACGACAAGCTCAGGGTCACAAAGCTTGCCAGTTCCACATTGTCTCTCACTTATTATCATTATCATTGTTTTATTAAAGATTTTATTTATTGCTTTTAGAGAGAAGTGAAAGAGAGTGAGAAAGGCAGGGGTGGGGGAGGAGCGGAAAGCATCAACTCATAGTTGCTTCTCCTATGTGCTTTGACCTGGCGTTAGGCAAATGAGTTTGTAATATTTGTATTTTTTGAGTTTGCTTACTTTTATTGTTACAAAATGGCTCAGGACGGCCACATGTGTTCTTGCCCTCAGAGCAGGGCAGTTGATTGCGAATTGCGGATTGCCTTCCTGCTTGGGAGAGGCCACTGTTTTGCTAATGTTTGCTGGAGAAGGGATTTTTGTTGCTCCAGCAAGTTTTTGCAGAGAGAAGAAGAAAGAGAGAGAAGCCAATTTTGCAGAGAGGAGAAGGTGTGCAGATGGAGAACCAGAGCTGAGGGGCTTTGCAAGCTCCACTGAGACTGGCAGGGCTTTTGATTCTAGGAGGAACCAGAGAAGATTCTCCTGTTGTGGAACCGCAGAATACTTCATGGCTTTGGGAGCCCTGAATGAAAGGGAAGTGCTTTCCCTGCCTGTTTGTTCATCAGCCGGTGCAAGACTTTAATAAATAGAATGGCCCACCATTTTTTGGCTCCACTGTTTCTTTACCATCTGCCTGAATCCAATGAGAACCTGCCTGGCCATCACAGCAGCAGCCACTGGCCTTATACCCAGCAAGCCCAGGGTTTTAAACCCATGACCTCAGCATTTTAGCATTTCAAGTCTATGCTTTATCTACTGTGCCACCACTGGTCAGGAAATCATTATTATTATGATTGACATGCTTCTCAGATCGAAACTGCTGTTATTTATTTATTTATTTATTTATTGGCAAGAGAGGGGAAAGAGAGGCTAGGGGGGCCAGGGACAGATAGACAAGAAGAGAGAGAGATAAGAAGCATCAACTTGTAGTTGTGACATTTTAGTTGTTCATTGATTGCTTTCTCATACGGGCCTTAATCAGGAGGGCTCCAGCCGAGCCAGTGACTCCTTGCTCAAGCCAGCAACCTTAGACTTCAAGCCAAAGACCACGGGGTCATGTCTATGATCCCATACTCAAGCCAGTGACCCTACGCTCAAGCCAGAAACTGATGGGTTTCAAACCTGGATCCTCAGCCTCCCAGGTCGATGTTTTAACCAATACGCTACCACTTGGTCGGGAGAAAGTGCTATTTTTCAAGCCACACCTATTAATTCAATGGAATAACTGCTATATTTTGGCGGGGCTTTTCCAAAACAGTGTTGTTTTCAAAGAATGCTATTTATTCATTCAACAAACTTTACTGTGTGTCATGCTATGTCCTGAACTTACTTTTGATTCAGAAAATATTGTTATCATAAGAATGATAAGACTTTCTAAGAAAGTCTGAGAGAAATTCATTCTATCTGGGAGGATAATAGGAAGGTTTCATAAGGGATAGGGAGCAAATTTTTAAATATTAAATAGATTTTTTTTATGAAAGGAGGGGAAACATAGATGTATGTGGTATGCTTAAAAATGGTAAATAGCCTGACCAGGCGGTGGCGCAGTGGATAGAGCGTCGGGCTGGGATGCAGAAGACACAGGTTTGAGACCCCGAGGGCTCATCTGGTTTGAGCAAGGCTCACCAGCTTGGACCCAAGGTTGCTGGCTTGAGCAAAGGGTTACTCGATCTGCTGTAGCCCCACAGTCAAGGCACATATGAGAAAGCAATCAATGAACAACTAAGGTGTCACAACAAAAAACTAATAATTGATACTTCTCATCTCTTCGTTCCCGTCTGTCTGTCCCTGTCTATCCCTCTCTCTCTGACTCTCTGTCTCTGTAAAAAAAAAAAAAAAAAAAAAAAAAGGTCAATAGTGGAGCTGGCCGGTTAGTTCAGTCAGTTAACAGAGTCATCCCAAAACGACAAGGTTGTAGATTTGATCCCTGGGCACACATGGGAAGCAACCAATGAATGCACAACTGAGTGGAACAACAAATGAATGCTTCCCTTCTCCCTGCCCTGGCCATAGCTCATTTGGTTGTGACAGAGCCCCAGAGCACAGAGGTTGACGGTTTGATTCCCCAATCAGGGCACATACAGGAGCAGCTTGATGTTCTCTCTCTCCCTGCCTCTCTGTCTCTCAAAAAAATATATATAAAAGGCAAATACCCAGTGAAGAAAGGCAAAGGTTATGTGAAAAACAATGTGCAGGCCTCAAGGTAGATTCATGAGTGCTGTCATCATTCCTGACCTTCATTTCCTCCTCCCCAAGCCGAAAAGATATAAAAGGCCCACAGTTCTGGGAGCTCCTGGTCTGAGAGATTCCACATTCTTACAGGGAACAGAGATCATCCAACCTTAGACGTGCTTCCATTTAACTATGAAGAGCAATGGAGCGGACCCCCTTTGCAGACCCCCTGTGTCCTCAACCTTGTGCAAAACTAATCGTGGGCACGTTTGAGTCATTATTCTTGCCAATCCTTAAAATGTGACTGGCTTTAGTAGTTTAACCTAACATAAAAGAGAAGTGCCAGGGCTAGAAATACAAATAATCAATAAACATTTGAGCATATATTCAACCTCATTGTTTTAGAATCTACCTAAATAAATGTGAAAACTATGGGGCTGTAAGTCACTTCTCAATAATTCACATGCTTTTCATATTTCTATTTTTTTGTATTAAGCCCTGAAATAACTCCTCTTTCCAGTTCCCCAAATTTATTGAGTTTTTGTTTCAATGGTTGTATTTATCATTACTGTTGGAATCCATGGGAGTCCGAAAGACCAGAGTACAGGCTTTATTGAAAGGAAGAAAGGAACCCTGCCAGGCACTTCACCTGGGGAGAAGAGCACTGGTTACAGACTAGGGGCGAGTTATATAGTGTTTGGGAGAGCCTGAGGGGATACTGAGGCAAAAGTCCTGGTATGTCCGGAATGCTTCTCCTTGGGGGGCTTCGAGCATCTGGGTGTTGAACCAAAAGTCCTGGTATATCTGGAGCCCCTCCTTGGGGTGGCTTGTCAGCTTTTTGGAATTCCTTTGTCTCAGGGGCGATAGTCCAGTAAGGGTGAGGTCTGACAGATAAGCGGAACATCAAGAGGGCAGTTTGGAATTCACGTATCTATCAATTACCATCATTGTTCATTGTTCTCTTTCCTATTATTTTATTCTTGTTTCATAATTATGATCCACTCTTATCTCTTACTCTATAAATTCAGCCTCCTAAGATGGTAGTTGTTAGTTGAGTTTGATACTTTCCTTTCATGGTTTTGACTTTTACTTTAATGGTTGGTGATATTTATTTTTTATTTCATCTGTGTCCTTGAGATCCCATGTTTTCTTGTCTGAGAATTCTTCTCTGAACTAGTTATTGTTGAGAGGGGGTAGAAGTTGATGCCTAATGTGATGTTACAGTAACTTATCTTTTGGAAATACCATTTCCCCTTTCCTTCTGAAGCTAAAAAGTCTCCCAAGGTATTGTCCTGTCTCTGAACCAAGTGTTCACCCTTGCTGCTCCGTCTAGGAGAGAAGAGTGCTGCTGTCTCCCTCCTGCCCGACAGGGCTGACCTGCTTGACCACAGAGATGTTTCCCCAATCGCAGTAATGATTGCTGGAGGCATTCTTTTTTTTTTTTTTTTTTTTTTTTTTTCATTTTTTTTCTGAAGCTGGAAACAAGGAGAGACAGTCAGACAGACTCCCGCATGTGCCCAACCTGGATCCACCCGGCACGCCCACCATGGGGCGACGCTCTGCCCACCAGGGGGCGATGCTCTGCCCATCCTGGGCGTCGCCATATTGGGACCAGAGCCACTCTAGCGCCTGAGGCAGAGGCCACAGAGCCATCCCCAGCGCCCGGGCCATCTTTGCTCCAATGGAGCCTTGGCTGCGGGAGGGGAAGAGAGAGACAGAGAGGAAAGCGCAGCGGAGGGGTGGAGAAGCAAATGGGCGCTTCTCCTGTGTGCCCTGGCCAGGAATCGAACCCGGGTCCTCCGCACGCTAGACCAACGCTCTACCGCTGAGCCAACCGGCCAGGGCTACTGGAGGCATTCTTTCTATTCCTTATAGCCAGTGCTGTGCACTCAGAGCATTCTTGGAATCAAGCTCACTTATAGTAGTACTTTCCTGCTGTGCATTCTCTGCTACTCAGCTAACCACATCTGTATCTCTTTGGAATTTTTTTAAATTTCTGCTTGATGATAGCGTTTTTCCTGGTTTTTAGTCATTTTATGAATATGTTCTTTTTGAATTTTTTTTTATGGCAGCTGTGAAATTTCTACATAGGAGAGATCTAAGGGTTACAACTGGCTTCTAAGGAAGACACTTTTAAATCTAATAGTATATATAAGATGCTGTTGAAGCATGGGTAAATAATTATTTTTAAAATATATGTTTGTTTTTTATTACATTTATTTTTATTTACTTATTTTTCTGATAGCATCTGATGACAAGGTATACCAAATATATGGTGAATACACACACCACAAACACATACACACACTTTGCCATTAGATTAAAAAGTCTCTTTCTTTAAAAGATTAAGGCTCGCCTGACCTGTGGTGGTGCAGTGGATAAAGCGTCGACCTGGGAACACTGAGGTTGCCAGTTCAAAACCCTGCACTTGTCTGGTCAAGGCATATATGGGAGTTGATGCTTCCTGCTCCTCCCCCCTTTCTCGCACTCTCTCTCTCTCTCTCTCTCCCCCTCCCTCCTCTCTAAAATAAATTAAAAAAATAAAAAATAAAAATAAATAAAAAAGATTACAGCTCTTAAATCTCTCAAATAAATGCATTTATCTGGTCCAGAAAGTCATAGAAGTTCCTGAACAAGAAGGACTCTTGAAAAGAGTCTTGAAAGTTGAATTATAGTTGTTAAGGAATAACATGTTGTAGACAATTTCTTGGCCCCTAAATGGTGCCCTTTAACTTCCAGGATAAAATACAAACTTCATAAGTTTGCAAAGATTTGGCTTGTGCTTCGGTCTGGCCTCATCTCCAACCACTTTCCCCCTCCTGCTACGCCCTGTTCTCCAGCCCTACGGAAGAACTTGCTGTTTTTCAAGGCAGGCAGCTGTTTCAGTTTCTGAACCTCCCTGTAATCTTGCCCTTGTTTGGAACTTTTTGGCCCTGGCAAGTATGTCTCATCCAAATACTCATACTGTTCAAAGATAATTTTTTCTTTAAAGAACCTAATTGCTGGTGTGTTTGTTGAGATGAGCTACCATGTTTCACCCCAGTATATGCAGTTATCATCTTCCTTTTCAAAGACACCACAGCATGGTCAACGTGCCAGTCTCCCATTGATCTCAAGGCCGTCGTACTGCAGAGCTTTTGCTGTGCAGTGATGGGGCGTTAGATGGGTATAAAGGCTTTCAGAAAACACCCCATTCCCCTCACTAAAAGATAGTATGTTAACTTTATCAATGATATGTGAACAGGTTTCAACAGACTTTGTTGTAAGGTGCCAAAAGCTACAGAATTAATATTAATATTTTAGAAAGTTTAAAGAACATTTTATTGGTTTGGGCTAGGCGTGTGAAGAGAGATTTGAAAATAATCCTTATATCTGTGTGATTAGCATTAGACCAAGATGGCATTGTGTTGTAAATACAGAAAGAGGAAGGAGACTTGTATTCCCTGACCTTCCCCTGGCCTATACCTATGGGGGAAGTGTCAATGGCTAGCCAGGTGTAGGGAGAAAAGAATTAAATCTTTTCTTGGGCTGATGGATCATTTGCAGGCATTTGTTCCCATGGAAACCACCCCTCTCCTCCTGAAAGCTTGTAATTAATGTATGTAACTCTAAACAAAAGGTATAAACTTATGCCATGATGTCAGGTTGTCTCCCCTCCCCTGTATAATCAGGAGTATATAAACAGCCCCTAAACTGTTTTAGGGGCTGCACAATTTGGGTCTGTTGCCCTGTGTCAGCCATATGCGACCGGCGTATTTAATAAATTTCCTCCTTTAATAAAACTTTTCAAAAACTTCTTTGGTCTGCGTGCCTCGACGAACGCCCACAGATTTATGGATTCAGCTACTTTACAAAAACTTGGGCCTTGCCTGACCAGGTGGTGGCGCAGTGGGTAGAGCGTCGGACTGGGATGCGGAAGGACCCAGGTTCGAGACCCCGAGGTCGCCAGCTTGAGCGCGGGCTCATTTGGATTGAGCAAAGAGCCCACCAGTTTGGACCCAAGGTCGCTAGCTCCAGCAGGGGGTTACTCGGTCTGCTGAATGCCCACGGTCAAGGCACATGTGAGAAAGCAATCAATGAACAACTAAGAAGTCGCAATGCGCAACGAGAAACTGATGATTGATGCTTCTCATCTCTCTCCTTTCCTGTCTGTCTGTCCCTGTCTATCTCTGCCTCTGTTAAAAATAAATAAATAAAGTTCAAAAACTTGGGCCTTAGTCCAGATTCTTATAAATACAGTATGACCTTGACAAGCTAAGACAGTTTATTTCTCTGGGCCTCCATCTCTACATTGAGGATGTACCCTCAGCATATGGGTGTTAGTAAGAAGCTCCCCAAGTTCACTCCTAAGGTTTAAATTAGCTAACAGATCAGATAATTGGTTGTTGGGCAAATAAGTTTGTAAAATTTGTTTTTTTGAGTTTGCTCACTTTTATTGTAAAAAAATGGTGCTGGGCAGTGCCAGGTATATGTGGTCTGTGAAATTGCAAATTATCTTCTTTCTTGGGAAGGGCCATTGTTTTGCTAATGTTTGCTGGAGGAGAGTCTTTTGCGCCAGAAAGTTTTGAAAAGAGAGAACAGAAGGAAAAGGAGGGAGAAGCCATGTTGGCGGGGAAAGAGAAGATGTGCAGATGGGGAACCGGAGCTGAGGGGCTTTGGGAGCCCTGCTGAGGCTTGTGGGGGCCTTGGATTCTAGGTGGAACCGGAGAAGATTCTCTGAGTTGTGGAACCTGAGAATGTGTCAGGATTTTGTAAGCCCTGAATGTCCTGTGTGTTTGCTCATCGGCCAGTGTGAGACTTTAATAAAGGAATGGCCCACCATTTTTTGGCTCCACTGTTTCTTTACTGTCTGTCCTAATTCTGTGAGAACCTGCATGTGAATGGCCGCGATGGCGGTGGCCCCTGGCCTTACGTTGGTTTATTTTATTTCTAGATTAATTTGCTTACTCAGTAACTACATTGTCTTTTTCTTTATTTTTTCAATGAATCACAAAGTTTTATCCTCCCGACCAAGGACACTTAAATAGAAGCAAATAGTTTACACATTCCAGACAATCCTGGGGCAGCTGCCCTTGGTCCTGGTCCCTCTTATTTTTCCCACTTCTTTTTTATTTTTTAATTGAAGTTATTAAGGTAACACTGTTAACATAAATATACAGGTTTCAAGTGCCCGATTCTACAACACATCTCTGTACCATATTGTGCGTTCACCCCCACCAAGTCAAGTCCTTGTCCAACCCCATTTATCCCTCATACCCTCCTTCACCTCCCCCACCTCCTGGCATCGCCACACTGTTGTCCATGTCCATGAGCTTTTTCTTCTTTTTTGCTCTATCCTTTCACTTCCCTCACCCAGCCCCCCAACCCCCATAGCTGTCAGCCTGCTCTCTGTGTATGAGTCTGTCCCTATTTTGCTTGTTAGTTCATTTTGTTCGTTAGATTCCACACATGAGTGAAATTATATGGTACTTGTCTTTCTCTGACACACTGTCATTTAAACACTCAAATAATACTGAATAAAAGATGTTCTCCTTGCAAGCCATCATTTATTTATTCCTTTGTCAACTGGCATCATAGTTGCTTCTAATTTGTCTTATCATATACAATGTTAGAGTGAACATCCTGGTAAGAAGTTATATATTTTCTAATGTATTTCTGCTTTACTTAGAGCAAAACATCTGTGTTCCAGGCTTTGTCACCAACACAAATCAAGTAAGAAGAAAGAAAGCATAAGCCTTCAGCATATTCAGATAAAAGTCCTTGACATGGGAGCTTCAGAATAGTGACAAAGCATTTTCACTTGAATGCCACAGGAAATCTACTGCAATCTGGAGCTGAATGAGTGTCAGCTGTGGGCAGCTCAGAAAAAGATGTCAGGGCTGACATGTAGGATGCTGATCCCTTTGAGGTTTGGACCAAAGTTGAATGCTAAAAGGGACTTACAGAGGGGAGTAAATTCTTTCTATTTTTTTATTTTTTATTATTAAATGAAAGGCAAGGAAGCAGAGAGACAGACTCCCTCCCACATATGAACCAACCAGGATTTACCCAGCAAGTCCCCTACTAGGTGATGCCCCATCTGGGGCTGCTACTCCATTGCTTGGCAACCAACCTATTTTAGCGCCTGAGGCAAGTCCATGAAGCCATCTGCAGCACCCAGGGCCAACTGGCTTGATCGAGCCATGGCTTCAGAAAGGGAAGAAAGAGAGAGAGAAAGAAAGAGGGGGGGGTGAAGGGTGGAGGAGCAGATAGTCGCTTATACTGTGTGTCCTGACTAGGAATCAAACCCAAGACTTCTACACGCCAGTCAACACTCTACTGCTGGGCCAACTGGCCAGGGCAGGAGTAAATTCTTAAGACAGGCCCAGAACCTCACAACAAGATGAACCCTTTGATTTGCTGAGTCACTTAGAGCCATAAAAAAGGGAGACAACAGGGAGTCTCTTCTCTTGCTCGTGGGTCTTGCAGAGGAAACACGTGTAATCACTAGTCAGAGAAGAAAGGAAACTGGAAACTTCTCTCTTCTGCTAGTAGGGAGGTTGCTGAGAAAAGTCAGTGATCAACCTGACCTGAAGAAATGGCACTAGTGAGAGAGAAGCCCTGGACCAGTGGAGGGCGGCACCACAGCACAAAACAGCAAAAGAGAAAAATAAGAAAACCAATCCTATTTCAAGTGTCAAGCAGTCCATTTTTAATTTTTTGAGGAAGCACCATACTATGTTCCACAGTGGCTACACCAATCTGCATTCCCACCAGCAGTGCAAGAGGGTTCCTTTTTCTCTATATCTTCATCAGCATTTGTTTGTTGATTTCTTAATGATAGTCATTCTGGCAGATGTGAGGTGATATCTCACTGTAATTGTAATTTGTATTTCTCTGATGATAATTGACACTACTAAATGAAATAAGCCAGTCAGAGAAAGACAAATGCCATATGATCTCACTTATATGTGGAATCTAATGAACAAATTTGTCGGGAGCCAATCAACAACTACTGGCTGACAAGGTCACAGCAGAAGAAGACCAATGGCTGCTGGTTGATAAAGTCGACGCAGTGAAGTTCAATGGCTGCCTGACCTGTGGTGGCACAGTGGATAAAGCGTTGACCTGGAAATGCTGAGGTTGCCGGTTTAAAACCCTGGGCTTGCCTGGTCAAGGCACATATGAGAGTTGATGCTTTCAGCTCCTCCCCCTGTCTCTCTCTCCTCTCTCTCTCTCCCTCCCTCTCTCCTCTCTAAAATGAATAAATTTAATAAACTAAAAAATAAAATAAAAAGATCAATGGCTGCTGGTTGACAAAGTCACTGCAGAGTAAAGGCACAACGATACTTCCCCCTTTGACCTTTTGAATTAATCTGGCCTTATATCCCCCCTTTCTGAGTGTGTGCTATCATTTATGGCACAGGGATAATATACTGTGCTTTCCCTGTAGATTCGTAGTAATTTCTTTGGAAATGAGACAGAGGGTGTGAGTTCCACAGAAAAGCCTGTAAGCCCCTTGGTCTGGGCTCATAGAAATAAGAGGCTGGCTATGATATCCCTCGTAAAGGGTTAACTTTGTAGGAGAATTTCTTCTTATTAATCATGTTAGAAAAAATAGATTGTGACTTATGAATAGGTAGGAAACAGTAACTATACACAGAAGCACCTTTCAGCCTTCACTTAATTCATTACTTTACCTCCCTAACCTTTTCATGTGGTTAGAGTAGAGAAACTTTCCTTTCTTCTTGCATACCTGACCTGCAGGTGGTGGAACACTCTGAGAAAAATAAAGTTAGAACTTAACTAGTGTATGAATATAGTAGATAAATAAAATTTGACTAGACAATACAATCTTAGGTAAGGTAGAGTTATTAATCAGTACTGACCTTTTAGAAGGTTGTACCAATATTGTTATTGCTATTTAAGTTATTGTATAACTGTACTCTGAATGACTTACCACCTGATTTATAGCTTATAGAAATGAATTAACTGTTGCCTAGAAATATGTAACCATAGTGAAACAAAAACAATGATTAATCAATGTATTCTGTATACCATGTGATTGTAACTTAGTGTGTGTATATAAAAATAAAGCTAGACCAGCCATTGGCAGAGATGCCTGGCAGTAAATGCTAAAGAGAAAAAAGAATTCGGCTCTCTCACTCGATTCGTGCCAATGCCATCTCTTCCTGTGGGACCCCTGGATTCTCCCCAGGGCTGGACCTCGACATTTGGCGCCCGAACAGGGACCCACAGGTAAGCCCCCCTCATTGTCGCAGGATGGCTAGGACTCTACTCAGGGTGCTGCAGACCCCCCTGTAAGGAAGACAGGGTGAGGATAGGTGGAGGATTACAGAACTTAAGATTTTGAGAAGTCATGGGCCATACTGAGTCTAAAGAAAGAAGACTCTTTATAGAAGTTATTCAGTATACACTTTCTCTGAAAGGAGTTAGTGTTTCCCCTCAACAAGTAGCTCGTTTTCTGCATTTTGTACAAGAATGTCCTCCATGGTTTCCAGATGAGGGGACGCTGGGTCTCGAGACATGGGCTAAGGTTGGAGAAGATTTAACACTTTACTATGAGCTACATGGACCAGAAAGGGTCCCAGTTGATACATTTGCTTTATGGAGCTTAATTAAAGATGCCTTAGATCCAGAACATGAGGTGCATGAATTTTCTAAGGCAACTGCTCCTCCAAAAGAAGAGACTCCATTAATTAGAAATAGAAGGCAGTCTCAAGATAGTGCAGATTATGGAATGGCCTCTTTAAAATTAAGTAAACATCAGGATGATAATGAAGATCATTTATCGCCATCTGATGAGTCTGAATTAGAAAATGAGGCAGCTAAATATAATAGGGATAATGAGGATTGGGATTCAAAAACAGTCTTGCCCATATTATATCCCCCCAAGATTGACAAAAAGAATAAAAATAAGGTTATTAGAATGTCTTTGCCTCTACCAGTACAATCACCAGATGTTAATAAGAAAAAATCATCAGGGTTAACAGGGTTGCAGAAGGCAATTCAAGCTTCTTGCGACCAAGGGGAAACTGATTTGGCATTATGTTTCCCTGTGGCTGTGGCTGGTGAATTTGATGATGAGGAGATTCCTACATGGGAGCCGCTTCCTTATAAATTATTGAAAGAGTTGAAAATGGCTTGCAGTCAATATGGACCCACCTCTCCTTATACTATGTCCTTGGTGGAAACAGTTTCTCATAATTGGATAATTCCTTATGATTGGGAACAGGCAGCTAAAGCTTGTTTATCTGGAGAAAATTACCTCCTTTGGAATGCAGAATACAAGAAGCAAGGCTTTTGCGGGGGTTGAAATGGAGGGATTTCGGCTGCCGGTTGTAGCAGCTATTAGAATTTAAGAATGATTAGAAGACTGAGATGAGTTTTAAAGTTGTGTTATTATCTGATTTTCTTTAGTAAATAGAAGGACTTAAGAGTTTGGAAAAAATACAGCTTTTTCTGTTCTTCTCTTTCTCTAAACTCATTTTATTTCTTTCCTGTTCTATGCCTGAAAAAAGGGCAAAGGAAACACCTGTTTGAATATGGCTAAACAGAATCTCATAAATGGCCGTTCTCGAAACTTTTCGAGAGAGAGAGTTCTGTTTGGTTTCTATCCTTTATGTTCCAATCAAAATAGCCCTGCGTAAAGATCAAGCAGGCCATATTCTAATCTCTAAAATCCCGGGTTTCTCTCTAATTTGTCTGATTTGTCTACATTGTCTGATTCTTGTTTGTGTTTGGTCTTTGTTTAATGTTGTCTAAATATGATTTCTTAAGTTCTTGTATGCAAAAATTGAATATGCCAGCTCTAATATTATAAAAATATTATCCCTACAAATTTATAATTTTAATTGAAACAAGTAAAGCGCGCTCATTTAAATTTAAATAGTATGAAATATGAATTCTAAAGACTTGTTAATTTTGACTAAACTGCTTCAAGCTTCAGGCTGCTTGCTGTGGCTGAAGAGCATGAAGCAGAGTAGATTTACCTAACAAAGGTATAGATTTTTTTAATATAGAAAAATAATGAGAGCCACACTAGAATTTTCCAGCTTTAATGTGTTCTTTAAATTGCTTGTTAATTAATGGAGTAGAAATGTTTTTATGAATATAGGAAAGTCACATACTGGAACTCCTGCAAATCTTCTTTATCATGCTTTTTACTTAAAAAAAAATTCTTTTGAATGCTGATATACAGGATTATTCAACAGCTGAGAGACTCTGGAATCCTACAGGAAATGCTGAACCCGTTTCTCCTGCAAACTTTTACCCTCTTTTGTTTGATCCAGCTAATAACACTGTTTTGTCTTTTTCCTAATAGCTCCAGATATATGGAAAAAATTTATGTAGGTGAATAAGAACCCTCAAATCCCTCAACAAAATCTGAGCAAGAGTGAAAAGAAAGGTAATTTGAGCTAAAGCCTGCCTTTAAAAGGTTTTGTAACATCTTTAACATTTCACATATTACTGGCATCCCTTATTATTCACAGAGATAAGGTATAGTAGAAAAGACTCATCAGACCCTGAAAATGCAAATTCAAAATCTACAGGAAGGTGAATTAAAATATAATTCCCCACATCAGCTTTTAAATCATGCTTTGTTTGTTATTAACAATCTTAATTCAGACTATCAAGGCCACACTCGCATGCTGAGTCACTGGAATATGGATCTGTGTGGGCCTGAGTCAGTGGGATTTATTGACAGGTCGGTGAAAGGAGCCAGATGTGGTTCTGACCCGGGGGAGAGGGTGTGCTTATGTATTTTCACGGGACGCTGGCTCGCCTCTCTGGATCCCAGACCAACCGGCTGAATCGCCATGTCTCATCAGAGGTCACCGCTGCCCCCTCTTTATCTCCATCCTCCTTGTACGTCCAGCCAGGAGGAGACTCCTGTGCAACCCACAATACCAGTGACTTCCCAGCAAAGGCCATCAAGGAACTCTCCATATGATCCTGTTACTCCAGTGATGCAGCGATTGTCACTACAGGAAGCTAGACAACCTCCCTATCGTGGTCAACGGATGGCTCACTCTACTCGAACTGTCATCCCACCAACCTGGGACCAGTTGAGGGCATTGTCTGAAAGAGCTGATTTAATTTGTCATCAACAAAATATACATCGTAACCCTGCCAGTATATTTATTGCTATGCTAGCTGTACTTTCAATTCAGGTACTTAATGCTGAGGCTATTGGACAAAACAAATCTTATTGGGCTTATATTCCAAATCCACCATTGGTTAAGCCTGTTACCTGGGGAGGAGATGGTATACCTGTATTTAATAATCATACTAATTTTTTTGGAGAATCATCTAGTTCTTTTATTATGCATAAAACTAATTCAAATTTCTCATTCCATAGAAAAATAGATAATGTACCTATATATTTTATGTTTAATAATACTCGCAAGATTTCTGAATGTTTTCCTACTACACTTAAGACTATTTTGACTGAGGCCCTGGCCGGTTGGCTCAGCGGTAGAGCGTCGGCCTAGCGTGCGGAGGACCCGGGTTCGATTCCTGGCCAGGGCACACAGGAGAAGCGCCCATTTGCTTCTCCACCCCTCCGCCACGCTTTCCTCTCTGTCTCTCTCTTCCCCTCCCGCAGCCAAGGCTCCATTGGAGCAAAGATGGCCCGGGCGCTGGGGATGGCTCTGTGGCCTCTGCCTCAGGCACTAGAGTGGCTCTGGTTGCAACATGGCGACGCCCAGGATGGGCAGAGCATCGCCCCCTGGTGGGCAGAGCGTCGCCCCTGGTGGGCATGCCAGGTGGATCCCGGTCGGGCGCATGCGGGAGTCTGTCTGACTGTCTCTCCCTGTTTCCAGCTTCAGAAAAATGAAAAAAAAAAAACAAAGACTATTTTGACTGACTCTCCTAAAAGTAATAAACCTGGACACATTACAAGAGACTTATAGTCTCTCACAATTTTAATGCCTCGAGGCCCTGACCCCCATTGAGTGTAATCCTGTTATGTTGCCTCCTAAGGGATTTCACCCATGTAAACTTTATCCTCCAAAAAAGGCAACTCAAGAGCCTTCCTGGTGGTCTGTGGAGAATAGACTTGGTTTCCCCCCATGGCAAGAATGTGCATATTCCAATTATATGAATTATACTCTATGTGCTGTTAATTTCACTGTGAAAGATTGGTCTAGTCCTTATTTTGAATATGATTATAGAAAATTAGTGCAGGAAATGAAAGACGTTTACAATTGGTCAAATAAATATAATCCTTTAAATAAAATCATCACACGTTGGCAGTCTACTGGATGGATACCTGCACAGCTGACTTATCAGGATGAATCAACCACCAGATATCAAACAAAGCTTTGGCAGCTAATTGCAGCTGCTGCACCTGCATATATGGTTAGGCCTCACCCTTATCCTGTTCAGAATATTTTTGTTCAGGCTTGTGTACAGGCTCCTTATGTACTCTTGATTGCTACAATGGACAGTAATCTTTCTGTTAGCACTTATAATTCTATGTTTAGCATTTCCTGCTCTCGCTGTGTGTTAACAAACTGTCTATCTTATGACACCAAAGCTCAAGTCATGTTTATTTTGCAGCAGCCACCTTATGTGATGTTACCTGTTAGTCTGTCTCAGCCTTGGTATGATGACCCAGGGTTGCATGCACTACAGGCTGCTTCTGAAGCGCTTGCTCGCCATCGAGGAAAGCGATTTATTGCAGAATTGATTTTAGGAATTACTGCTCTTATTGCTATTATAGGATCTGTAGCTGCTTCCACCACTTCTTTAGCTCAATCGGTTCATACTGCAAATCATGTAGATAGTTTATCTTGTAATATATCTCTTGTATTAGCAGTACAGGAGACTATAGATAGGAAGTTAGAGATGAAAGTGAATGTTTTAGAGGAGGCTTTTATTCACATAGGTAATGAGCTGTTAGCTATGAAGGCTAGGATGACTCTTAGATGCCATGCAGGATTCAAGTGGATATGTGTGACTCCTTTAGAATACAATCAGTCTATCATAGCATGGAATAATATACAGAATCATTTGTTAGGCGTATGGAATAATGGTGATATTAGTTTAGATTTGAAGGAATTACATCAGCAGATACAAAACTTAGGACATTCAGGCTCTTTACTTTCTGCCTCAGAAGTAGCTGATCAATTTGTTGAAAAGATAAAAAGTATGTTTTCTATGCATGGCCTGACCTCTTTGGCTACTGATATAGGCATTATAATAGCTGTGGTAATTATTGCTCTTCTTGTCCTTCCAGTCATCTTCTGACTCTTAAACAACGGTCTCAGGGAAACAGCGGTGAAAATGCAAAAGCTTTATTTAAATAATAAAAAAGGGGGAGGTGTCGGGAGCCGATCAACAACTACTGGCTGACAAGGTCACAGCAGAAGAAGATTAAAAACTGCTGATTGACAAAGTCACAGCAGAGAAGACCAATGGCTGCTGGTTGACAAAGTCACTGCAGAGTAAAGGCACAATGATACTTCCCCCTTTGACCTTTTGAATTAATCTGGCCTTATATCCCCCCTTTCTGAGTGTGTGCTATCATTTATGACACAGGGATAATAGTACCGTGCTTTCCCTGTAGATTCGTAGTAATTTCTTTGGAAATGAGACAGAGGGTGTGAGTTCCACAGAAAAGCCTGTAAGCCCCTTGGTCTGGGCTCATAGAAATAAGAGGCTGGCTATGATATCCCTCATAAAGGGTTAACTTTGTAGGAGAATTTCTTCTTATTAATCATGTTAGAAAAAATAGATTGTGACTTATGAATAGGTAGGAAACAGTAACTATACACAGAAGCACCTTTCAGCCTTCACTTAATTCATTACTTTACCTCCCTAACCTTTTCATGTGGTAGAGTAGAGAAACTTTCCTTTCTTCTTGCATACCTGACCTGCAAGTGGTGGAACACTCTGAGAAAAATAAAGTTAGAACTTAACTAGTGTATGAATATAGTAGATAAATAAAATTTGACTAGACAATACAATCTTAGGTAAGGTAGAGTTATTAATCAGTACTGACCTTTTAGAAGGTTGTACCAATATTGTTATTGCTATTTAAGTTATTGTATAACTGTACTCTGAATGACTTACCACCTGATTTATAGCTTATAGAAATGAATTAACTGTTGCCTAGAAATATGTAACCATAGTGAAACAAAAACAATGATTAATCAATGTATTCTGTATACCATGTGATTGTAACTTAGTGTATGTATATAAAAATAAAGCTAGACCAGCCATTGGCAGAGATGCCTGGCAGTAAATGCTAAAGAGAAAAAAGAATTCGGCTCTCTCACTCGATTCGTGCCAACGCCGTCTCTTCCTGTGGGACCCCTGGATTCCCCCCGGGGCTGGACCCTGGCACAAATTAAACTGATGAACAAAACAGCCATGGACATGGAACAGAATGACAGCTGTTGGAGAGGAGGAGGTCAGATGACTAGATCACAGTAACACATAGACACAGATAACAATATAGTGATAGCCAGAGGGAAAGAAGGGTGAAAGGTAGGTGGAGGTGGGCACAGAGGGAGGAAATATGACAAGAGACTTTGCTTGGGGTGATGAGTACACGGTGCAATGTGCAGATGTTTTAGTGAGTTGCATACCTGAACCTGTTTCCCAATAAATTCAATTTAAAAAAAGAAAGTGTCAAACAAGCCAAAAATAATTCATAAACTGACTTCAAATGCAACAGGAACTCTAGACTGACCACTACTAAACACCAACATGATGCTAAGGTCTTTTATAGTCAACATCTCCTATGGTCCTTACAAGTACTCTAAAAGGGGTGTTTTTGTTTTTGTTTTTGCTTTTGTTTTTAGAGAGAGAGAGAAAAAGTCAGGGACAGACAGACAGGAAGGGAGAGAGATGAGAGCATCAACTCATAGTTGTGGCACCTTAGTTGTTCATTGACTGCTTTCTCACATGTGCCTTGTTCAGGGGGCTCCAGCCGAGCCAGTGACCCCTTTCTTAAACCAGTGATCTTTGGGCTCAAAGAAGTGACCATGGGATTATGTGGATGATCTCTTGCAAGCTGGGGACCCAGTGCTCAAGCTGGTGAGCCTGCAGTCAAGACAGCAATCTCAGGGTTTCAAACCTGGGTCCTCAGTGTCCCAGGCAAATGTTCTATCCACTGTGCCACTGCCTCATCAGGCAATAAGTAAAATTTTTTGAGAAAATAAAATAAGACCATAAAGAGAAGACTTCCCTGTGGTGATAGAAATGCTCTACAGCTTGAATGTGGTGGTTCCACAATTGTATGTAAATTGTATCACAATAAACTTGACCTTTAAAAAATAGAATCCTACAATAAAAAGTGATGGGTAGCTACTTTAAATTGGGCAACAAAGGCATGACTGGGAGAGTAGTAATTAAATTGAGATATGAGTACAAGAAAAAAAATGAAGGGGAAGTTTATTCCAGAAAAGGGAAATAGTAGTTGCAAAATCGTTACTGTGGGAATGAGCTTGGTATGTCCAAGTTAGAGCAGGGTGGGTGAGGTTGGCAACGTGGACTGGAACCAGAGAATGGGGGATTTTAGAAACCAAGATCAAAAGGCTGGTGTTATTTTTAATGCCACAAGAAAACTTGGGTTTAATTTACATATTTAAAAGATCACGCAGGCTGCTATGCAGAAAATGGCTTGTAGGAAACAAGAGTAGAAGGAGAGAACCAGGGGGCCATTGTAATAGTCTAAGCAAGAGATTATGGTGTTCTGAACTAAAGTGGAAGCATATAGATTAAAAGAGGCAGATACTCTAGTCTCCCTTTATTTGCAGAGAGATATGTTCCAAAACCCCAGTAAATGCCTGAAACCCTATATATAGTACCAAACCCTATATATTCCATGTTTTTCAGATATATACATACCTATAATAATTTAATTTGTAAATTAGACACAGTAAGAGATTAATAATAATTGGCCCTGGCTTGTTTGCTCAGTCGTAGAGCATTGGCCCAGCATGCCGAAGTCTGGGTTCAGTCTCCATTCAGGGCGCACATGAGAAGCAACCATCTAATTCTCCCCCTCTCCCTCTCTCTCCCCTTGCTCTCTCTTTCCCCCTCTAGACTGGTGCAAGTGTTAGCCCCAGTTGCTGAGCATAGCTAAGTTGGTTCGAGCATCAGCTCTAGATGGGGGTTGCCAGATAAATCCCAATCAGAGCACATGCAGGAATCTGTCTCATCTCCCCTCCTCTCACTTAAAAAAAAATTAATAAAATAGGAAAATTATAACAATGTACTGTAATAAAAGTTATGTGAATGTGGTCTCCTTCTGATAACTAGTAATCTAATAACAAGAGCTGTAAGTGACTAAGGGCTAGGAGCATACATCGTGCATGTGCTGGACCGAGGGTGCTGCAGGTCCCGGCAGGATGAAGACGGACAGTGCAGGATTTCGTCACACTACTCAGAATGGTATGCAACTTAAAACTTAGGAATTATTCATTTCTAGACTTTTCCACTTCATCTTTTTGGATCACACCGACTATAGGTAACTGAGAACTCAGAAAGTGAAACCAAGGATAGGGAGGACTACTGTCATACAGTATAACGGTACAAGTTAGGGAAACAAGTAAATTCTGACCTCAGTGTCTTAACACAGAATTTTATCTCACGTTCCTGACTGGTGTGTTTCTATCTGGTCACATAGAGAATGAGACCCCTTCTACATTTTGCCCATCCTCAAGGGCCACAAAAGTCCTCCTCATTCAGCCATCAGATGGCAAACAGATGACCACATGTGAGAGATTTCCATGGACCTGATCTGAAACTGTTATACATCAAGTAAACCCACACTCTGTATGCACCAAACAGCAAAGGAGGCAGAGCAGTGTAATGTGTGACTGTGTCTAGGCAGAAAGGGCATCTGTTTTAGTGACTGTCTAATAATCTTTGCCACCATTTGTTTTGGAGGTAGAGACCACACAACATGGAAATGGGTTGGGTGAAATTGGTGAGAGGAGGAAAGGAATCAAGAATGGCCTCGGACTTCTCTCGCTAGTGATGCTTGGTAACAGTGGTGAAAGGGGACCTGGGAAAGATGCTCAATTCCTCTCTGTCCTGGGGCTTCACCTATTGTACTGAAAGGAGGAGTGATGAGTGGGAGGAGACACAAAGCAATGTGAAGACAATCAAAGGTATAGGGAACAGTCGGTTGGAATGAATATATGTGGAGGAGTATTGGTAAAAAAAATTTGGAAGGCAGCTCATGGACCAATTGGGCAGCTTTATGATGTAAGAAGGTGAGATGGGGGAAAGAAAGAATATTAAGTACATTAATCATTGTCTCCTTCTCCTGTTCTCTCCTCCTCCTCTTCCTCTTTCTCCTCTTGTAGTAATTTTTACCTCTAAGTGTCCCTGGGCACCCAGTCTTCTGAAGTTATCCTTTGTTTTAATATCTGTATAAGCTTACTGCTTCTTATAAATCAGGACAGTAATGAACAACCCCAAAATACCAGTGACCTAAAATACTGAAGATTTATATTTTGTTCATGCTATGTAAGATCAGGGATTCAGGTGATGGAGTAGCCACCATCTCAATGTTTTCCTCCCTGCCAGGGGGACAGAGAATTCTGGAGCATCAGCAATAAAATGCTCATCTCTGAGATAACATGTATAATTTCTGTTCACATTTTATAGGCCAGAAATAGTCACATGATCCCACCAAACCACAGAGGGCCAGAGAGTAGTGCTAATGTGCTGCAGGAAATTCCTAGTAGCCATTACTAATGACTAGCATACCATATACCTATGGAAAGTTCAATGTCAGTTTCACATCTCTTTCTGACACGTTTTCCATAAACTTGAAAACACATTATTCTATTCAGTGTCATTCACTTTCTAAAAGCTTTTTGATATAAAAAATTAAATGTTTCACTTTTCCATATATTTGCCATTGTTCTATACAGGCTTCATCCTGCTCACTGGCCCTGTAATAGTTTGCATTTTACTTCAAGATTCTTAACTCTTTATTGAATAAATAAATGGAATGCCACATATTTCATGTTTTACACTTATTTGATGCTCTGCATTAGAATTTATTTTCAATTGTATTAATTCAAAGAGAATGAGATTTAGTTTTTATTTTGCCTTTATCCCCATCCTAGTTCCTTTTGGAGATCTTAGGGTGGGTGGAGCATTCCTTGTTGTAATTTTTTAAAGACTTTATATACTGATTTTTAGAAAGAGAGAAAAGGGGGAGAAAGGAGCGGGAAGCATCAACTCGTAGTTGTTACACATACGTGCCTTGACCAGACAAGCCCGGGGTTTCCAACCCTCAACCTCAGCACTCCAGGTCTACACTGTGTCTACTGCGCCTCCACAGGTCAGAATAGAGTTTCATTTTTTAAAGAGTGTTTGTGTAATAATGATGTCACTAAACCACTTTGCCAACTTATGAGATCTTAAGCTTACTCAGTGCTGTCTTGGCCCAAACCGGATGTGGAGTTCTCCCACTGTGTCTTTAGGTAGCGAGTGGATGTTCAGGCTTATGGCATTGGAACATTGTGGGAAAACAACCACAAGAGGAGCTGCCTCTGCAAAACAAGAGTCTTGCTGGGCTTTCCACCAGTCACTGGCATGTGCAAAAGGAATCACTGCTCACTGCCCAACAGATCAAGAGACTAGGGGACTTGCTGAGGGGGTAGTGCCATTCATCCATGAAGGCAGAGCATTTGACTGGTAAAGTCATCCAAACCTTTTTATTTTATTTTATTTTTTATTAATTTTAGTGAGAGGAGAAGGGCAAAAAAGAGATGGGAACATCAATCTGTTCCTGCATGTACCTTGGCCAGGGATTGAACCGGCAAACTCAGCACTTCAGGACAATGCTCCAACCAACTGAGCTGTCTGCCCAGAGCTCTCCTGAGCTTTTCAATGGAATTTTATTCCAGCGTATCTTCTCTCTGCTCTTCAGACACATCTAGGTAGTGTGTACTGGCAGTTCGGTGGAGGTGTCCACTTATCTTGAGCAACTTCCAAGGTAGTTTGATAGACAACACTCTCTTTGCTACTTTTCATCTCCCTCTCATTCTCCCCTAGTTCCCACTCACACCCACCACATCTTTTCTGTTTAAAAACCTCATTCTCTTTTCTTCCACAAAAGAATCAAACACCCTCTTGTGGACAATAAAGGGGCCACATACTAAACCTGACAAGCTCAGGGAAAACTCACATGGCAAGCCTTCCATACTCAGAGACCTTATAGTAACTATATAAGATGGTTTGAACTTAAATATTCCTGACTAGCCCTAGCCCTGGTCAAGTAGTTCAGTTGGTTAGCATTGTCCCAAAGGGCAGGGGTTGCCAGTTCAATCCTTACTCAGGGCACATGCAAGAACAAATCTATGCTGCTGTCTCTCTCTCTCTCTCTTTCTCCCTTCCTCTTACTAAACTCAATAAATAAAAATTACACACACACACACACACTCCTAACTAAAAGAGGGTCACGAAGAATACTCATGTCCTAGGTCTGTAGCTTCCTTGACAAGGTCAATCTTTACCTTAAGTGAGCCTGTCCATTGTCTTTTTGCACTTAGGATAGCATACTTTTAAATTGTCAGAGTAATCTCCTTTTTCAGACCCCTCAAGGCACCACCATACACCAGAGTGTGAGACCACAGGACCCCTCATTGTTATTTTGTTTTCCCCATGTGTTGGGCAAACAAGTTTGTAACAAGTGTGTTTAGGTTTGCACACTTGTATCGGGGTGGGTGCTTGCACTCGAGGTGGCACAGTTCCTTCAAAAAATCAGATTGCCTGCCTCCGTGGGGAAGGGCCATTGTTTGTGACTGTTTGCTGGAGAAGGGGTATTTTCAGCCCTGCCTGTTTGGCTGGGGGGTGCTGAGGCTAGTAGGGGCCTAGGAGCCCTGTGAGTCCGGAGTGCTGAGGGGCTTGGGAGCCCTGAGGAGAGAGAAGCCGTCTTCCCTGCCTGTTTGCTCATCCACCTTTACGAGACTTAAATAAACAGAATGGCCCACCATTTTCTGGCTCTACCGTTCTTTTACCACTTGCCTGAATCCAATGAGAACCTGCATGGCCATGGCAGTGACCACTGGCTTTACAGCATACCATAACTATGTGTTGTAACTGTTATTAACAGTCTGTAAAGCCAGTATCCACGGCCATCATCATAGCCGCCTGGCCCATGCAGGTTTGCATTAGATTCGGACAGACGGTAATGAAACAACGAAGCCAAGAACTGGTGGGCCATTATCTTTAATCCTAGCTTGCGCCCAGCGGGCAAGTAAAAACACACACTGGGCTCCAAAACCCACTCATTCAGTACTCACAAAGCTACTGACTTTATCCAAGTTTCCTAGAATCAAAGGTTTCTAGCTCACCAGACTTATTAACCTCTGTTCCCCATCTCCTTCTTTCTCCCTGCACAAACTCTGCACAAACTGGCTTCTCACTCAGCACTCCATCATCTTGGCTGCTTCTCCTGGCCTCTTCACATGGCCTTCTCTGCTCTGCTCTCTAAGGCTAATCTCAGGAACCGAGAGAGCAAGTTCCCAGTTTGCCCCACTTTATAGTGCAGAAATCAAAACCTTTAATCCAATATACAAAATAGGGAAGTCTCTAATGCAAAGTCACTTATCTGAGGCATGATGGGATTGCACCACCCCACATCAAAAAGGGTGGGAAAGGCTTAGTCCTGAAACCAAGCCCCAGGCTACAAGGATCCTGCCTGCCCACAGCTCGCCCCCAACACACATTAATATAATTATGCCCATTCCAAGCATAAGGGCAACTAATATCATCACCTGGGAGACAGGCTTCCATGTGGGCAGCGCCATCTTTAACAAAGTGAGCATAATATATTTTATCTGCCCAACACAGTCCTGTACCCACCAGTTTAAAAGTGTCTCTCCATTTTATTTTTCATCCAATCCCAAAGATTTCCCCACTTTGCTTTTTCTCATCCCTTAATCTATCACCAGTGGATTTTATGTAACCCTCCTTATATCTCCACCTTGGATTCTAACATATAACATAAGTTTCAAAACTGTCTGTTTCAAAATGTTACAAAATTTTCTGAAGCATTTTCTCAATTTGTTGAAATTTTGCTTCCTGACAATTTTGTCAGTTTGGCTCAAATAAACTCATGAAAATTCTCTACAGGTTTGGACATTTCTTATAATTTTTTAAAAATAACTTTTTTATATCTTGACTCTAGAGAGATAGTGTTGGGCAGATAAAATGTATTATGCTCACTTTGTTGGGGTGGCGCTGCCCACGTGGAGGCCGTTGCCCAGGTGATATTAATGTGTGTCTCTTTGGGCAGGCAGAATCCTTGTAGTCTGGGGCTTGGTTTTGGGATTAACCCTTTCCCACCCTTTTTGATGTGGGGTGGTACAATCCCATCATGCCTCAGAGAAGTGACTTTGTATTAGAGACTTCCCTATTTTGTATATTGGATTAGAGGTTGTGAAGCTACAATATAAAATGGGGGCAGAACAAGAGCTTGCGCTCTTGGTTCCTGAGATTATCATTAGAGGAGAGAGCAGAGCAGAGCAGCAGAAGGAGGCCACGTAGAGGAGGCCAGGAGAAGCAGCCAAGATGGCGGAGTGTTGAGTGAGAGGCCAATTTGTGCAGTTTGACGCTGGAGAAGGAAGGAGATGGGGAACTGAGGAGAATAAGGCTGGTGAGCTAGAAACCTTTGATTCTAGAAAACTCGGATAAGTCAGTGGCTTTGTGAGCACTGAATGTGAGTGGGTTTTGGAGCCCACTGTGTGTTTTTACTTGCCCGCCGGGTGCAAGCTAGAATTAAAGACTATGGCCCACCAGTTTGTGGCTCCGTTGTTTCTTTACCGACTGTCCAAATCCAATGCAAACCTGCAAAAGCCGGGCTGCTTTGATGGTGGCCCTGGCTGTGGCTCCTGGCTTTACAGATAGGAAAGGAGAAAGAGAGAAAGAAACCTCTATTCATTGTTCCACTTGTTTATGCATTCATTGGTTGATTCTTATATATATCCTGACCAAGGATCAAACTCACAACCTTGGTGTACTAGGAAGATGCTCTAATCGACTGAGCTACCTGGCCAGGGCTGGACATTTCTAAATCAAAAACAGATCCCACATCAGTTGTCACTCTTTTGTATTTGCTGGATAATAAGAAGGACAAGGTTTCTAAACACTATACAGGGGTGAGGGGAAATAATTGTCTTCTGTTTGAAGAACTGGGAAAGGAGAAAAGAAATCCTCTACCCTAGACTGGTCTAATCCATCAAAACGGTCATTAAATTATCATGTTAAAACAAGTTGAACATTCACACCCTGCCATATCTGGAGCTTCATTAAAATGCAAATGAAGAAAGATAAGCTATCTCTTTTTAGTTATTTGACCTAAGTAAAGATTAATTTCCAACCCATTCTTGAGAGTAATTTTTGATAAACAAAAATTAGGGGAATTGAGTACTGTGAAGAGATGCAGCAAGAGCATAATCAGAGGTTGTGACCAGACAAAGAATGGGGAAGGCTCTGCGGGTTTTGCTGTAGCCTTGCACAAGTGAAGTTATATTTACATCCTAAACCACAAACTTAAAATACTCATGTAATTTTACTTCCCAAAGCAATGTCAGTTTTTTCCTTCCCACTATCTGTTCATCCTGTTTGTAAAGCCAGTATCCACAGCCACCATCACAGCCGCCTGACCCATGCAGGTTCGCATTAGATTCGGACAGAAGGTAATGAAACAACGGAGCCAAGAACTGGTGGGCCATTAGCTTTAATCCTAGCTTGCACCCGGCGGGCAAGTAAAGACACACACTGGGCTCCAAAACCCACTCATTCAGTGCTCACAAAGCCACTGACTTATCTGAGTTCCCTGGAATCAAAGGTTTCTAGCTCACCAGACTTATTCACCTCTGTTTGCCATCTCCTTCTCTTTGCACAAACTGGTTTCTCCCTCAGCACTCCAACATCCTGGCTGCTTCTCCTGGCCTCCTCCACGTGGCTTTTCTCTGCTCTCCTCTCTAATACTAATCTCAGTAACTGAGAGCGAGCAAGCTCCCGGTCTGCCCCACTTTATAGTATAGAAATCAAAGCCTTTAATCCAATATACAAACAAGAAAGTCTCTGATACAAAGTCACTTATCTGAGGCATAATGAAATCTCTCATGAGAGTGCACCACCCTACATCAAAAAGGGTGGGAAAGGCTTAGTCTTAAAACTAAGGCTCAGTCTTAAAACTAAGCCTTAGGCTATAAGAATCCTGCCTGCTTACAGCCTGTCCCCCCACATCCAATGCAAACTATAAGCGAGCTAACAGATATATCATTATTTACAAACTTATTTGACCAACACTGTTCTTGCTGACCATTCCTGTCTTCTCCATGGTCATGCTCACCTGGTCTAGACTATGTAGCCTTTTGCACCAAACTTAAACTTTCTAACCCTCACTTTTTGAACTGTGATACATTTCTCTCATCTCTCATTTTCCATGAACCTCAAATAAAGATTTAGAATCTTAATAACTTTGCATACCTGTAAAGCCAGAAGCCAGGGCTGCCATCGTGGCCATTCACATGCAGGTTCACATTGGATTCAGACAGTTGGTAAAGAAACAACAGAGCCAAAAACTGATGGGCTGTCATCTTAATTCTAGCTTGCACCCGGCGAGCAAGTAATACACACAGTGGGCTCCAAAACCCACTCACATTCAGTGCTCACAAAGCTACTGATTTATCCGAGTTTCCTAGAATCAAAGGTTTCTAGCTCACCAGACTTATTCACCTCTGTTCCCCATCTCCTTCCTTCTCCAACGTCAAACTGCACAAACTGGCCTCTCACTCAATACTCCGCTATCTTGACTGCTTCTCCTAGCCACATGGCCTCTTTCTGCTCTCCTCTCTGCTCTCTCCTCTAATGATAATCTCAGGAACCAAGAGCGCAAGCTCCTGTTCTGCCCCCATTTTATAGTGTAGAAATCCAAACCTTTAATCCAATATACAAAACAGGGAAGTCTCTAATACAAAGTCACTTCTCTGAGGCATGATTGGATTGTACCAACCCACATCAAAAAGGGTAGGAAAGGCTTAATCCCAAAACCAAGCCCCAGGCTACAAGGATTCTGCCTGTCTTTAGCCCACCCCAACACACATTAATATCACCTGGGCGATGGCCTCCTCGTGGGCAGCGTCATCTTTAACAAAGTGAGCATAATACATTTTATCTGCCCAACAATACCTCAGTGAGCATTTCATAGTTCTGTGCCCTCAACCCCAAAACAGCTTTCCTGAGGAAAGATGAGACCAGGCCAAGCCTTCAATGTTCAATGCAGTGATGCCTAAGGGATTTGAGACTACTTTCAGACACAGCAAGGCCAGAAAGTTGGGTTTTTCTTTCTTTTCTCCTTTCTTTCTTTCTTTCTTTCTTTCTTTCTTTCTTTCTTTCTTTCTATTTTGAGAGAGAGAGAAGCATCAACTTGTTTTACTTAGTTGTGCACCCACTGATTGCTTTTCATACGTGCCCTGACCCAGGGCTCAAACCAGAGACCTCAGTGCTCCATCCAGGAGGATGCTTTATCTACTGCGCCATTGGTGCTGGGTGAAAGTTTGTTTTTTTCAAAGGATTCCAATATTACTGGAGAAACTAAGAAAGTCTGAAAGAAATGAATATAACAGGAGCAAATGAAAAGCAGTTTGGCAGCAAGAGTGGAGATACTAACTAGCAAAAAATAACCTTCCAGAAAGAGCAAAAGTGGCCCTAGCCAATTGGTTCAGTAATAGAGCATCAGCTTTAGAGCATCAGCTTGGCTTGTAGATATTCCAGTTTGATTCCAAGTCAGGGCACACAGGAGAAGCAACCATCTGCTTCTCCACCCCTCCCCCTCTCCCTTCTCTCTCTCTCTCTCTCTCTCTCTCTCTCTCTCTCTCTCTCTTTTCTCCCTCTCTTCCCCTCCCACAGCCATGCCCTGTTGATTGAAGCACATTGGCCCTGGGCACTGAGGATAGCTCTGTGGAGCCTCTGCCTCAGGGGCTAAAAATAGCTCACCTGCAAGCAGGGCCCCTGATAGTCAGAGTCTGCGCCCCAGAAGGGGTTTGCTAGGTGGATCCAAGTTGGGGCACATGTGGGAGTCTCTCTTTATCTCCCCTCCTCTCACTTGGAAAAAGAAGGGGGGAAAAATGGAAGGAAGGAAGGAAGGAAAGAAGGAAAGAAGGAAGGGAGGGAGGAAGGGAGGGCAAAAGCTGTCAAAAATCAGCTGTCAATCAACAGGAAATGCCACTAGCATCACAGCCGTGGGGCTATCACCAGACTGAAGGACCCTACACAAAAGGAGAACAAAGTTTGGGGTATTTTAAGGCATAGTGACTTTATGATAATAATTATTACCTACAATTTTGATCATCTCCAAAGTTAAAGTGATTTGAGGAAGATAGGACCATATTTTTATTAACTTTATTACAATCTACCAATTCACTTTTTCCCCAAAACTTCAAGGATATGTGGCTTGGAAAAAATTTTATTTTAGAATAGCAACTGATCCTAAGGCTATGAAACAATTACTTTTCAGAAGGCTGATGTAGTTACCTGCTAACCACAATAAACCAAGGACTGCAACACACTCTACCCCAGGAGAAAGGCAGACAGAGGGTATAAAAATATCCTACACCACTGGAGATGGTTTAGGATTTTCCAGATTGTACAGATTTATTTTGTCTCTGCAAGCTTGGCAATGTTTAGGGGAAACAAAAGTAATATTACCAGGATCTAGTTCAAAATTGGTGCTTAATCCCAAACCTCATACTCTATGATTGACTTACTATAAATAAGACATTCAGATTTTTTCATAAAATTCCCACCAAAGTTTTTAGTTGTGGTTTTTAATCAGTGCTGAATCTGCACCAAATTACACAAACTTCCTAAGAGAAAAGTGTTTATGATAGACAGAATTAATGAACCCTTTCCCAATAAGTGAATTTTAAAATGTAGATGATCACTGTATCCTTAGCTGCAGTTGCCAATGCAAATGAGTCAGAGGATTTGCTTCAGACACTGAGTTAATTGTGAAACTCTACAACGGGAAATGCCATTGGAGAGTAGTTGCTGACCTCACAGTTGAAAAAACCATTTAAAAGATGTGGAAACCAGATGTTTCGGTTGCATTTCAGCCTCTGCTCTGAGAATTTACCCTGTGGAGCCCCTAATAGGCTATTACTTCTCTACAACTGAGATATGATCATCTTAATGTACTTATTTGTCTTGCTGTGGGAAGAGGCTCACGGATGGGGATACAAGAATGGAGTTTTTCATAACTCCATATGGCTTGGTAAGAAACTTCTTCAATCATTGAGCTTCTTGTGGGGAATGTCACTTCTTTGAATTCATGGAGAAGTGAATCAAAGCAGTAGATTTTTCGGTTCTGCTCAAGCTTGATGTTTTTAGAGAAAATGCTTAGGACAGATAGCTTTTGGAATGCCTATACCATGTTTAAAATTGTGTTCTTGCCTTTTAAAGTTTGAAAATAGTTTTCTATAAAGTAAACCGTTCAGTAGGAAATAGAGATTAATATTTATATTCCATTTTAAAATCAAATGTGGTGGTATAGTGCAGAATATCTCTTTAACAAAAGCACCAATATATCATTTTGGTTTTATTCGAATGCATTAGCAGTCAGATTTTGTAGCAGGTAATTGTAACAGAAACATAGGTAAATGGAATATACAACAACTTTATAACTATTGTTCCATGTACTCTGACCTGTAGAGTATGTCCTGCATTTACCAAACATCTTTTGACTAGTTTGACAGAGACAGCTTATGACACAGGAAAAAAAACAAACAAAAAAAAAACCCTTTTATTTCTAAATGCATTCTCACCACTTCAATTCTTTCTGTTTGAGCTAGCCATGTACTTTTCTACTTTTTTTGTTACACAATGAGAAGTTTATTTTGTCGTTTTGTTTTGTTAAATGTAAGTGAGGAATGACAAGGGCCTAACTGTGAGTACAAACAATAGACCAAGAAAAGCCAAATACTGAAAACCCATTATAGTATTTCAAGGATTGCTTTAATTCTAATGATACAAATTAATATTGCTTTATGTTCATGATTGTGTTTGATAGTGAAAATATTTTGAATTCTGAAGAAAAAATAATGGAATTCCTTTATAAAATAAAGAAATAAAGAGAAAGCAAAAATTAACCTTCATCCTGATTTTATGCTTGCTATGCAGTCCACACTGTAGAATATTTCAGCATGTTTCTCCCTGGTAATAACTGCAGGCATGTGGATTTCATTAAAAAGCTTGATTTGTAATGCACAGCCTTACTGCCTCCTTTTTCAGCTTGATCCAGTGAACTAGTTTTGTGCTGAGCAGTGGGGTTCATTTGGCCTAGACAGGGTCAGGGATTTACTAGAGGAACGAGCAGGTCTCTGTTTATTTTCACTGCACACGATCAAACTTAGGAAATATGCACATATTTGTTAGTCATGAAGCTGGTAAGAATTAAACCCACATGGATGAACTTTGAAATGCTGTAAAATGCTCTAATGATCAAGTAATTTGGAGCTGTTGTTGATTTTTTTAAGTGAATTTTTACTTTACTTAAATATCAACCTAAACAACAGAAGTTCTGTTCTAGAGGTAAAGAAGAGCAAACCCAAAAGCTTGTTAATAGTATGTTGCAAGTTTGAGGCTTGGGGTAATTGCACATTGCTTCAATCTGAGACAAATTATTGACCAGTCAGACTAGCAAAAATCGTTTACAGTTGGTTGGGTCAATATAGTGTGAGAAAATATTTAAGGAGGAAAAAGAGCTGGATTAGAAGTACAGAATTTGGCTAGCAACTATCAAGAACAAGGAATTTTAAACCCTTGGTCTCGGTTCCACCCTAGTAATATGAGATGGTTGAAATAGAGAACCCCTAAGTTTCTCAGCCTTTTGACTAAGATCGAGTGAAATAGAGGACCCCTAACATTGATTTTCAACTCTGGTATTGTAAGTTGAACCACTGTAAATTGTTACTATCTGTACTTGCATTGCCCACTAGCTTGGGAACAGGACTTGATCCATGGCACCTCACAAAGTACTTCATCCTGTATGCTCAAAACAACCAGACTGAAAACCAGTGAAAGTTTAGTTACTGAGGCTTTACCATATGAAGGGCAATGGGCAGTAGGTGACTTACAAAGGGGAAATGACTTCCATGTTCCTTGAGTTCTCTGACCTGTAAGGATCAGATTGACTAAGGTCTTCAGTAATGGGTCTTTACCATGAATGTGTAAGAAGAACCCTTGGAGTCCAGAAAAACAGAGAAAGTGCCAAACAGCATCTCTTACTGAAGTGTAGCAGTGCCAACCTCAGCCTGGGGAGGAGAGCAAGAAATAATATTTCTAATACTGCTGGCCTTATTGTCACTGCATGCCGAGACCTACCTGCTCTCATGGGAATGGTCTTGACGGTGGCTGACTGCCCAGGTCAGGGTACAAGGTCTGAACCATCATCTGAGAGTCTACATAGAACTTATTAGAGCTGTGTTGTTATTATTGTCCTGGGAGTCTTTTCACATTGTTTCCATGGCAAAATGCACTCCAAACTCAAAACAATCCATTTAAATAGTGATCTACTGGGAGACCACTCATGTATGATTTAACACTACCGAAAATATGTTGGGAACAAATGTGAACTTAAAAAGACAAAACAGATAAAGAACGTAGAAACCATCAGTTAGATGTGCCCAAGTTCTTCTCTGCTGTGTTTGAATCTAGTTCTTCCTTCTTTAATGCAACATTTGTTTGCTTTGGATTTCTTTAAACTTTCCCTCAGTTTTTGATTTGTTTACTAAATCCTCAATTATATTGCATTAGTCATTTCCCTCAAATGGATATTTTGCTTATTTTTCTCCATCATTGTGAGTCTATGTAATGAATCAATTTCTATGGTTTCTTTTGACTTCACCACCTTTCCCCCCCTGTTAGTTACCTTGTCAAGTTTTAAATGGCTTAAAGCCAGAAATAGTCAAAACTTGATCACCTTTGGTAGTGTAGAAACACAATGTTGTACTACAACTCTTTCCGGCTGTCAGTCAGAAACGTAATTTACCCTCAAGTTTCTGTCTATGTTCCCAGATTCCCTTAAAATTCCCCTCATTCATATTTTTCCCCAAAGCTTTCTAATAAAGAAAACTTAGCTACCCAAGGCAGCTGATCCAGGGAACACTTTGGCAGGAACAATAGCTGATGTAATCTTCCAGCTGAGGCCACAAAATTTCCCTTGTTCCACAGAATAATAGTAGTGCGTTTACATTTTGTGAATTCACAGAACAAGCTGCAGGCGTATACCACAGAGAAGCTCGGTCTGGCAAATACAAGCTCACCTACACAGAGGCCAAGGCGGTGTGTGAATACGAAGGTGGCCGTCTCGCCACCTACAAGCAGCTGGAGGCAGCCAGAAAAATTGGTAACTGACTTGACAATGGTCTTCTTTTTCACTCTTGGGGGAAAAAAAATATGTCATCTTTCCTGTAAGCCCTTCATAAGACTTGTCTATTTCCCTGTGCTAACAGTTCGCTAAGCCCCTGTGACATCTCTGCCCTCTGGCTTTTCCCATCGTCTGTGCCTAGAGCTAGCTAATGGATAGTTTCTAGTACTAGCAGCTTATTTGAGGTCACAACCCAGTATGAGCTAATAAATAAAAAAAAAATGAAGACATTATCTCAATATCATTCACATACTTCATAAATTTAAAGCCATTGCTATTTTTATCTTTTTTTTTTTTTTTTTTTTTTTTTTTGAGAGAGAGAGAGAGATGGAGGAAGGGAGAAAGATGAGAAGCATCAACCCATAGTTGTGGCATTTTAGTTGTTCATTGATGGCTTCTCAGATGTGCCTTGACCTGGGACTCCAGCTGAGTCAGTGACCCCTTGCTTAAGCCAGCAACCTTGGGTTAAAGCCAGCAACCATGGGATCATGTCGATGATCCCACACTCAAACCAGCACCCCCATGCTCAAGCTGATGCACCTATGCAGAAGCTGGCAGCTGCAAAGTATGGAACCTGGGACCTCACACTGTCCACTGTGCCATCACCAGTCAGGCCCATTGCTACTCATTTTTAATACTAGTCTATCTCTTCTTGACTGCTGAGTATGGTTTTCAGCAGCTGTTTTTTTGTGTTTTTTTTTTTAAGATTTTATTTATTCATTAGGGTGGGGGCAGAAAGCATCAACTCCCATATGTGCCTTGACCAGACAAGCCTAGGGTTTTGAACCGGCAACCTCAGCGTTTCCAGGTT
Source organism: Saccopteryx bilineata (assembly GCF_036850765.1). Taxonomy (NCBI): domain Eukaryota; kingdom Metazoa; phylum Chordata; class Mammalia; order Chiroptera; family Emballonuridae; genus Saccopteryx; species Saccopteryx bilineata. The sequence continues at coordinate 86,414,666 of NC_089494.1, read as the reverse complement.
GACACTTTATCCACTGCGCCACCACAGGTCAGGCTCAGCAGCTGTTAAATGATGTTACTTCCTTGAGTCTGACAAGGAAATTTACTTGGTGGGAGAAATATTGAATTTAGTGACATTTTTCAAATTTTTCAACTTTTTCCTTTCTTTCTTTTTTTTTTAACCCTAAGTGGGAGAATGCATTTCAGGATCAAAAGCTATGAGGAAAAGAAGGATGAGCCAGTTGTAAGATAGCAGGTGAAAGGAATTTGGAAGATAATGTCAGGAGACCTGCTGAAAACCCAGTAGTTAACTAATGCTTTTTGTTTCTTTATTTAAAAAAAAAAAATAGCTGCTACTGTCTCTCCTGGACTTTCAGGAGACTCCAGCAGGCCACCCCATTCGGAACTCTTCACCAGTGAAGAAACACTTTTGCTTGATAGGAGAATCCCTGGAAGGCTTAGGCTATTGTTGTACATTACCTAAGGCAAAAACACAGGTGTTCTCTAAAACAGTGGTCCCCAACCCCTGGGCCACGGACCGGTATTGGCTGGTGGGCCATTTGGTACCAGTCCGCAGAGAAAGAATAAATAACTTACATTATTTCCGTTTTATTTATATTTAAGTCTGAATGATGTTTTATTTTTTAAAAATGACCAGATTCCCTTTGTTACATCCGCTAAGACTCACTCTTGACACTTGACTCAGTCACGTGATACATTTATCCATCCCACCCTAAAGGCTGGTCCACGAAAATATTTTCTGACATTAACCAGTCCGCTGCCCAAAAAAGGTTGGGGACCACTGCTCTAAAATATCCCACAGTCTCCTCAGATAACTGCTCAATCTATTCCCACAGGACTGAGTGTGACATTAACTGGAATAATGGATACAAAAACCAGAGCCATTACTAGCTGCCCTGGACTTCAAATACAATTGTCATGGATGGCACTGGCAAATATTTAAACATCCTCCAAAGTTGAGCAAAAAAAACAGCTGAGGCTTTGTTTGAAATTTATGAATGCTTTTATTCCTCTTCAATTAAAAAAAATATTAGCAGTATCTTAATTGATCCTGAAATAAAAATTAAACTACCATTAAAATTTTTTTTTTCAGAATTAATGTTAATTTCAGAAATTATCTAGTACTGGATAGCTCATTGGTGAAAAGACACCAGCTCTGAACTTAGATTGTTTTCAGATCCTTGGTTTTATAATTTCTAGTTTATCTGCATCTTTTTTATTTAAGATATCATTTTCTAGTAAAAGTCAGATGTTATATTTTATATATATGTGTTTCAATTTTATTATTTATTTATTTATTTATTTAAGTGAGAGGAATGGAGATAGTGAGACAGACTTCTGCATGCACCCTGACCAGGATCCACCCAGCAACCCCTGTCTGGGGCCAATGCTTGAACCAACCAAGCTATTTTTAGCACCTGAGGGGAATGTGCTAGGACTAAACTAGCTATCATCAGCACCCAGGATGAACACTTGAACCAGCTGAGCCACTGGCTATGGGAGGAAAGGAGAGAGAAGAAGGAAAGGGAGGGGGAGAGAAGCAGATGGTCACTTCTCTTGTGTGTCCTGACCAGAGATTGAACCCAGGATGTCCATCCATTGATCCAAGTGGCCAGAGCCCTAATTTTATTTTATTTTTATTATTTATTCTATTTATTTATTTAATTATTTACTTTTAGAGAGTGAGAGAGACAGAGACAGACAGGGATGTACAGAAGGGAGAGAGATGAGAAGCATCAATTCTTCATTGCAGCACCTCAGTTGTTCATTGATCGCTTTCTCATATGTGGCTTGACAGAGGGGGGGGGGCTCCAGCCAAGCCTGTGACCTCTTGCTCAAGCAGGCAACCTTAGGGTCATGTCTATGATCCCATGCTCAAGCCAGCAACCCCGCACTCAAGCTGGTGAGCCTGCACTCAAACCAGACAAGCCCAAGCTCAAGCTGGCAACCTTGGGATTTCAAACCTGGGTCCTCAGAGTCCCAGGTCGATGCTCTATCCAATGCGCCACAGTCTGGTCAGGCCCAATTTTATTTTTATTTTATTTATTTATTTTTTTTTTACAGAGGCAGAGATAGACAGGGACAGACAGGCAGGAACGGAGAGAGATGAGAAGCATCAATCATCAGTTTCTCGTTGCGCGTTGCGACTTCTTAGTTGTTCATTGATTGCTTTCTCACATGTGCCTTGACCGTGAGCCTTCAGCAGACCGAGTAACCCCCTGCTGGAGCCAGCGACCTTGGGTCCAAGCTGGTGAGCTCTTTGCTCAAGCCAGATGAGCCCGCGCTCAAGCTGGCGACCTCGGGGTCTCGAACCTGGGTCCTTCCACATCCCAGTCCAATGCTCTATCCACTGAGCCACCACCTGGTCAGGCCCAATTTTATTTTTTGAGAAAACAGTTTTTCCCCTTTTACATGAACTGAATTTGGGCAGCTAAGAAACTCACTGTTGGAAGGGAGTACCTTTGTAAAGATGACCTTTTCTTGGCTGAAGAGATTTACCAGTTAAGCGTTAAATCCTTTCATTCTTCTGCAGGATTTCATGTCTGTGCTGCTGGGTGGATGGCCAAGGGCAGAGTTGGATACCCCATTGTGAAGCCAGGGTCCAACTGTGGATTTGGAAAAACTGGTATTATTGATTACGGAGTCCGTCTCAACAGGAGTGAAAGATGGGATGCCTATTGCTACAACCCACATGGTTTGTTAAAAATAACAAGTTTAATGTTTTGCAAAAACAGTTATATGTCACTAAGAGGCTATTAAAATAAAATAGCTTGTTCTTCCAGAGATAAATCAATTTGGTGATGATAGTTATTAATAACTACCATTCATAGAGTGATTTTGTTGTGCCAGACACTAATTTTATGTTTCTTAATCTACATTGTTACTCAATATTCACCACCCTGCAAAAAGCTATTGTTATACCCATTTTAGAAATCAAGAAACTGAGAGTTTAGGAGCTTAAGTAACTTATTCAAAATTACACAGCAAATAATTAGTAGGCAGGTAAGATCGTGAATTTGGGTCTTTTTTGTGCCATGAAACTTCCTGACCACAATGGGAAAAAAAAGCAGGTTCAGAACTTGTTACACTTAATTAGCTAAAATAATTAAATGATACTTCCAAATGTTAACTGTTCAAAATTATCCCTTTTATAGAATGGGGAAAAGGAGACAGAATAGACAAACTCCCTAATTTATTTTTGTGCATCAATTCTTCAACTTCCAAACTAAGCAACTCTCACTCTGCGGTTTATTTTAACAATTACCTATTGGATATACTTGTTATTATCATATCATATATTTTTATTCCTATTATTTTTCCAGGGTTGATAGTAGCTAGGAAAAATTTAAAGAAAAAATTAACTCATTATCATTACTATAAGTTTACTTTTTGTTCATGTTCTTGGAGAAAATAAGAGACTATTCTTTTTGGATGTATTTCCTCCAGGATAATATTACAAGGTGTTAGAATGTGTCACTAAGCCTTTCCTTCATTTATAATTGTAAACACCCTCAAGAGGTGTCACATTTGGCTCTACCTTATAAGAAAGTCCGTGACACAGTAGGAGAGTTATAGTGAAGTTTTAGCATATTATTATAGAATTTATTGTTTAATGATATTAACCACTAGAGAGCAGTCTCTCATCCTTGTAACTAATTTATATCTCAATATATAAATAATATATATTTCAAGTACAAAAGAATTTTACCTAGAGCTATCACTTACTCCCACTTGACATCAAATATGAATAAATATTTATAGTGCATTTATATAGGACTATAACTTCCAAATCACTTTGACATACTTTAGTCATTGTTACTAATTCACATATCTTCTTTTCCTCCCTCTCGCTTCCTCTCTCTCTGTTTCTTCAATATATTTATACAGGCAATTCTCTAGGTCACACTGCAAGTCATTGGTTCTGGCAGAGGTTGTTCCTATAGCAGGTTATGTGCCACAACATAAATCTATAAAATGAAAATTTATTTGAAAAAACAAACATAAATATTTTGACTAAATCTTCAAATAAGATTAAGGTGTTCATTTAAAACCAGTAAAAAAAAAAAAAAGTATAGGAAGGTTATAAATTATTCCTTTTACCTGTATTGAAGTGACCGTCAAGGTCTCTGTAATCCTAAAATTCTTTAATAATTTTCCAAGCAGAATTTATTGGACTCATTATTCTAAATATTTAAGTTCCTGAAAACACAGTGGTGATACCACAGGACAAAAAAATTAATTAATTAATTAAAATCCCTGCTATCTTGATGAGGCTATGGTAACATGGATATATTTATTTGTCAAAGCACATGGAAGTGTACACATAAGCTTTGTGTATTCTATGCTCAAAACATAAAAAGATTCGATTCCCGGCCAGGGCACATAGGAGAAGCGCCCATTTGCTTCTCCACCCCTCCGCCGCGCCTTCCTCTCGGTCTCTCTCTTCCCCTCCCGCAGCCCTGGCTCCATTGGAGCAAAGATGGCCCGGGCGCTGGGGATGGCTCTGTGGCCTCTGCCCCAGGCGCTAGAGTGGCTCTGGTCGCAACATGGCGACGCCCAGGATGGGCAGAGCATCGCCCCCTGGTGGACAGAGCGTCGCCCCTGGTGGGCGTGCCGGGTGGATCCCGGTCGGGCGCATGCAGGAGTCTGTCTGACTGTCTCTCCCTGTTTCTAGCTTCAGAAAAATGCAAAAAAAAAAAAAAAAAAAAAAAAACCATAAAAAGATGCCCTGGCCAAATAGCTCTGTTGGTTAGAGCATTGTCCTGAAGTGCAGAGGTTGCTGGTTCGATTTCCGGTCAGGGCACATACAAAAACAGCTCTATGTCCTTCTGTCTTTCTCTCTCCCTGCCTCTCACTCAAAAAAATAAATTAATTAATTAAAGAAGCAAAAAAATGGAACCACATTTTTTTTAATTTAAAATTATTTTTATTTATTTATTCATTTTAGAGAAGAGAGAGAGAGAGAGCAGGGGGGAGGAGCAGGAAGCATCAACTCCCATATGTGCCCTAACCAGGCAAGCCAAGGGTTTTGAACCGGCGACCTCAGCATTCCAGGTCAACGCCTGATCCACTGCACCACCACAGGCCAGGCTGTAACCACATTTTTTAAATTAATGTAACATAATTAATGTAACAATTAATTAAATTACTATTTTATTGCTATTTTTTTAAAATCACAAATACTGTATCTATTTTACAGAATTGAACAACTATAGATGAAAAATACATTTATTCTTCTTTTCTTTTAGAGAGATAGACAGATAAAGGGAGAGAGATGAGAAGTATCAGCTTAGTTGTGGCTCCTGACAAGTGGTGGTGCAGTAGAGCATCAGACTGGGATGCAGAGGACCCAGGTTCACAACCCCAAGATCACTGGCTTGAACGCAGGCTCACCAGATTGAGAGCCGGGTAGCTGGTTTGAGAGTGAAATCATAGGCATGACCCCATGGTCGCTGGCTTGAGCCCAAAGTCACGGCTTGAGCAAGGGGTCACTCACTTTGCTGTAGCCCCTGGCCAAGGCAATCAATGAACAACTAAAGTGCCACAACAAAGACTTGATGCTTCTCATCTCTCTCCTTTCCTGTCTGTCTGTCCCTATCTGTCTCTCTCTCTGTCTCTGTCACAAAAACAAACAAACACAAACTCTTAAGAAGTTGTGGCACTTTAGTTGTTCATTAATTGTTTCTCATATGTGCCTTGACTGGGGGTCTCTAGCCAAGCCCAGTGACACTTGCTCAAGCCAATGACCTTGGGCTTCAAGCCAGCAATCTTTGGGCTCAAGCCAGTGACCAGTGACCACGGGATCATACAGATGATCCCATACTCAAGCCAGCGACTCCATGCTCAAGCTGGTGAGCCTGCGCTCAAGACAGATGAGCCCATGCTCAAGCCGGTGATCTTGGGGTTTCAAACCTGCGATTTCGGCATCCCAGGTTCATGCTCTATCCACTGCACTACCACTGGTCAGGCAAAATACATTTATTCTTTAGCTACAAGAATGTATTACATATTAAAGATGTTGTATATTAAGTAATTTCCTTATTATTTCATAAAGAGTAACCAATTGAAAAAAAGAATAATCAACAGATGAACAATAAGACATGAATATCATTTTAAAGTAAGAATAATTTTTTTCTATTGCTTTCTTATCTTTTTTGTTTGTTTGTTTTTTATTTCAGCAAAAGAATGTGGTGGTGTCTTTACAGATCCAAAAAGAATTTTTAAATCTCCAGGCTTCCCAAATGAGTATGACGATAACCAAATCTGCTACTGGCATATTAGACTTAAGTATGGTCAGCGTGTCCACTTGAGTTTTTTGGACTTTGACCTTGAAGATGACCCAGCTTGCTTGGCTGACTATGTTGAAGTATATGACAGTTATGATGATGTTCATGGCTTTGTGGGAAGGTACGTGTTGTTTCCCCATACAGGAAGGTAAAGGAACATTCAAAATTGTGTTTGATGTTTCTTCAATTTTTTTCCCCACCTGTCCATACAATATTGATTTCCGGTGCTTCTATACTCCTACAATACCGTATCTTTTTTTAACAAAAATTTTTCTTAACAAGTTAAGCTATAGTCAGCTGCTATTTATTAAAATGATAGCTGCCTTTTGATTATTAAGTTGTAACAATTAGTCTACTTATAAATATCTCAAGATTGACTAACACCAGGAAGAAGAAAGATGTGAGATGGGAAATTTGTTGAGGTTTCTAAGTGTTCTAATTTCTGTCAGCCTCTAAAAATAATCACAAATTCAGAAACTGGTGCCTTTGTTCTGTGTACAAAGCATTGTGATAACTTTTATAGGTACAAGGTAAATAAACAAAGCATAGCCCCTTCTTTCATACGATTTAGCTAAACCTATGATGGGTAGCTTCTTTTTTTTTTCTGAAGCTGGAAACAGGGAGGCAGACAGACTCCTGCATGCGTCCGACCGGGATCCACCCGGCATGCCCACCAGGGGGCGATGCTCTGCCTATCTGGGACGTTGCTCTGTTGCAACCAGAGCCATTCTAGCGCCTGAGGCAGAGGCCACAGAGCCATCCTCAGCGCCCGGGCCATCTTTGCTCCAATGGAGCCTCGGCTGCGGGAAGGGAAGAGAGAGACAGAGAAGAAGGAGAGGGGGAGGGGTGGAGAAGCAGATGGGCGCTTCTCCTGTGTGCCCTGGCTGGAAATTGAACTTGGGACTCCTGCACGCCAGGCCAACGCTCTACCACTGAGCCAACAGGCCAGGGCCAATGGGTAGCTTCTTAAAAATCTCTTTCCTTGCCATAAAAACAGATGGTCCTTGCTTTAATATTTTTCCCTTGGTTTTTAACATGCTGGACACAATATTTTTGTGTCCTCACCCCAAATTTTTCATATATATAGTTTAAATTTTGAGAGCCTTACAAAATATTTCAATTTAAAAGGTGTGCAATTAAGTGTTTTATATATTCAGGTCACCATTTAATAATGTGTATTTTAGACTACCCATTATCAACAGACTGTCAGTTATCAAATCTCCATTACCGATGACAGTAATTTAATAAAGAAATATGGGACGGTTAAAAATGGTAGACTCAATAGTTTTTATGTTGACTTTGAAATGCGTAATTAAAAAGACAGAAAAACAAAGGCATTTCTTGCATAAATGAACAACAATTTTTGGAGGGAAGTGTTTTTTGCTTTGTTTTGCTTGGTCCTTTGGCTGAGATTACTGCTATAGAACAAGTACAAATAGATTTTAAAGTGTTTTGAAGAAGACATGAAGTATGTTGGAGGAATTAAGAAGAAAATATTTTTTGAAAGAATGTACCTCTTACATTGGGAATCAGGGTGCTTTTGTTCTATAGTTTTAAAAATCAATTATAGCCCTAGATAAAAATGTATACTATTAAATTTTAAAATTATTATTTACTAATTTTTAGACAGAGAGAGAGAAACATCAATTTGTTGTTTCACTTAGTTATGTATTAGTTGATTCTTGTACGTGCCCTGACTGGAGATTGAACCCACTACATTAATATATTGGGACAATGGTCTAACCCAGTGGTCCCCAACCCCCGGGGCCATGAACTGGTACTGGTCTGTGGGCCATTTGGTACTAGTCCACAGAGAAAGAATAAATAACTTATAATATTATCTCTGTTTTATTTATATTTAAGTCTGAATGATGTTTTATTTTTTAAAAATGACCAGATTCCCTCTGTTACATCTGTCTAAGACTCACTCTTGACACTTGTCTTGGTCACGTGATACATTTATCCGTCCCACCCTAAAGGCCGGTCTGTGAAAATATTTTCTGACATTAAACTGGTCCGTGGCCCAAAAAAGGTTGGGGACCACTGGTCTAACCAACTGAGCTACTAAGCCTAGGCAAAAAAATATTATAGCCTGACCAGGCGGTGGTGCAGTGGATAGAGCGTCGGACTGGAATGTGGAGGACACAAGTTCGAGACCCCAAGGTCGCCAGCTTGAGCACAGGCTCATCTGGTTTGAGCAAAGCTTGGACTCAAGGTCGCTGGCTTGAGCAAGGGTTTACTCAGTCTGCTGAAGGCCCACAGTCAAGGCACATATGAGAAAGCAATCAATGAGCAACTAAGGTGTCACAATGAAAAACTGATGATTGATGCTTCTCATCTCTGTCCATTCCTGTCTGTCTGTCCCTATCTATCCCTCTCTCTCTGTCTCTGTAAAAAATAAAATAAAATAAATAAAAAAAGATTTATATATACACACACATACAATATTTTTCAAAGGTTTTAAACAGGCTATAAATTTATAGTGTGTGATTTACCATATTTCCCCATGTATAAGACTCACTTTTTTGGAAAATTTGGGGTCTAAAAACTGGATGCGACTTATACAGTGGTTGTAGATTTCTTTACTTGCATTTCCTGTTTTTTCATGCTTGTTTTTGTGCTCATTGTTGAAGACAGTGGTTTGTCATCATACACAGATAAGGACAAGCTTTGACAGTGATGAACAGTGATGAAGTTGTATAAATTTTATGATCAATAAAACTTGAGTTCAATAAGTTTATGTAATATATTTTTTCTTCAAATCTCGGGCCCTAAAATTGAGGTGCATCTTATACATGGGATCATCTTATACATGGAGAAATACGGTACCTTTATAATAGACTTCTCCTCCCATCTGGAATGAATTGCACTTTTCAGAAACTGACAAAACCTTTAACTTTTATATAATGTGCAAGAGAGTTCCTTTCAAGACATGATTCATATAAAAATAAATCCTTCCTATATCTATAAGTTCCAATATAATTTTTCCACATTTAAATCTGTCTACTCTAGAATTCAAAATATAATACCACCATATTACCATATACACCAATTTTCCTTCAAGTTTGAAGAAAACTTTGAGATTAATCAGAAACAAATTTTTAATTTTTCCAAAATGATTCAAATTGTCTACTACACAATTAGTTTTGCAGCTACACAGAATCAAAAAGCTACATATCTCTTCTTAAGAATCTCATTAATGCTTTGAGAAGGTTACTTTAAACAATGTTTTATCCTCTTTTTCTTACAAATACAAATTTTACAAAGAAACAGTAAAACATCATAAAGTAATAAAAGAATGAGCCGTTTCTTTTTTTTTTTTTTTTTTCCTTTTAGGAAATAAGCCGTTTCTTTTTTTTTTTTTTTTTTTTTCTGAAGCTGGAAACAGGGAGAGACAGTCAGACAGACTCCCGCTTGTGCCCGACCGGGATCCACCCGGCACGCCCACCAGGGGCAACGCTCTGCCCACCAGGGGGCGATGCTCTGCCCATCCTGGGCGTCGCCATGTTGCGACCAGAGCCACTCTAGCGCCTGAGGCAGAGGCCACAGAGCCATCCCCAGCGCCCGGGCCATCTTTGTTCCAATGGAGCCTTGGCTGCGGGAGGGGAAGAGAGAGACAGAGAGGAAAGCGCGGCGGAGGGGTGGAGAAGCAAATGGGCGCTTCTCCTGTGTGCCCTGGCTGGGAATCGAACCCGGGTCCTCCGCACGCTAGGCCGACGCTCTGCCGCTGAGCCAACCGGCCAGGGCCATAAGCCGTTTCTTAAGGGAAATAAAGCACTTTAGTTATCAGTAAGAGCTACTTGCAATAATTGTATAATATTCATTCATGTGATCTCTCTTTTTTAAAAATTCCCTTTCAGATACTGTGGAGATGAGCTTCCAGAAGATATCATTAGTACAGGTAATGGCTTTAAATTAAGGAGAAAAACTATGATTTATTTTCTCACAGTATCATTGAAAGTGAAGGACCCAATAGTCATTAGTACTCACTTTTTATAGTGGAGAGATCTGTGGACAGACGTAGCTTGCTGGCTTGTAAAATTCACAAATGTATTTGTTTATACTTAAGGATTTATGCCAACTCCATGCACTGAAAATGTATAGACTCTTATTATTTGCAGCAAATGCAGTCTGAGATAATCTTGAATCTGCAAATCCATGAATACTGCTGGAGCTTATGATTTCCATAAAATGTAGTAAAAGGCCAAATTTTTTCATTGACAAAGAATTGAAGTAATTTCTAAAGTTGTTAAAAATGCCTTCTGTCACTGAAAAAATTTTACATCGTGTTTATTGCATTTTTATTTTAGTATTGAATTTTCCAGGGAGAGTTGTAAAGAACACAGAACTGTGAAATGTTTTCAATAGATGGTAAATGAGAAAGGGGTTTTAAGGGCAAATAAATTTGGGTAACATTGGGTTAAATAATGTTAAACAGGTTTCTTTATTATTAGAAGATGTCAGAATTCTTTTAATTTGTTAATTTCACATAGTAAATCTCAAAAACTTAGCTATGGTAGGCAATGTTTTCCAAACCTTTTATGTCCTGCAAATTATTTTGTGTGACTTTGTTCCATGAAATATACCTCAAGAAATGTCCCTGTAGTATCCAAAGTTTATCTCAGTAGGCAATACCACTATTAACCAAAACTGATATTTTCTGAGTAAGAACCTTTATTTTTTTAGATTTTTTTAATCACCAGTATTAATAGTTGGCATTTTACATGCTCTAATTTTTCTCCAAGTCATAAAATGATTACAGTGCTTATGCAACTAAAAACAACAGTCCTCAAGCTCAGATACTAAGACCTAGATTACTTCTACCCTTTAGCTTTGCAGTGGACACAATTCGCGTGTATTCATCATTATTAGGAGAGATGGAACTACTTGTTCAATTCTTGAATGGACAATGCTTGAAACTTACTAATTCATTACTCTGCTACAATCTCCCTAGGCTTTGTAAGCTATTCAACCTTTGGTCTATCTCAGATTCTTTTCTTGAGGACATATTTTATATTAACAGAAAGTTGAAAGAAAATACCGTAAGGGCTGGAAGAGGTTAAGAATCCTATTTTTACAGAGAGGGAGGGAGAGTCCAAAGGAAGCCCTGAAACGTGACTTTTTTGTTAGCTAAATTGAAGGACAGTATCATCTTTGTTCTCTTGCATCCTCCTCTCCCCAGGAAACGTCATGACCTTAAAGTTTCTGAGTGATGCTTCAGTGACGGCAGGAGGTTTCCAAATCAAGTATGTTGCAGTGGATCCCCTATCGAAATCCAGTCAAGGAAAAAATACAAGTAGTACTTCTACTGGAAATAAAAACTTTTTAGTCGGAAGATTTAGCCATTTATAAAACCAAAAAGGACATTTAGTATTTATGTTTATACCTTTTGGAACCGTTTGGATCTCACTTTTGTAATGTTATTATTGTTATTAACATTTATTTATTACTTTTCTAAATGTAAATACAATACCTGATAATTTTGAAAAATTGTAAAATGCAGAAAATTCTAAATGAAAAAAACGAATCTCTCCTAATCTCACTGCATGAAAATAACAGGTGTTACCATTTATATATTTTTTTCTTTATTCACTTGTTGATTTGCGGTATCTGTATATGTGTTTTTATATATATATTTGTATTTGAATTTTTAGAATTCTGCTCATACCTTTATATTTTATATTCAAGGTTTTTTTTAAACCTTGAAACTATATGGCTTAAGCATTTTCCTGTATTATACAAAACTTAATTTTGAACAGCTGTAAAATGTTTTATGGTGTGATTGTTCTATACTTTATTTAAGTTGTCTCTAATGTGGGAATTTTAGATTGTTTTCGTAAATATTGCTTCAATAAATATCTTTGAATACCCCATAGCTTCCTTGACAAAGGTCAATCATTACCTTAATTAAGAGAGCCTATTATCTTTTTGCATCTAAGATAACATACCCTTAAAACGTCAGAATAATCCCCTTTTTCCAGACCCCTCAGGGTATACCCACTGGAACAGAGCAGAGATCACAAAACCCTCATTGTTATCTTGTTCCCTACATACTATCTCCATATGACTGTAAGTGTTAACTATCCTGTATCCACCAATTTAAAGAAGTATGTGTCTCTCCATTTTACTCTTTACCCGATCTCAGTGATTCCTCACTTTGCTTTTTCCCACTTCTCTAATCTACCACCAATAGACTTCATATAACCCTGCTGACATCTTCTCATTTAATTCTAATGTACAGAATAAGCTGCAAAACTGCCACTCTCCAGAGCATTTTCTTAGTCCGTTGAGATTTTGTTTCCTGGCAATGGTTGTCAGTTTGACTCAAATAAACTCATAAAAATTCTCTACATGTCTCGATGTTTCTTACATAGACAATGGTAATATTCAGACATCCAGTAGTCTAATAGAACAATTTCTTCTTGAGGTCATTCAGATGGTCATCTGAGGGTTTGATGTAGGGCCAGGTATTAATGTACAATGACCTGATGTCCATCTAGGTACTGATGCAAGACTGAAAATTTCACGAGTTTAAGTTCCCAGATTAGTAAATGGCAATAATAGAACTATTTCCTCATGGCTCAATCTACTTTATTTTAATAATTTAGCAGTTTGACCATAGTAACTCCATTTTATATCTTCACTCTATTCTTCAAAGTTTAGATATTTAGTCATTTGTATTTTATTTTTGTTGCTTTATGATTTTTTTTTTTAGAAGGTAAAGATCATAGTTGCTATTCTGCATATGATGGGTAATAGTGATTATCCAATTAAATTTAACAAAAAATTATCTTCCAGGTACTGTTCTAGACACTTGAACAATACCCAAGAGCCAAATAAACAAAAATCCTTAAGCTTGGGGAAGCTTCTGGTATAGAGAGAGACACAATAACTAATTAACATAATAAATTAGTAAACTATATATTAAAAATAGAACATAAGTTATTAAATTACTAAAGGAGTAAGTGTAGCTTTAAAAAAAGAAAGGCTAAGAACTAAACCTTGGAAGAAAAAGATCAGCAGAGAAGACTGAGAAGGAGCAAAGGGTGAGTTAAAAAGAAAATCCTGTGGGGTCCTAAAAGCCAAGTGGAAAATGTATTAAGTTGAAAGAAATAATTGTGTTAAATACTGCCAGTAAATCTACAAATGAGTACTGAAAATGACAATAGGGTTTAGCAACATGAAGATCGTTGATGACTTTGATGAGCATTTTCAATGGGAGAAGGCAAAGGCCTAGTTGGAGTTTATTGGAGATTGATCTAAAACAGGGGTAGTCAACCTTTTTATACCTACTACCCACTTTTGAATCTCTGTTAGTAGTAAAATTTTCTAACCATCCACCGGATCCACAGTAATGGTGATTTATAAAGTAGGGGAGTAACTTTACTTTATAAAATTTATAAAGCAAAGTTAAAGAATATAATAATAATTACCAAGTACTTTCTGTTGGATTTTCGCTAAGCTTGGCAGAATAAATTTTTATAAAACAATTTACTATAGTTAAATCTATCTTTTTATACTTTGGTTGCTCTGCTACCACCCACCATGAAAGCTGGAAGGCCCACTAGTGGGCAATAGGGACCAGGTTGACTACTACTGATCTAAAAGGAAAGAATTGGAGGTAGTGAGTGTGGCTATCAAGGAAATGGTAACTGTCATGGGAACTGGGTTGAAAGAAGGCTTTCTTGAAGGGAATAAACTTAGAGAAGGGAAAGATGCTGGGGCAATTTCCTTGAGTCAATGTAATACTCAGGGTCTTGGCAGAAAGTAAATGACATATTCAAAAGAGGGAGACTGAAGAGACTGTGGATTGACTTACGGGAAACTTCCAAGGGATGGTGAATCACTGGATATTCAAACAGATGGAGGTCTCCCTGACGGGAAAGATCAGGGACAATTATCTAAATCCAGAGAAGGAGCTTCAGTGCTAGGAAAAAGTTGTAAACATAAGTTGGAACAGTGTCTCTGCCAACTCAAGACTGTGGGGAGAAATTGTGGTTAAATATCCCTACTTTTCCCTTCTATGCTCTGATGGTACCTCCCCTTGTTTGAGTCCAAGCAGAAATCAGAATACAAGGAATCCAGTTGATATATCCACAAACATCAGCTCTTCTGCCCAGAGCAAGGAGGAGAAGGTAGAATACAGATCTGGAAGAGTAAAGGGAGCACATCTTGCTCAGCAGGTGAAAGGAGACAGGCTCAAGTGTACCAGCAAAGGGACTGGTTTTAGATAGAAATATGGGCAGTGCCTTTACAGAACGGATTCTTAATTCTTTTGTGTGCCATTTAACTTTTAAATAATGAAACCTATGGATACATCTCTTAATGTTTTTATTTTTTTCCACTCTTTTTTTTTTTTTTTTTTGTATTTTTCTGAAGTTGGAAACGGGAAGGCAGTCAGACAGACTCCTGCATGCGCCCGACCAGGATCCACCCAGCATGCCCACCAAAGGGCGATGCTCTGCCCATCTGGGGCATTGTTCTGTTGCAACCAGGGCCATTCTAGTGCCTGAGGCAGAGGCCGTGGAGCCATCCGCAGCGCCCGGGCCAACTTTGCTCCAATGGAGCCTTGGCTGCGGGAGGGGAAGAGAGAGACAGAGAGGAAGGAGGGGGAGGTGGAGAAGCAAATGGGTGCTTCTCCTGTGTGCCCTGGCTGGGAATAGAACCCGGGACTCCTGCACGCCAGGCCAACACTCTACCACTGAGCCAACCAGCCAGGGCTCTTAATGTTTTTATTTTAAGGGGATTTTTTTTTGCTTTGTTTTGTTTTTTTATCGATTTTACAGAGAGAGGAAGAGGGTATGAAAAGTAGCAACTCATAGTTGCTTCACCTTAATTGTTTATTGATTGCTTGTTGTATGTGCCTTGACTGGGCAAGCCCAGGGTTTCGAACTGGCAACCACAGTATTCCAGGTCAATGCTCCATCCACTACACCACCACAGGCCAGGCCAGAATAGTTGTTTTTAAATGCATAAAATACATTGGACCAGCCTGACCAGGTGGTGGCACAGTGGATAGAGCATCGGACTGGGATGCGGAAGGACCCAGGTTCGAGACCCCGAGGTTGCCAGCTTGAGTGCGGGCTCATCTGGCTTGAGCAAAGAGCTCACCAGCTTAGACCCAAGGTCCCTGGCTCCAGCAGGGGGTTACTCGGTCTGCTGAAGGGCTGCGGTCAAGGCACATGTGAGAAAGCAATCAATGAACAACTAAGAAGTCGCAATGCACAACGAGAAACTGATGATTGATGCTTCTCATCTCTCTCCATTCCTGTCTGTCCCTCCCTGTCTATCTCTGCCTCTGTAAAAAAAAAAAAAAAAAAATACATTGGACCAGAAAGAAAACTAATTTTATTGAAACAGTTATCAAATTGTCTAAAAAGTCAAATCTGTGATATCCTATTGTATGTATTTCTTTATTAATGTTATAAATAATAAGATCTGGGAGTGGACCTAATAAGTACAATTTCAAAGTAGGGATCCATGTGTACACAACATTGTGAGATATCTGAGAAAACCCTTTCACAATATAAATGTATGTATTTATGATGTCTAGTAGTGACAAAGCATAGGCACTATTAATGCTATTGTGTTTTGCTACCTACATCATAATAGAAGAAAATGCTGGATTTAAGTTAAGAGTTCATGGAGATGAAGATGCATTTTTGCATGCAAGCTCACGAATGCCTGGATTTAGTCTCCCCAGCTGAGCCATGGAGAGACACATGGGAAAATGCCGAGCCCCCTTCTGCTTACTTTGCTTTTCTCAGTGAAGAAAGAGTCAATTTATGAACCAAGAGTGAGGATGGAGAAGGAAATGTATTAGGTTTGACAAGACAGGAGAGTGGGAAAATAAACAGACTAGGAAAATAGCATGTCATCATCAAGAGGCATTAAGGGCCCATTTGAAGTTTGTAGGAGAGTTAAATAGGAGACTGGTAAGTGAGGTTATGTTTTCCTCCACCAATCTTCAAGTACACATAAACAAAGGCATATTAGGGAGAGAGTTGGAATCACCAGAGTTGGGATTCTACCAACTGAGTGTAGCAAAAGAGGCCCAGGGAGTAGAGGATGTACATAAGAAGAAATGTAATGATAACCCATGGAATTTAGTTTAATTAGGAGAGAAAAGAGAATATCAAGAAGGTGAAGGAGAGTAAAAAAGGTGGTAGATTCAATGAAGTGAAGGGTCCACAAGGGCTCAAAAGATTGTAGAATCAGGATATGAAGAGATAGAAAGTAGTGATCAAGGCCCTGGCCGGTTGGCTCAGTGGTAGAGCGTCGGCCTGGCATGCGGAAGTCCCAGGTTCAATTCCTGGCCAGGGCACATAGGAGAGGCGTCCATCTGCTTCTCCTCCCCTCCCCCTCTCCTTCCTCTCTGTCTCTCTCTTCCCCTCTCGCAGCCGAGGCTCCATTGGAGCAAAGATGGCCCGGGCGCTGGGGATGGCTCTGTGGCCTCTGCCTCAGGCGCTAGAGTGGCTCTGGTCATAACAGAGCAATGCCCCAAAGATGGGCAGAGCATCGCCCCCTGGTGGGCGTGCCGGGTGGATCCCGGTCGGGCGGATCCTGGTCGGGCGCATGCGGGAGTCTGTCTGACTGCCTCCTCGTTTCCAGCTTCAGAAAAATACAAAAAAAAAAAAAAAAGGAAGTAGTGATCAAAAACCAAGATTTTAAATATAACCTTTTATGGTAAGCAGACTAGTGCACCTGTCCCAACATGTCTACATTCTAATCGCCAGATTTTGTAAATATTTTACCTTATGTGGCAAAAGGGATTTTGTACATGTAAGTGAAGAACGTTAAAATGGGATATTATCCTGAAGTATCCCGGGGGCCCAGTGTGATCACAAGAGCCCTTAACAGTGAATGAGGGAGCCCTGGCCAGACACTCGGTTGGAAAGAGCACCATCCTGATAAGCAGAGGTTTGAGGATTCTCTCCCTAGTCAGGACACATACAGGAACAGACTGATGTTTCTCTCTCTCTAAAAAAGTCAATAAATTTTATAAAAAGTGAATGAGGGAGGAACTAAAAAAATAGAGTCGGAGAAAGAGATGTCACAATGGAAGTGGGATCAGAGAGATGCAGCTTTCATGGCTGTGGAGATGGAGGAAAGGTGCTGTGTGCCAAGCAGTGTGGGTGTGAAAGAGGAGAGGGAGATCAAAGGGTAACATTAGACAATGTGTCTTAATAATTTGCTTTTTTCCTTTTCTCCAAGGATACTTGGCTAAAACATTGTTTTGCAGGATTAGGTGGCAGGATGGATCACCCCTGAGATCTGGGAGTAGACCAGATGTCCTGAAATCAATCACAAGATCTTCAGGACAGAAAAATTTGATTGGACAGTCTGAAGGGCGAAATTTCAAAGTCTTTGAAGACAATCCTGAGCAAAGTTCACCATCTTTATGTTTGCTTGGCTAATCACTTATGTTTATGATTTTAACTGCTACTAATCACCCTAAAAATCACTATGAAAAGCCCAGCTTGAAAAGCGATGGGAAGGCAGACTTTGAGTCTGAAGCCCTTCGCTTTCTCAGATCTCTGGCCATCTGATCAAAAGCACATTATCACGACTTAATCTTTGTCATATTGATTTGTGGTGACAGGCAGCATGAGCTCTGGCATTTTCCAGTTTCATTTTGACTCTAGAAGCTGGAAAAGGCAAGGAAAGAGATTCTTCCCTAGAGCTTCCGTTATGTATATCCCTACAGACGCATGGGTTCTCAATGAGACCCATGTCAAACAGATAATAAATTCATATTGTATTAAACCACTAACTGTGTTACATTTTCTTTATGGCTGTGATAAAAAACAAATACACCTCTTAATCAGTTTTATGTAGGCTTAGATTTAGAAGAATTAAAGTATAATTCTAGATGGCAAAGCCTAAACAAGGAGAAGCAGTAAACAGAAAATAGCTATTTTTCTAAACTTTGAGAAATTGATTGAGATAAATAATATTTAAGACTAGTAGAACATCTGTCTGTTTATTTGTTGTCCTGCCTACATCTAATTTTTTACTTCCTTGCTCATGAATTTTTTTTTTGCTTTTTTCTTTACTCTCTTCTTCATCTCCATAAGCTTTTTGGTCTTTATCAGAATTCACTTTTTTTGTTTGTTTTCTTTAGAAGTTTTGATGAATGGGATTTAAATAGGAAATTGAAGAATGTGTATCAATTTGAAAAGTATAATGCACTCTAGGATATAAGGTGTTATTATTAATAATGATGATGAATGCAACACCACTAAAATTTCCCTAAAAATATTTAGATGTGTGAAATATTTAGAATGATATTAAATGTCATTTATTCCCACTGACCTATATTCCCTTATATCTCAATAGTTAGCAAGAGTTGTGTATATACAGGATCAAAGATGGGTTATTAAAGACTTTTCGAGCCTGACCTGTGGTGCTGCAGTGGAACGCTCAGGTCACCAATTCAAAATGCCAGGCTTTCCCCGTCAAGGCACATATAAGAAGCAACTAAAAGGTGTCCCCAAACTATGGCCCGCGGGCCGCATGTGGCCCCCTGAGGCCATTTATCCAGCCCCTGCCGCACTTCCGGAAGGGGCACCTCTTTCATTGGTGGTCAGTGAGAGGAGCACTGTATGTGGCGGCCCTCCAACGGTCTGAGGGACAGTGAACTGGCCCCCTGTGTAAAAAGTTTGGGGACCCCTGATACGAGTTGATGCTTCCCACTCCTCCTCCCACCCCGCCACCTTTCTCTCTCTCCTCTCTCTAAAATCAATAAATAAAATAAAATTAAAAAGGACTTTTAGAGATTTAGCTGAATCATTTTCCAGTATCCCTAAGGGTTGGGATACATTATAATTAGAATGCTAAGACATAGAGAAATAATCAGGAAAAGTTATAATATATATAGATACTTTTTAAGGTGAATTGCTAAATGACCTTATAGAACATTTTTTAAAATTTGATTTTCTTTATTCAATTTAACATCCTTTTTTGCCTAACCAGGTGATGGTGCAGAGGATGGAACATCAAACTGAGACTTGGAGGAGTTCAAAACCCCGGGTTCAAAACCCCGAGGTCGCCGGCTTGAGTGTGGGTTCATTTAGCTTGAGCATCGGCTCACTAGCTTGACCGTGCGATCATAGACATGACCCATGGTAATTGGCTTGAACCCAAAGGTCGCTGGCTTGAAGCCCAAGGTTGCTGGCTTGAGCAACGGGTGTCTCGCTCTGCTGTAGCCCCCCCACCACCACCAGGTCAAGGCACATATGAGATAGTAATCGATGAACAACTAAGGTGCCACAATGAAAAATTGATGCTTCTCATCTTTCTTTCTTCCTGTCTGTCTGTCCCTATCCATCCCTCTCTCTGACTCTCTCTTTATCTCTGTCAAAAAAAAGAAACCAACAGAAAAAAAATCCTTTTCTATGTCTACTTTAGTATTCTTTACATCTATCAATACTTATTACACTTTATTTGAATGTTTTCAGTTTAATACCTGCTCAGATGTATTAAAATTCGTTTTTTCTCTGTCATTTTTTTTTAATTAATTAATTTATTTATTTATTTATTTTTACAGAGGCAGAGATAGACAGGGACAGACAGACAGGAACGGAGAGAGATGAGAAGCATCAATCATCAGTTTCTCGTTGCGCGTTGCGACTTCTTAGTTGTTCATTGATTGCTTTCTCACACGTGCCCCGACCGCGGGCCTTCAGCAGACCGAGTAACCCCCCGCTGGAGCCAGCGACCTTGGGTCCAAGCTGGTGAGCTCTTTGCTCAAGCCATATGAGCCCGCGCTCAAGCTGGCCACCTCGGGGTCTCGAACCTGGGTCCTTCCGCATCCCAGTCCGACGCTCTATCCACTGCGCCACCACCTGGTCAGGCTCTCTGTCATTTTTATGTTTGGTTTTGGAAGGTTCTGTTTCTTAAGTTTTACTTATGTTCAATTTAATGTGATCTTTGTATCAATTTCATTTTCTGAATATCATATTTAATATAATATTAGAGTTCAGATTTTATAGAAGAACAGTTTTTGAAAAGGAAGTTTTTAAAAAAATATGCTTTATAACAAATCTCCTTCAAAAAAAAGTTTTTTTCCAGGCTATGTTATTGTGAAGATAAGTTGTTTACATGTCTTGCATAACTTTTAAAATGTCTAAAACATGTATCCACAGCTGTTTCATTCCCTTCTGAACAAATGGCCAGCAAAAAAAAAAAAAAAAAAAACACGAGGAGAAATCACATCCCACAAAACCTAAATGTATAAAACTAAACTGCCTACTAACATAGATTGTTGAGCTTTCACCGGAAGAGCCACATCCTTAAAAGTATTTATAAAATACAAAATAGTTTTTGAGTATTTATCTGACTGTCAAACAATTATAAATAGGACTTCCTTGCCTAACAATTAACAACCTACCAGCGATTCTCATGATGTCAAAGAAAGGCTTCATGATACTAGATTAAATTGAATCAAGATATTTATTTAAAATAAACGTATATGGGCCCTGGCCGGTTGTCTCAGCGGTAGAGCGTCGGCTTGGCGTGCGGGGGGACCCGGGTTCGATTCCCGGCCAGGGCACATAGGAGAAGCAACCATTTGCTTCTCCACCCCCCCACCCCCTCATTCCTCTCTGTCTCTCTCTTCCCCTCCCGCAGCCAAGGCTCCATTGGAGCAAAGATGGCCCTGGCGCTGGGGATGGCTCCTTGGCCTCTGCCCCAGGCGCTAGAGTGGCTCTGGTCGTGCAAAGCGATGCCCGGAGGGGCAGAGCATCGCCCCCCCTGGTGGGAGTGCTGGGTGGATTCCGGTCGAGCGCATGCGGGAGTCTGTCTGACTGTCTCTCCCTGTTTCCAGCTTCAGAAAAATACAAAAAATAAAAAAATTAAAATTAAAATAAAAGTATATGTACACTAGAGTGAATGGGAATCACAAAACAATCTTAAAAGCGTTTTTTTTTCTATTCTAAAATACTAAATATTTCAGTAATCAATACTTTTCAAACAGAATTGCACTTAAATAATAGTGTATGGATGAGGACAATGACGGTAACCTCCTATCTCACTCAGAAGGAAAGCCAGTTATTCCTGTAACCAGAAGACCCATCATGATCTGGCCCCACCTCTGACCTCTTTCATCTCCTCTTATTTCTCTCTCTCCCCCTCTCCCACCATTATCTTCACCCTAGCCACGCTGGTGTCCTCACTATACTTTGACATATGGGCACATTCCTTTCTATCTGAGGACCTTTTTTGATGCGATGCTGCTCCTCTGCCTGGAATACTCCCCGCTAGATAGCCACCCGGCTCATATTTCACTGCCTTCAGGTCTTTAAAGTCACATCCTCTGTCTTCCTGGACCCTTTATTTTAATTATTTTCTAGAATCTCCTATCCCCTCCCCTACTTTATTATCCTAATATCACTAGTTAGTGTATTAATAAACAGAAACTTTATTTAAATTAGAGTTGGGAGAACCTGTAGGGATGGCTCTCACACTCTACCACTCACCATCAATTATCCCAAACATGAAGACACTGATCTGTCATCTCCAACAGAGAGATTTTTATCTTCTCTACTATTGCAGCAGAAGGAGGGTCTTCTCCTCACCCAGCAACCACTCAGCCAGTGAGGGACGGTTACAACGCAGGCAATGAAAAGCCACTAATTGCACTTCAAACCTCCAGTTTTTTCCAATAGACACTTTGTTTACAACAGCCTTTCTGAACTCCCTCTTTCCTCTCTCTCTCTCTATATATATAAATAAAAAACTGTTCCTCTCTTTTGCTCTCTGGACCTGTGCTGTATCACCAATAAACCCCATGTCCTAAATTACAATTTCTTGTTTTGTTCCCAAATAAACTCATTTCATTAAAGAACTATCTGGCTGTCTATTCTGTTAAAGTCAACATTAGCATACTACGTATTTTAATTATTTACCTTGGTTTGGTCCCCTACTAGAATGTAAGTTCCATAACAACAGTAATTTCTGCTGGTGTTTTTTCCCCATTGTTGTATCTACACACCCTGAAACAGAGCCAGCAAATAGAAGACCCTCAACTAATAAAGGGTCAGATTATAATTAGCCTTTTCTTTAGATTGAAATATGATTTATAAAATATAACCAGTTTAAAAATCCTAAAGCCAGTGGGAAAACTGTGAAAATATGAGCTATCATAAACATTCTTACTATTTGCCAAGAGTTGAGTAATAGAAAATGTCTGTTTTACTTCTACATCATTTAGGGTCCAGTCAGAAGACAGAAATCACACAATAATTTGACTAGGGAAAGATTATATAAAGAATTATTAACTACTACAGGGGAAGGAAGCAACAACAGATTGTTGAAAAGTAAACATATAAAGAGTTATAAAGCAGATATATAGAGCAGCCACGACCCCTAGGGCTGAAACAAGGAACCCTAGATAACATTCCCCTCAGGACCGAGGTGGAGACCTTGCTGGAGAGGGTAAAAGTGGCTCCTAGGTGGCAGAGAAGTCACTGTGGTGCGGCTCTGGTGGAACTTGCTGGAAAGCACCCTGCCAAGGAAACCTATTCATAGAGAGGTGCTTCACGGGTGACGCTTCGTTACCAAAATCATCTGAGGTGGGTGTCAGGGGAAGCTGGGTGCTGATGCAAGAGGTGTGTGCTGAAGAAACCATGCACATTACAGGAACTTGCTGGGCAAGCACAGTGGAACCAGAAAGAAGCCCCCCCTGCTCCCCATCTCTCCAGTGCCCTTGACTGACAAAGGATAAGGTTGTTCAATGTGAATAAAATAAGTTTAATAGGGTCCATCTCTATTTTCACAGGGTAAGCAGTGAAGCGTTAGAACTAAGAAGCAATAAACTGAATACTGTAAACACAATATCTACATCCAAAAATTATCATAATAAATATTGTACTGTATTACATAACCTTGGACATTTGGGAAAATGTATATATCCCACTCTAAACCTTTATTCTTAAAGAACTACATGATATAGGTCAATCCTTTATTCTATAGGATTAGGATCCTATAGAATAAAAATATGAATATTACCATTTTATAGAATAAAAATATTACCATCTGAAATATGTAAGCATTCAGAGTATTTGGATTTTCTAAATTAAAAATCCCATCTGTATGCCTGACCTGTGGTGGCGCACTGGATAAAGTGTTGACCTGGAAACACTGAGGTCACTGGTTCAAAACCCTGGGCTTGCCTGGTCAGGGCACATATGGGAGTTGATGCTTCCTGCTCCTCCTTTCTGTCTGTCTGTCTGTCTGTCTCTCTCTCTCTCCTCTCTAAAATGAATAAATAAAAATTTTTTTTAAAAAAATCCCATCTGTGTTCAGAGTCTACTGGACAAACTCATTCAAGTTTTACAAGTGATAGCTATATTAATAAATTAACAAGCTGTTCAGGAATGGTACGTAAATTCAGGGGTAAAAATATAAAAGGATAAAAGGGAGTATGTTTAGGACTGGAAACCTTTAATGTTAACTGCAGCAATTACAAAATGTCTTCTATGTTGTCATTTTTGGTTACGTATTTGAATTACAGTAATACAGATTTGCTTAAAATATTGTGGTATACTTTGGACAGAAGTCTAAGAAATGTCAACTCTAAGAAAACTTGGGTCCACTATAATAACATCAAGCATGAAAATTGTGTGTTTCTTACTAACTTAAACTTCTATTTGTTATGTTTCTTTTTGATCCAAAATGACCAGAATGTTCTTGGACAAGGCTCTTAAACATCATGTCTCAAGGGATCTTGGTCACAGTTACACTCAAAACATTTCCCAATAGGATCCCACAGTTTCTTCTTTATATGAGTTTATTTAAGATATATCAGACATAGATCCTTCCCTAAAGTCAACCTGAAAATATAAGGGAGCATAAGGCTTTTAAAGGTCACAGAAAATCAGACGGAGGAGTGCCTAAGGAGGTGTCATTGGCAGAACCCTGAAAGCTCAGTCTCGAAGGTTTGTTGCATTTGAAATCAACTTCTCCCACGTTATTACTTTTTTATAATTTTTTACTTTATCTTATTTTATTTTTTAGCAAGAGAGAGAGAGGAAGAGAGGGTGACAAACAAGGACAGACTGACAGGAAGGGAGAGAGATGAGAAACATCAGCTCGTAGTTGCAGCACTTGAATTGTTCATTGATTGCTTTCTCACACGAAGCCTTGAGTAGGGGGCGCCAGCCGAGCCAGTGACCCCTTGCTCAAGCCAGCGACCTTGGGCTCAAGCCGATGAGCCAACACTCAAGCTGGTGACCTCAGGGTTTTGAACCTGGGTCCTCAGTGTCCCAGGACAATGCTCTATCCACTGCTCTACCATCTGGTTAGGCTTTTCCCACATTATTAATAAATTTATATACCAGATGATAAATATGCTCATCAATAGGTTTTAACATATTCTAGGCAGAAGTAGAAAAAATTGCTCCAGAGTATGAATCATTTTTAATAAAACCTGAAAGAGCGAAGTGAAAAGGTAAGAATGACTTGGCCCTGGGCGGTTGGCTCAGCGGTAGAGCATCGGACTGTTGTGTGGAAGTCCTGGGTTCGATTCTAGGGTTCAATTCCTGGCCAGGGCACACAGGAGAAGTGCCTATCTGCTTCTCCACCCCTCCCCTTCTCTTTCCTCTCTGTCTCTCTCTTCCCCTCCTGTAGCCGAGGCTCCATTGGAGCAAAGTTGGCCCAGGGAACTGAGAACGGCTCCATGACCTCTGCCTCAAGCACACGAATGGCTCAGATTGCAGCAATGCAATGCCCCAGATGGGCCGAGC
Source organism: Saccopteryx bilineata (assembly GCF_036850765.1). NCBI lineage: Eukaryota > Metazoa > Chordata > Mammalia > Chiroptera > Emballonuridae > Saccopteryx > Saccopteryx bilineata. Next base: position 86,389,634 of record NC_089494.1, on the reverse strand, counting down.
ATCACCCCCTGGTGGGCATGCCTGGTGGATCCCAGTCAGGCACATGCAGGAGTCTGTCTGCCTCCCTGCTTTTCACTTCAAAAATACACACACACACACACACACACACACACACACACACAGAGGTAAGAATGACTTGTAATTGGTTTCTTTTTTTTTATTTTAAAAAATATAGTTTTATATTCACCTGACCAGGCAGTGGCACAGTGGATACAGTGTCAGAGTGGGATGTGGAGGACCCTGGTTTGAAACCCTGAGGTCGCCAGCTTGAGCACAGGCTCATCCAGCCTGAGTGCTGGGTCGCTGGCTTGAGCTCAAAGGTTGCTGGCTTGAAGTCCAAGGTTGCTGGCTTGAGCAATGGGTCACTCGCTCTGCTGTAGCCCCCCTGTGAAGGCACATATGAGAAAGCAATCAATGAACAACTAAGATGCCGCAAGAAAGAATTGATGTTTCTCATTTCTCTCCCTTCCAGTCTGTCTGTTCCTATCTGTTCCCCTCTCTAACTCTGTCTCTGTCCAAAAAAAAAAGAATATATGTAAATATATATATAGTTTACATTCAATATTATTTTGTATTATTTTCAGGTGTACAGCATAATAATTAGACAATCATATACTTTACAAAGTGTTCCTCCCTGATATTTCTCTTTTTAAATTTATTTATTTATTTTAGAGAGAGAGATGGAAAAAGAGAGAAAGAGAGAGAAACATTAATTTGTTGTTCCACTTATTTGTGCATTCAGTTGTTGCTTCTGATATGTGCCCTGACCAGTGGTAAGACCTGCAATCTTAGTTTATGGGCCCAATACTCTAACCAGCTGAGCTATTTGGCCAGGTCTGTCCTTTGATCCTAAATGACAGTTTTGCTGAGTAGAGTCATCTTGGTGGTAGGTCCTTGCTTCGCATCACTTTGAATATGTTTTGCCACTCCCTTCTGGCCTGCCGAGTTTCTCTTGAAAAATGAGCCAACAATCTTATGGGAACTCCCTTTCGGCATCTGACTGCTTTTCTCTTGCTGCCTTTAAGATTCTCTCTCTGTCTCTAATCGTTTGCATTTTAATTGTGACGGGGCTTCGTGTGGACCTTTTTGGGTTCGTCTTGTTTGGAACCCTCTGTGCTTCCTGAGATCATATGTCTATTTTCTTTCCCAGGTTAGGGTAGTTTTCCATCATTATTTCTTCAAATAGGTTTTCAATTTCTTGTTCTCTCTCTTTTCCTTCTGGTACCTAATGACATGAATGTTGGTATACCCATATACTATCCTCATTTTTTTAGATTCTTTTTTCTCTTTGCTATTCTGATGGGGTGTTTTCTGCTACCTTATATTCCAAATCTCTGATTGACTTCTCTGCTTTGTTTAAACTATTGTGTCCCTCTGATGTAGTTCTCACTTCAGTTATTGTATTCTTCGTTTTGGACTGGTTTTTTTAGGGTTTCTTTGTCCATTGTTTTATGCTGTTGAGGTTCTCACTAAGTTCCTTGAACATTCTTATAACCATTATTTTGAACTCTTTATCTGGTAGTCTGATACTTCATCCATTTAGTTCTTTTTCTGGAGATTTCTCATGTTTTTTCATTTGGGACAGGTTTCTTTGTCTCTTTAAATTGTATGCCTTCCTGTATTTGGTTCTACATATTAGGTAGACCTGTCACATCTCCCAGTTGTGGTAGAGAGGCCATATGTAGTATGTGTCTTGTAGGACCCAATGGTACAGCTTTCCTGGTGCCCTAAGCTGGGTGCTCCAGGTACACCTCTCCCCAGCCCTACTCCCATGGGGACTATGTGCACCTTCCTGTTGTAATTGACCTTTTATTGTTGTTGGCACATGAATGGGAGGGATTGACACTCAGGCCAATTGGCTCTAAGGACCCACCATGGCTACAGTGGAAGAGTTGCTTGCAGGGGCCAACACCAAGGAGTAAAACTCACTTCATTGGAGCTCTGGTGTCTGATTAGTTAACCACTTGAGCATGTTGTTTGTGGAGTTGATTGGGTTGATGCTTTGATGTGGTCTGACTCTGTCCACTGTCTGCATTGGCTGCACTGGCTCTGGGGCCTCCCAGGAGGTACAGGCCAATGCCATCCTCTGTGCTCTGCTTGGGGCCACCCAGCATGAGCTACAGAGCTATCTGTCAATGACTGCTACTTGTGCTGTGAATTGAGGCCAGCTGCTGCTAGTACCAGGCTTGGGCCACTTAGCAGGAGATACAGAGCATGCAGATGCCAGATGCTACTTGTTTAGGGTTTGTGAGCCTTTGAGAGATTTTAGTAAAGTTCAAATCTTGATCTAAGACAGGCCATTTGTATGGAAAACCATTAGAAGTGGTTTGGGTGGGTCCACAAGTTGGATGGAGTGGGATCTCAGGGAATCACCAGGACCAGGTGAATAGTGTTAGCCAGATTGATGGGACTCAGATATGACACTAACCTTCATCTGCAGGGGGAGGATTCAGCAAAGAAATTATAGCTTTTGCCAGTCCTTTTGTCTGGGAAAAAGCTGCCCTGCCAGTCGTACCTCAAGCTAGACAACTCAGTCTCTCCCCTTATGTCCCTGGTTCTTTTCAAACGGCTGCTCCAGGGCTGGAGCTCACAGATGTCCATCCTTGCGTCAGTTCATGCACAGCCTTTTTAAGAGGAATGTCTGGGACTCCAGCAACTTTCCATTTGCACTCAGCCATAATTTCTGATGGTTTTCACAGCCAGAAGTTATGGAAACTTCTCCTCCTAGCACTGGAATCCTGAGCTCGGAAGCCTGGTGAGGGGCTGAGACTCCTTTCTGCTCTGAGCACACCTCCCTAGCTGGATTTCCCTCCTGAGTTTTAACTGTCATAAGTGGGTGCAGGACCAACATGTTCAGAATCTCCACCCTTGCTATCAGTCACAATATGACTTCTTCTTTATATTGAAGTGTGGAAAAGAAAGTCTCTTAACATGAATAATTTTTGGCAAAAACTTACTTTCTCTAAAACAAAGAGACTTTTAGCAGAACTTACTTTTTCTGAAAAGACTCCCTACTCCTGGTGGGCCTTGAGGCCAGTCTCCCAGACTGTGTGGCCTTGGGCTAGCTTTGCAAAGTTGCAGGTGTTCTCAGAATGTTTCTCCCTGAATTAACCCTATAGATAAACATTGTAAGAAAACTTGTTTCACCGCTTTGTTTTACTACTATGCTTCCTCTCCTCCCCATTCCTCAGTCAGTACATAATTTTCCCTTTAAAAGCCAGCCTCAAACTGAGTTCCCCACTGCATTGATTTGAATGACTTAGGTCTCCATGGGTCCGCATAGCCGGTTAATTAAAGACTTCTTAATTTCTTAATTTGGCTAATTGATTGTGTGGCAAGACATCTGTTATCTCGCTCTTCCATCATAACAATATATGTATTTCTAGAACTTCTGTTCAGCTAGACTTCAGGTGGTTTGGTTGATGATTGTTCTATAATTTAGCTGTAATTTTGATGTAGTCATGAAAGAATATGAATACCATATTTACTAACACTACCTCTTTACTGGAAGCCTATATCCAAAATTTTACATTTTGAGGAAGTTTAACTATTATTTTTTCTTTTTTAATTTGTGTTTTTATTTGGTTTGTGTCTATTTAAGAAACATTTGCCTACTACAAAGTTACTAAGATTTTCTTCTGTTTTCTTCCAAAAATTTTATAGTTTTTATTTTGACATTTAAGTCAGTTAATGTGAGTTAATTTTCTATACAGTATAAGGTAACTCTCAAATTTCTTTCTTTTACCTGACCTGTGGTGGCTCAGTAGATAAAGTGTTAACCTGGAATGCTGAGGTTGTCAGTTCAAAACCCTGTGCTTGCCCAGTCAAGGTACATATGGGAGCTGACTCTTCTTTCTCCTACCCTCTTCTCTCTCTCTCTCTTCCTCCTCTCCCAAAATGATTAAATTCTTTAAAAAATTGTTTTCTTTCTTTTTTCTTTTGCCTATAGATATCCATTTGTTCTAACATTCTTTTCTTTAATAACTATCTTTTTCCTGTCCCTGCCCAGTGGCTCAGTGGATAGGGTGTTGGCCTGGTATATGGATGTCCCAGGTTCAATTCCCAGTCAGGGCACACAAGAGAAGTAACCATCTGCTTCTCTCCCCCTCTCTCTCCCTCTTCTTTCCCTTTTTCCTTCCCGCAGTCAGTGGCTCGGTTGGTTTGAGCGCTGCCCCAGGCACTAAGAATAGTTCAGGTTATCCAAGTGTCAGCTTCAGGAGTTAAAAATAGCTAGGTTGATTTGAGCATCAGTCCCAGACAGAGTCTGCTGGGTAGATTCCAGTTGGGGCACATGCGAGGGTCTATCTCATTATCTCTCCTCCTTTCACTTGAAAAAGGAAATAAAGTAATAAATAAATAATAAAAACTATCCTTTTCCCCACTGAATTGAACAGGCATCTTTGAGGAAATTCAATTGACCATATATGTGTGGATCTATTTCTGGACTCTATTCTGTTCTGTTGACCTATATAGGTCTACATTTTTACTAATACCATATTTTTATTTCTTTTCTTTTTTCTTCTTTTTATTTATTTATTCATTCATTCATTTATTTATTTTTAGAGAAAGAGAGATGAAAAGCATCAACTCATAGTTGTGGCACTTTAGTTATTCATTGGTTGCTTCTCATGTGTGCCTTGACTGGGGGGGGGGGGTCTTCAACCAAGCCAGTGACCTCTTGCTCAAGCCAGTGACCTTTGGGCTCAAGCCAGAGACCATGAGATCATGTTTTTGATCCCATGCTCAAACTGGTAACCCCGCACTCAAGCTGAGCAAGGCTGGGCTCAAGCTGGCAACTTCAAGGATTTGGACCTGGGACGTCAACATCCCACATTGTGCCACCACTGATCAGGGACCAACGCCATCTCTTTTTGATTACTGTAGCTTAATAACAACTTTTGAAATTAGAAAGTTTTGCAAATCTCTGCTTATTTTTCAAAATTGTTTTAGTTGTTTTGTTTTTATCATTATTTTTATATCTTTGATTCGGCCATGTTTCCCTGTTTCTTTGTATGCCTTATGCTCATTTGTTAAGATTTAGGCATTTGAAAAACCAGTCATCTTGGCTAGAGATTCTGGGGACTACTCAAACTATTTCTGACAGTTTGTCCTCTCAGGGTTTGTGGAGCTAATCTCCCAGACAGCGAGGTTTGGCGCTCTTTCGTCTCAGGAGCCCATCATCTCCTCTCTCCCTACCGTCTGTCTGCAGAGCTGTGGGCTCTTTGGTGCAGGAACAAGCTGTGGTGGCCACTGTTCCCAGCTGCACTGAATCGGCATCCAAATGCACTTCCTTTCCCGTCAGCAGTCTGAGTCAGGCAGGGCAGAAACCAGCCCTTTGAACAGCCCACTGAAAAACCAGAACATGAAAATGCAGGTTCCATCTTCTTTTTCTCCCCCAAGAAAAAAAGCTGGAAGTTACGCGGTTTTCTTCTGAGAGTTAGCATGATGTTTTGCTTGGGAGGGTAAGAGCTAGGACAAATAAATGGGACAAACTTTCCTATCTGCTCACACAAGTCTCTTCTTGGCTTTGCCGTCAGCCAGGGTGCTGCAACTTGTTAACTGCTTCCTGGAGTTCTCACAAAGGCAATTTGGCACCTCTTGCATTGATAAGTCAGTGTCACCATGGGAAAACAAAGGCTTGGACCATCCTATTCTGCCATCTTGCTGACACCACCATTCTTGTTGATATTTTTTAATTTGGAAAATATTTTAAATTTAAAGAAAAGTTACATATTTCTATAATGAACTTTCACCTAGATTTACTAACAAAATATGAATATTTCGGTACATTTGTTATCTCTCTGTCTTTAATATAAATGGACTTTTCTAAATTATTTGAAGTTAAGTAGCAGACGTCTCATGTTGTACTCTCAATATTTCATATGTATCTATGCTTTAAGAACAGGGTCGTATTTATTGTATGGTTATAAGACCAACACTCAATAATATGTAGTATAAAAATTGTTGAGCCCTGGCTGGGTAGCTCAGTTGGTTAGAGCGATGTTTCTATACGCCGAGGTTGCAGGTTTGATCCCAGGTCAATGCACACACAAGAATCAACCAATGAATGCATAATAGTGGAACAACAAACCAATGTTTCTCTCTCTCCCTTTCTAAGATCAATCAATAAATTAAATTTTTTTGTTTAATGTTTAGTTCATTGTTTGCCACAGAAAAGGGCTTTTTATAAGGCTTTTGGGATTGGCAGGTTTCCAGAGGCATACATAAATTGATGTCATCAATAGAAGTCTGGTTAGTCAGGTGGTGCTACTGTTGATTGTTTGGAATTACAAGGCTTGTTTACCAGAGTGAGTTCATACCTGTTCAGCAGACTTTCAAAAGTGATGACCTGACGCTGCTTAGGGGGCAGCGGTGGGATGCAGCCGGTTCACACAGGTTCAGCAGAACCGATACCTAATTTTTTGTGGAGTTCAGCGAACCAGTTGTTAAAATAGCACTTGTAATCAGGGTTCTCCTTAAGGTGGGTGCCTGGGCAGTTGCTCAATGTGGAAATCACAAATTTACATTCCTTACTCTTTCTTAATGTTTATCTGCACAACAGTATAGTCAAAGTACCCATAGTAATGTTCATTCAGTCCACAAGTGAAAAAATTTTGAGGGAACTATGCTTGTAATACTTGTTTATTCATACTTGTTTATTCATAAAACTCATACCTTTGATGAAATACATTTTAATTCCCTTGCATTTGTTACTTCAGTAAACAAACATATAATGTAGAGAAAAAAAGTGCCAAACAACCAGGGGATAACATGCTATCATTGGAAATACCTTAAATAACAGTTTTATTGTTTTTGTTAGATATTATTTAATATTTTTTATTAATATCTTAAAACTTTCTTACAACATAATCTAGTTTTGTGTACCTCTTTTATTGTTCTTATTTAAGTATGAACTGCATGAAATAATAACCTAATTTTTGGTATATCGTTTTTTAATACTTAAATTGGTCACTAAGGCAGAGAGCCAGTTGCTAAAGTATTTTAATCCCACCACTAGATAACCATGTTCATCTCTGGGCACCCCTGACCAAGGGGTGCAGGGCAACAGAAGCAGCAATGAGTACTGATCAAGAAGCAAGAGCCTGGAGAGTTGAGTCCCCCTAGTACTGTGAGCAAGGACATAGTGAGCCAGGCACAGGCCCCCAAAGCTGCCCCCCGGGCCCAGGAGAAGGACCAGTGAGAGAAGTCAAGGAGCAAACACTTCTGTGCAGTCACTGGTCACTCACACAGTAATATCCCCTGCTCCCTGGGTGTCAGGAAGGACCTCAATAAGACTTCCCAGGACAAGGATGGAAATGACCTCACACTGAACACCTGACTCAGGAACCTGACAGGGAGGAGCCAATCCACACTCTCCCACATGGGACTGAATGAGTCTCCCTAGAACTTCCATGAGCTTGAACCCCAGGGCTCAGGACCTGCGGTTTGGAGTCTTAGTGGACTCGCCTGACAAATCAATTCACCCTCATGTGTTCTCCTCTAGAAGCTTCGTTGTTCCCAAGTAAATGTCCAAGAATCCTGAGCTCCATCAAGCCACCAAGAGCTCATATTCTGTGACACCCCATCCCTCATGTCTGTTCCATCTCACTGAGCACCACCTCCTGCATTTCCTCTAGAGCTCCATTCCAGCCCCTCTCAGGGCCCTGGACAGTCATCCATTATTGTTATTTCACCACCTCTTCACTGTCTTCTACTCCCCTCCTCTCCTCACTCACCCCATTATAATGGCTCCCTGCAGACACTCCAAGATATTGGCAGGTCATTGAAAGGGCCCTGTGCCTGCCTCTCATATCCCCACAGTGAGGGAGCCAGGGGAGAGAATGACAGAGCTCCAGAGAGGCTGTGAGGATCAGAAAGTGGGCGGGTGGCCCTGCTGCTCCCTCTGCCCAGGCAGAGACCAGGGCTGTGTGCTGAGCCTCCCAGAGACCCCAATGACCCGGGCTGATGTGGAAGCTCCAGGCTGACCCCTGCACACTTATGAGTGGTGGGAAACCACAAGGGACCTCATTCAGTCAGTCCTGGGGGTTCTACATCAGGGGCCATGCAATGGTCGCCGAGACTGTGAGTGGGGAGGAAGCGGGTGAGCATCCAGCAGAGAGCTGTGATGGGTAAGCACAGCCCGAAGAGCCGATGGCCCCGGCCATGTCGGACTAGGGCTTCTCCAAGTTTTATGAAGAGTAGATCAAAGAACTCTCAGAGGCCTGGGTCTTACCCTACCAACACACCCTACAGAACCCCACCTGCCATACTTGTGTCATCCTGGGGAAAGAGGACAAGAATCCTGAGCTAAGCAAGAAGAAATGTCCTCCAAACAGAAATTAAGCCCTGGACAACATGGAGCAGCTATGGCCCCATCACACCTGAGTTTGGGAACTGAGTTGTGTCGCAGCCTTTGCAGTGTGGGCAAACCTCCCGGGGAGAGGGAACTTGTACTCCATTAACTATTGCTGGATAATGGAAGGGAAAGTCCTGCAGAGAGGATTCTCTGCACACAAGAGAATGATCTCAGTAAAAACACGGTTGTCATGGATGTGGGAGGCCCGAGGATGACTCAGCACCCATGTTGTGCAGCACATCTGCTTCAGTCAGAGCTTCACATAATCTTTCAAGAGTAGAGATGAATGCTCTGTCACAAATTGATAGGGGCTTTTTGGTCACAACTCCTTGGGCACAGGTCATCCTCTCAAAGACAACAAAGACAGTACACAGCCCACACCCTTGTCAAGGAAAGATTCTTGAGGTCACAAGTGACAGTGATAGATCCTAAGGACACAATGATGAATTGGGGCATCACCTAGTCACAGGCTTGGGCTGCCTGGTGCAGAAGGAGATATCCAGGCAGAAAACCGGGACCCACGTTGTCCTCCAGGAAACAGGATTCTCACTGTGTAGCTGCCACCTTGTTCCTTCTGCCACCAGCCAGAAGGGGCATCGGCCCACATGTCTCATCTACCAGGAAGGGTGCAGGTCACACTGGAGTACAGACAGAGTAGTAATCTTATTGGGGGGCTACTATAGTGGCAGGTGGCTATCCTGGGGCGAGGACATATGTCCCAGTAGAGCCCAAGCTCTACGTTGATCCAGCCTACTCTATTTGATTTCCCTGTGCAGTGGCTGGTGGCCTCTTTGAGACTACTCTTGAGGCAGCTATGAGGATTCACTTTATTGTTACCGAGACCAATTGCCACTGGAGGAAAGACACAACCAACACAAAGTTAGTTGCAAGAATCACACAGGCAGTTTATTACTCACAGATCCTATGGCGTGCCTGGGTATACAGCTTAATGAGGTCCTGTCAGCGTGCTCCTTTTGGCTGTCCTTCGTCAGAGCAGCGTGAAGAGAATCATGTTCAACGTTGGAGACTGGACAACTGACTACAGCTGGGGCCCCCTTGGTTTAAGAACCTTTTCTGGCAGACGCCTTCTAACATGTGTTAATCAACCAGGTTATCACACCAGCCACTTTTGGGAAGTTCCTGACAAAAAGCTCCCTTTTATGTTAATCTATATTTAAAAATTTATATGTTAGTCTACAGAATTGGCACATCAAGCCAATTCTGAATTTATGATTTTAGGGAGTTTCTCAGAGAGCTCTTTTTATCTATGTATAATTTCACACACACAGTAACTGGGCCCTTTGCATAGGGCAGGGATCCCCAAACTACGGCCCGCGGGCCGCATGCGGCCCCCTGAGGCCATTTATCCTGCCCCCACCGCACTTCCAGAAGAGGCACCTCTTTCATTGGTTGTTCAGTGAGAGGAGCATAGTTCCCATTGAAATACTGGTCAGTTTGTTGATTTAAATTTACTTGTTCTTTATTTTAAATATTGTATTTGTTCCCGTTTTTTTACTTTAAAATAAGATATGTGCAGTGTGCATAGGGATTTGTTCATAGTTTTTTTTATAGTCTGGCCCTCTAACGGTCTGAGGGACAGTGAACTGGCCCCCTGTGTAAAAAGTTTGGGGACCCCTGGCATAGGGCATGGTCTTCCTTATCATATCCCTACACACTAGATTAGCTCCCACCTGGAGGGTGTAGCCTTATTCACATGCCTTAATGGTTTTTAATATTATATCCTAACTTATTTCTATATATATTCTATGTTTTTCTATATTTCTATTTATTTAATTACTATAACATTACATTACTATAACAACGTGCCACAGATCCCAGGCCAGGTGCTTCTTTTCATGACAAAACAGCTGGTCCCTCAGGACACCCAGGACTCATCCTGCCCTCAATGCCTACCTCCCAGGCTTCCCCAAGTCCAGCCAATGTCACTCACTGAATGTCACCCCATCATTATCACCGAGGGTAAGAGCCACTGCCACCTTGTGCGGGGTCACTGCAGTGGTCACTGTAGTTCCTGGTGGGTTGATCTCTGGTCTTCACCTCTGTCCCTCTACTGAAGACCTTCCAGGGCCTCTGACTTTCACCCAAGAAGGTGCAAACCCCGCCCCAGCCATGGTAGGCCTTTGAAAGGCTGTGGCTTCTGCAGCAGCCTTGCTCCTCACTCTGCTCTGGGCCACCGGATACAGTGTGAGAGCCTCTGCAGGGCGCCCCTCAGCAGGGACCACCCTATAGCACTGCCAGACATCCAACCCCAGTCCTTCACCTCACCAGGGTCCACTCAGCTTTAGGGGTAACTGCCTCCATGGAGGGGAAAAGGGAGCTGAAAAAACAGTTCATTTGATGAGATGGTTGATTTCAGTCACCCTTCTTGTTAGCAGGGGTCATTTGGGCAGGTATTGCCATGAATGCTGGTTCAGTAGATGTGTCTTCGCATTACCCTGGAGCCTGGTCCACAGCTATCATTCACTCGTCCACAGCTGTGCCACTTAGTACAGTTCATGTAGACAGAGGCAGATTAAGGTCAGTTGAGGCCCCAGGCAGAGAATAAAATACTGGGCCCTTAAAAAAATAGAGAGGAGGGGGAAATGGCGACAGAGTAAGTGGACGTTACAACTCCCACCTCCCAGAACCAAAGTGGATTACAACTTAACTTAGAAAAAATCATCTTGAAAAACCAACTCTGGACTAAATTAAGAGGAATCTATAACCAAGCATTACCGAAGGAACCACACTGAGCTGGTAGGAAAGGCAGAAATGCAGAAAGGGCTGTCCTACTCCCAGGAGTGAGAGGTGGCCTGGAGAGTCTCTCATGGCGGGGTGGGTTGCCTGGAGAGTTGTGAGTCCTCAGCCACTGGTCCAGAACCCCAGCCTGGAGCCCCAGAGACTAGAGGAGGCGTAAACACAGTATTTAGCTGAAGGAAGAGCCGGGTTACTGTTTGCGAGAGGGAGACAGAACTCTCAAACCCAAGTTCCATCTTAAAGGGACCATGCAGAAAACCTTGTTCACAGCCACTTACCTGGGCTACGGGAGCGGGGAGTGCCGAGAGGACTGGAGTTGTGGGAAGACAGAGTAGTCTCAGGGGCACAGGGAGAGACTGTGGGGAATGACCACTCTGAATCCTGCACTGAGTCACTCCCCAAACCTACAGTGGCCATTCTTCCTAGGAGAGCCAAGCCAGCAGAGGGAAGCAATTACCTCACCTACCTGAGGCTCTCCTGCTCCAGTCAGTGCAGAGACACTTAGAAGCACGGGGTGCATCAGGGACACAGGTTTTGAGTGCTGAGGTCTGGGCTACATGGCCCCCACAACCTGCTGAGTACCCTCCAAAGGGCGGGAGGGTCTGGATGCTGTGGCGGCTGTGGCGCTTGCCCCGTGGGGCAGATGGGAGTGGAGACCAGCGAGGCAGCCCATGTGACTGAGGCAGAGGGAAAAGCCCAGAGAGGCCTCCAACGTGCACATGAAGAGCAGAACCCTGTGGGGTCAGACGTCCCCTGCACCAGTGCAGGGTCCCCCAGCGGGGCAAGGCCTCCTGCACACCCATGGGGGAAGGAGACCAAAGAGGAAGCCGGCGCGACTGCAGCGGGTAGAGCCCAGTGAGGTGAGGAGTCCCCTGCGCCCGCATAGCAGCCCAAGCTGTGGCCCATGAGCCCGCACAGGTGCTTGAGTGCCCAAGGAGGTGGAGGCAGCAGGGGCCGGCAGAAAGACCACACTTCAGGAATAGAGAGGCCACACACACACTGGCCAAGAGTAAATAAAAGCCAGCCTAGGAGTGCAGCTGATATTTACAATGGCATCATGGCCCAGCAGAGGCAGCCACAAATTCTGGATCACCTGTAGCTCCAAGAAAGTTGTTAAGGGCCAGTCAAAAGCAGTGACCCCCCACTGGTCTGCACCAAATTCCAGCCAGGGAGGTCCAGGACTGGTACATCCAGCAGCCAGATATGGAGAGCATCAGCTTAGGACCTAACAACCATAGTTAGAGTGGTATCTTAAGGAAAGGTTCCTCACACCTGACCCAGCTAAGGCATAGAAAATGCTGTCACAAACAGCAAAAAGAGCAGTAGCAACAGACAAGTAGCCCACAGCAGAATACAAACAGCTAAAACCAACCCAAGAAGATATAGAAACAACACAACTGAAAGCTGGAGGCAAACAACACCAACCCTATACTCAGTTAGCTACACAAACAACACATACAAAGGAGCAGTCTATACAGAGACAAAATAAGAAGACAGAGAAATGCAATTCAAATAAATCAACAAGAGTAATCCCCAGAAAAAGAATTGAATGAGATGGAACTAACCAAGATACCGGATGCAGAGTTTAGAATAATGATTGTTAGCATGCTCAAAGATCTTAGAGCAACAATAGATGGACAAAATGAGCACCTAAACAAAGAGATAGCAGATATCAAAATGGACATTGAAATCATAAAAAAGAAGCAGACAGAGCCTGACCTGCAGCGGCGCAGTGGATAAAGTGTCAACCTGGAGTGCTGAGGTCACTGGTTTGAAACTCCAGGCTTGCCTGGTCAAGGCACACATGGAAGTTGTTGCTTCCTGCTTCTCCCCCTGTTCTCTGTATCTCTTCCTTTCTCTCTCTCTCTCTCTCCTCTCTTTCTAATAAAAATGAATAAATAAAATCTAAAAAAAGAAAAGAAAGAATCAGACAGAAATGACAAACACAATATCAGAAATTAAGTCTACACTAGAAGGAATTAAAAGCAGGCTGGATACAGCAGAGAATCGAATCAGCGATTTAGAGGACAAGATAAGCAAAAGCATGGAAGCAGAACAGCAAAAATAAAAGAGGATCAAAAAGTCTGAGGAAACTCTAAGAGAGCTCTGTGACAACATGAAGAGAAACAACATCCACATAATAGGGCAAGGGTCAGGAACCTTTTGGCTGAGAGAGTCATGAACACCACATATTTTAAAATATAATTCCATGAGAGCCATACAATATGTTTAACACTAAATACAAGTAAATGTGTGCATTTTATGTAAGACCAACACTTTTAAAGTAATATAACTCTCTGAATTCTTTTTAATAACGTTGTTATGCTGTTGTTAACCAATGATGAATAAAGTACCTCTTACCATTAATGCGACTTCTGGTGCTGCATGGTTTTGCTGATGGCTTTGTAGTCTGGTTGATATGAGGTAAGGTTAAGCTTCATGCAGGCGTTGAGACCTCTATCCATTAAATGTGATCATAGGTTGGTCTTAACATTCTTTAGATGTGTGAAAGACTGCTCACATGCATATGTAGAGCCAAACACTGTCAGTACAGCAATACTTACACGCTGCAGTGTGTGGTATATGACGGGAAGTGCATTCTAAGTGTTGACAATCAGCTGGTTCGCGGGCTGAAGTTTTCTCATTTCTCCCCACTTGTGTTTGCTCGCCAACTCTGCTTGCTGTCGTGCAAGTCTTTCCAAATCTTCATTAAGTGACTTGAACTTATTCACCCACATGTCTGAGGCCTTCAGATCAGCAGCTTGTGGCTCAAAATCTCTGACAGACACACCAGGGATGTAACTCAGGTCGGCGCTATCCACTGCACACTCGTGTGGATGGGTGATGAACTTAAAAAGACGAATGCACTCATGAAATTCTCCAAGGCATGCTTTGAATGCCTGCAGATTAGATGTGAAGCCCGCTAGCTGCTAGAGATCAAGATGTTGAGCAGGGTCACTTGCTGTATATGCATTTTAAACTCTGCCAGTTTTTCAAAGTATAGTAAATGACCTGTTTCAATGTCAGTGATGAAGTGTTCCAGCTGTTTTCAAATGCAAACACTGCTTGTTGAAGAGATAAGACTGTATTTCCAATGCCTTGCATTTGCACATTGAGCTGGTTCAGATGTTCAGTCATGTCCATGAGATAGTTGAACTTCAGGAGCCACTCAGTGTTAGCTAACTCAGGATGCTCGAAGTTTTTCATTTCAAGAAAAGTCTGGATTTCACTCAAACAAGCAGCGGAATAGCTGAGCACCTTCCTCTTGACAACCAGTGCACACTGATGTGCAGAAGCAGACCAGGATAATTATTCTCCACTTCATCCAGCAGTGTTTTAAACTGGCGATCATTTAAAGTTCAGGCAACAATAAAGTCAACCACCCAAATGACCAGCGACATCACCTCGCCAAGCTGCTCGCCCCGCATCTGAGCACAAAGCACCTCCTGATGTAGGATGCAGTGAAAACTTAGGTTGGGTCTCTTTTCATGTTCATGAAAAAGCACTATGAATCCTCTGTATTCCCCCCACCATGCACGGAGCACCATCAGCACACACCAAAATAAATTTGTCCATCGGTAGACTTTTTTCTTTAGCGAACTCAGTGAAAAACTTGAATAAATCTTCCCCTCTTGTTGTCTCTTGCATAGACAAAACAGCAAGACTTTCCTCACGTAGTGTGTCACCGACAGCATACCTTGCAATCACGCTGAACTGGGATAAATGACTTACATCTGTTGACTCATCCAAAGTAAGAGAAAAGAATGGTGCTGCATTTATGTCCTTCACTTGTATTGCCTCAGTTTGATTTGCCATCATGATGGTACGATTGTGAACAGTTCTTGCCGACAGAGGCATGTCTTTTATTCATTTGATTATGTTGTCTTTATCCGAAAAGTCATCATAAAGTTCATTGGCAACATCAAGCATGAATGTTTTGGCATACTCCCCATCTGTGAATGGCTTTCCATTTCTCACAATTGCTAAAGCACCAACAAAGCTAGCTGAATTCCAGTCACCTTGTAGGGTCCAAACACGGAGTTGCTGCTGATTAGCTTGCACTCTGCACAGTAGTTCTTGACATGCTTTCTTCCTGCTGTCCCACGCTGGATATTTCAATGCAAATGTAGTATGGCATGTGTCGAAGTGCCACTTTATATTTGACCGTTTCATCAATGCAATTTTATCATTGCATATTAGACATACTGCAGAACCTGCTATCTCTACAAAGGTGATTCCTCTGTTCATGCCTGCTGAAAAGTATGATACTCCTCATCTTTTTTCTTTTAGCCATCTTCTTCATCAAAAGGGTTTCTGCAATTAGCTAGCTGAGTACTTGATTAAAAGGAGGGAAGTTTATTTCCTGACCTCACAATGACCAGTGTACATTACGCATTATCCAATAAAAATTTGGTGTTGTCCCAGAGGACAGTTGTGATTGGCTCTAGCCACCCACAAACATGAACATGAGTGGTAGGAAATGAATGGATTGTAATACATGAGAATGTTTTATATTATTAACATTTTTTTATTAAAGATTTGTCTGCAAGCCAGATGCAGCCATCAAAAGAGCCACATCTGGCTCGCAAGCCATAGGTTCCCGACCCCTGTAATAGGGGTTACTGAAGAAGAAGAGAAAGAACAAGGGATACAGAATCTGACTGAAAAAATCATATGTGAAAACATTTCTAAATTGATGCAGGAAAAAGTCACACAAGTTCAAGAAGCACAGAGAATCCCATTAAAGAGGAACCCAAAGAGACTTACACCAAGACACATCATAATTAAAATACCAAAACTAAGAGATAAAGAAAGAATACTAAAAGCTACAAGAGAAAAGCAGTCAATCACCCACAAAGGGGCCCCCATAAGGATGACATTCGATTTTGCAACAGAAACACTTGAGGCCAGAAGGGAATGGCAAGAAATATTCAAAATAATACAGAACAAGATCCTACAACCAAAACTTCTTTATCCAGCAAGGCTATCATTTAAAATTGAAGGAGAGCCTGACTAGGCAGGGGCACAGTGAATAGAGCATCAGACTGAGATGTGGAGGACCCAGGTTCGAGACCCCAAGGTCGCCAGCTTGAGTGTAGGCTCATCTGACTTGAGAAAAAAAGCTCACCAGCTTGGACCCAAGGTCTCTGGCTCAAGGGGTTACTTGGTCTGCTGACAGCCCGTGATCAAGGCACATACGAGAAAGCAATCAATGAACAACTAAGGTGTTGCAACAAAAACTAATAATTGATGCTTCTCATCTCTCTCCGTTCCTGTCTGTCTGTCCCTATCTATCCCTCTTTCTGAATCTCTTTCTGTCCCTGTAAAAAAAAAAATTGAAGGAGAAATAAAAAAGTTCCCAGACCAAAAAAAAACCTCAAGGAATTCATTACAACCAAACCAATGCTGCAAGAAGTGTTAAGGGGCCTGTTGTAAACAGAACAGAGGGGGGGAGGGAATCTAGTAAAAGAGAAATATAGATTTAAAGAATAAAATGGCAATAAGCAACTACATATTAATAATAATTTTAAATATAAATGGATTAAATGCCCCAATCAGAAGAAATAGGGTGGCTGCATGAATAAGAAAACAGGACCCACCTGACCAGGCAGTGGCACAGTGGATAGAGCATCGGACTGGGATGTGAAGGACTCAGGTTTGAGACCCCGACGTCCCCAGCTTGAGCGTGGGCTCAGCTTGAGCAAAGCTCACCAGCTTGGACCCAAAGTCACTGGCTCGAGCAAGGGGTTACTCGGTCTGCTGAAGGCCCGCGGTCAAGGCACATATGAAAGAGCAATCAATAAACAACTAAGGAGTCGCAATACGCAACAAAAAATTGATGATTGATGCTTCTCATATCTCTGTTTTTGTCTGTCCCTGTCTATCCCTCTCTCTGACTCTCTGTAATAAAAAATAAAAAAAAAGAAAAAAGAAAACAGAACCCGTACATATGCTGTCTACAAGAGAACCACCTCAAAACAAAAGATACACATACATTGAAAGTGAAGAGATGGAAAATAATATTTCATGCAAACAGAAGTGAAAAAAAATATGGGGTAGCAATATTTATATCTGACAAAATAGACTTCAAAACAAAGGCAATAAATAGTAAATGATAAAGATC
This sequence comes from Saccopteryx bilineata, assembly GCF_036850765.1. Classification (NCBI taxonomy): domain Eukaryota; kingdom Metazoa; phylum Chordata; class Mammalia; order Chiroptera; family Emballonuridae; genus Saccopteryx; species Saccopteryx bilineata. The sequence goes on along the minus strand of NC_089494.1, from coordinate 86,372,397 downwards.
ACTACATAATGATAAAGCGAGCAATCCAACAGGAAGATATAACCATTATAAATATCTATTCACCTAATATAGGAGTATCTAAATATATAAGACAGATTTTGATGGACATAAAGTCAAGATCAACAGCAATACTATAATAGTAGGGGATTTCAATACTTCACTAACATCACTAGACAAATTTTCAGGAAAGAAAACTAACAAAGAAACAGCAGCCTTAAAGGACACAATAGATCAACTGGAATTAATAGATATCTTCAGAACCTTTCCCCCTAAAGCAGCAGAATATACATTCTTTTCAAGTGCTCCTTGTACATTCTCTAAAATAGACCACATGCTAGGACACAAAACAAGTATCAACAAATTTAAAAAAATTGAAATCATATCAAGCATCTTCTCAGATCACAATGGCATGAAACTAGAAATTAACAACAATAGAAAAACCAAAAAACACTCAAACACTTGGAAACTAAATAGCATGTTATTAAATAACAAATGAGTTAACAATGAGATCAAGGAAGAAATCAAAAATTTCCTTGAAACAAATGAAAACGAATATACAACTCCTCAAAATTTATGGGACACGAGACACTTCATCCCAAAGCAACAGAGTATACATTTTTCTCTAGTGTACATGGAACATTCTCAAGAATTGACCATATGTTGGGCAACAAAGAAAATATCAGCAAATTTAGAAAAATTGAAATTGTACCAAGCATATTTTCTGATCATAAAGCCTTGAAACTAGAATTCAACTGCAAAAAAGAGGGGGAAAAACCCACAAAAATGTGGAAACTAAACAACATACTTCTAAAAAATGAATGGGTCAAAGAAGAAATAAGCGCAGAAATCAAAAGATATATACAGACAAATGAAAATGAAAATACGACATATCAGAATCTCTGGGATGCAGCAAAAGCAGTAATAAGAGGAAAGTTCATATCACTTCAGGCCTATATGAACAAACAAGAGAGAGCCGAAGTAAACCACTTAACTTCACACCTTAAGGAACTAGAAAAAGAAGAACAAAGACAACCCAAAACCAGCCGAAGAAAGGAGATAATAAAAATCAGAGCAGAAATAAATGAAATAGAGAACAGAAAAACTATAGAAAAAATCAATAAAACAAGGAGCTGGTTCTTTGAAAAGATCAACAAAATTGACAAACCCTTGGCAAGACTCACCAAGGAAAAAAGGCACAGGACTCAAATAAATAAAATCCAAAATGAAAGAGGAGAGATCACCACAGACATCATAGATATACAAAGAATTATTGTAGAATACTATGAAAAATTATATGCCACCAAATACAACAATCTAGAAGAAATGGATAAATTCCTAGAACAATACAACCTTCCTAGACTGAGTCATGAAGAAGCAGAAAGCCTAAACAGACCAATCAGCAGGGAGGAAATAGAAAAAACTATTAAAAATCTCCCCAAAAATAAAAGTCCAGGCCCAGACGGTTATATTAGTGAATTCTATCAAACATTCAAAGAAGACTTGGTTCCTATTCTACTCAAAGTCTTCCAAAAAATTGAAGAAGAAGCAATACTTCCAAACACATTTTATGAGGCCAACATAACCCTCATACCAAAACCTGGCAAGGATGGCACAAAGAAAGAAAACTACAGACCAATATCTAATGAATACAGATGCTAAAATACTAAACAAAATACTGGCAAACCGAATACAACAACATATTAAAAAAATAATACATCATGATCAAGTGGGATTCATCCCAGAATCTCAAGGATGGTTCAACATACGCAAAACGGTTAACGTAATACACCATATCAACAAAACAAAGAACAAAAACCACATGATCTTATCAATAGATGCAGAAAAGGCTTTTGATAAAATACAACACAATTTTATGTTTAAGACTCTCAACAAAATGGGTATAGAAGGAAAATATCTCAACATGATAAAGGCCATATATGATAAACCATCAGCCAACATCCTATTAAACGGCATAAAACTGAGGACTTTCTACCTTAAATCAGGAACAAGACAGGGTTGTCCACTCTCTCCACTCTTATTCAACATGGTGCTAGAAGTTCTGGCCAGAGCAATCAGACAAGACAAAGAAATAAAAGGCATCCATATCGGAAAAGAAGAAGTAAAGCTATCACTTTTTGCTGATGATATGATCCTATACATCGAAAACCCGAAGGACTCCACAAAAAGATTATTAGAAACAATAAACCAATACAGTAAGGTCGCAGGATACAAAATTAACATACAAAAGTCCATAGCCTTTCTATATGCCAACAATGAAATATTAGAAAACGAACTCAAAAAAATAATCACCTTCACGATTGCAACAAAAAAAATAAAATACCTAGGAATAAACATAACAAAGAACGTAAAGGACCTATATAATGAAAATTACAAAGCATTGTTAAGGGAAATCGAAAGATACAATGAGATGGAAAAATATTTCTTGTTCTTGGATAGGAAGAATAAATATAATCAAAATGGCCATATTACCCAAAGCAATATACAAATTTAATGCAATTCCCATCAAAATCCCTATGAGATTTTTTAAAGAAATGGAACAAAAAATCATCAGATTTATATGGAACTATAAAAAACCCCGAATAGCCAAAACAATCCTAAGGAAAAAGAATGAAGCTGGGGGCATTACAATACCTGACTTTAAACTATATTATAGGGCCACGATAATCAAAACAGCATGGTATTGGCAAAAAAATAGACACTCAGACCAATGGAACAGAATAGAAAGCCCAGAAATAAAACCACATATATATGGTCAAATAATCTTTGATAAAGGGGCCAACAACACACAATGGAGAAAAGAAAGCCTCTTCAACAAATGGTGTTGGGAAAACTGGAAAGCCACATGCAAAAGAATGAAACTCGACTACAGCCTGTCCCCGTGTACTAAAATTAATTCAAAATGGATCAAAGACCTAAATATAAGACCTGAAACAATAAAGTACATAGAAGAAGACATAGGTACTAAAATCATGGACCTGGGTTTTAAAGAACATTTTATGAACTTGACTCCAATGGCAAGAGAAGTGAAGGCAAAGATAAATGAATGGGACTACATCAGAATTAAAAGTTTTTGCTCAGCAAGAGAAACTGATATCAAAATAAACAGACAGCCAACTATATGGGAACTGATATTTTCAAACGACAGCTCAGATAAGGGCCTAATATCCAAAATTTACAAAGAACTCATAAAACTCAACAACAAACAAACAAGCAATCCAATAAAAAAATGGGAAGAGGACATGAACAGACACTTCTCCCAGGAAGAGATACAAATGGCCAACAGATATATGAAAAGATGCTCAGCTTCATTAGTTATTAGAGAAATGCAAATCAAAACTACAATGAGATACCACCTCACTCCTGTTAGATTAGCTATTATCAACAAGACGGGTAATAGCAAATGTTGGAGAGGCTGTGGAGAAAAAGGAACCCTCATTCACTGTTGGTGGGACTGTAAAGTAGTACAACCATTATGTAGGAAAGTATGGTGGTTCCTTAAAAAACTGCAAATAGAACTACCTTATGACCCAGCAATCCCTCTACTGGGTATATACCCCAAAACCTCAGAAACATTGATACGTGAAGACACATGTAGCCCCATGTTCATTGCAGCACTGTTCACAGTGGCCAAGACATGGAAACAACCAAAAAGCCCTTCAATAGAAGACTGGATAAAGAAGATGTGGCACATATACACTATGGAATACTACTCAGCCATAAGAAATGATGACATCAGATCATTTACAGCAAAATGGTGGGATCTTGATAACATTATAAGGAGTGAAATAAGTAAATCAGAAAAAAACAAGAACTACATGATTCCATACATTGGTGGAACATAAAAATGAGACTAAGAGACATGGACAAGAGTGTGGTGGTTACCAAGGGTGGGGGGGGGAGGGAGGACATGGGAGGGAGGGAGGGAGAGAGTTAGGGGGAGGGGGAGGGGCACAGAGAACTAGATGGAGGGTGACGGAGGACAATCTGACTTTGGGCGAGGGGTTTGCAACATAATTTGATGACAAAATAACCTAGACATGTTTTCTTTGAATATATGTACCCTGATTTATTAATGTCATCCCATTACCATTAATAAAAATTTATTTAAAAAAAAAAAAAAAAGAAAAAAAAAAAAAAAATTTATGGGACACAGCAAAAGCAGTCCTGAGAGGGAAGTTCATAACACTACAGGCATACTTTAAGAACTCAAATAAATAAAATTAAAAATGATAGAGGAGAAATAACTGACAAGGCAGAAATACAAAGAATTGTAAGAAAATACTATGAAGAACTGTATGCCATAAGTTAGACAACCTAGGTGAAATGAACAAATTCCTAGAAACATATAATCTTTCAGAAATCAATATAGCAGAATCAGAAAACCTAAACAGAACGATTTTATCAAATGAGATTGAAACAGTTACCAAAAAACTTCCAACAAACAAAAGTCCTGGACCACATGGCTTCATAGGCAAATTTTACCAAATATTCAAAGAACTAACTCCTGTCCTTCTCAAGCTATTTCAAAAAGTTCAAGAGGTGGAAAGACTTCCAAACTTCTTTTATGAGGCAAGCATAATACTGATTCCAAAACCAGGCAAAGACAATACAAAGAAAGAAAACTATAGACCAATATCCCTGATGAACTTAGATGCTATTATTCTCAACAAAATATTAGCAAACTGAATCTAGCAATACATGAAAAATAACATGCATCATGATCAGGTGTGATGTATTCTAGGGAGACAAGGCTGGTACAATATTTGCAAATCAATCAATGTGATTCATCACATAAACAAAAGAAAGAATAAAAACCACATGATAATATAAATAGATGCAGAAAAAGCATTTGATAAAATCCAGCACTCATTTATGATCAAAACTCTCAGCAAAGTGGGAATACAGGAACATACCTCAACATGATAAAGGCCATCTATGACAAACCCACTGCCAACATCATACTCAATGGACAAAAATTAAAAGCAATCCCTTTGAGATTAGGAACAAGGCAGGAGTGCCCCCTTTCACCACTCTTATTCAACATAGTTCTGGAAGTCCTAGCTGTTGCATTCACCGGGTACAAGAACAAACGTCGGAGACTTTCAGGAGTTTAGATGTTACTTTATTGGCCAGTTTAACCTGTGCAGGGGCGAACTTCCCAGATGTCCAGAGACACTGTGCTCACGAGGAGCTGCAAACGGAAGCCGCACCTGGCGCTTACAGTCAGGTCCTTATATATCCTAAGTGAGCAAGCATTAAACAGAAGCAGATGTGGCAGTTTAGCTATTGGCTAGGGAGGTCGCACGCAGCATAGCAACAGGGGCCGGCATAGCAACAGGGGCCGGTTTTAGCTTAGTGGCGAATTTCAAACATAAACTTCTGATAAGGGTCTCTGACCTTCTTTGTTCTCAGCCTCACAGGGGCCATATCAGCACTCCCTGTTCCTTCAATAGTTACACTCTTTGGCAGCCCCAGCATATCAGTACTCCCTGAATCTAACATTCCCCCATCTCTTTTGGGCATAAATCAAACCCTTGATTCTTCATCAGTGGGGAAAATGCTATAAGTCTGGGACTCGTGCAAATTTTCTACTTTAGCTGTAGCTATAAGTTAATTGGGTCAAGGGTCCTCCTTAGTATGTGCTGGCACGCTGATAGTGTGCCCTTAGTACTACAAGCTTTACGGACTAATTTCTCTTTTGTACATACTGCGTGAGGCAGTTGATAATATACGGACAAATGGTGGCCCCCTGCTATAAGTAAAACGAGGGGTCCAGTAAGAGCAGTAAGTAACATAGTGAGCTAAGGGGATGAAGAGAATAAATTCTTACACTAATTTCTTTCTGCCTTGTATTTTCTTCTCTGTACTAACTTCTTACAACTTACACAAACCTTCTGCTTTTATGCACTTTCATATATAACTAGCTTTCACAACAACTTACTTTTTCCTTTTCCTTTCAAAAGTACCTCTACACCTCATACCTTCTATTATCAAAACTACAATTCCTTTCTAGTCAGAACTCTTGATTTAAAAATCTTTAACCTTTAGTGACAATTAAGTTGACTTTCTTTTTATCCTAGTTTCCCTTTTCCTAAAGCCTGATTAAAAGAGTCCTTAGTTAGTTCCTCGAGGCATTAGCCATGCGTGGACCAGTTAACTTCTGTTTTGTGGCTGAAGCAGGGCATGCTGTCCTTCTCAGGGTCAGCTTACAAGGGTTGGCGGGGTCAGTCTTTGCTGTCCACAAAGGTGTCTCTGCTGGGACTGCAAGTTTCAGCCGGCTGCGGTGGACCCAGGCGGGTATGCCCTCTACCTTGGCAGTAGTGGGGGTGGTCAGGATCATGGTGTGTGGACCCGTCTACGTGGAAGTCAGTCCTTGGGTGGTGTACTGCTAGAAGTGCCTCTTGGACAGTCTTTGAACAGTTGCTGAGTAACCTGTAAAACCTTCTCATGTCCCTCTTTCCACAGCACAGACATGTCCCTTGATGGGGCTGGGAAGCCTGGCAGGCTTCAGTTCAATGACCTTTCTTTCTACTCTGGAGCAGGGCCTGCAAGGACTTGAGGAAATTATGATTAGAAATCTCTAGTTCCCCTCTGGTCAATCGAGGTACAAGGGGCACAGGTTGCCCAAATAAGATTTCATAAGGGGTCTATTTATTGAGATAGGGGGTACATCTGGTTCTAAAAAGGGCGAAAGGGAGGAGCTCAACCTAGTTTTCGCCGGTCTCCCCTCTCAGCTTAATTATAGTTTCCTTCAGAGTCCTGTTCATTCTTTCTACTTGTCCTGAACTTTGGGGCCTATAAATGCAATGCAATTTCCAATTAATACCTAACTTGGTGGCTAATTCTTGAGATATCCTGGATATGAATGCAGGTCCATTGTCTGATTCTAGGGCTAGGGGAATGCCATATCTAGGTATGATTTCCCTTAATAAGACTTTGCAGACTGTGGAAGCAGCCTCTCCTCGCATGGGGAATGTTTTCACCTATCCTGAGAAGGTGTCTAATAATACTAATAGATACTTATAACCTGACTTCCTAGGGGTCATCTCTGTGAAATCTATTTCCTACAGTTCTCCCGGAGCTTTCCTCTGATACCTCACAAAGGGGGGTAGCTTCTTATTCTGCGCATTTACTCTGGCATAGATGCTGCACCTCGAGACAATGGAGTGGACAATATCCCTGATGTTGGACCCTACATAATACTTCCTGATAAGTTGTTCTAGCTTGTTTTGTCCTAGATGGGTACTAGTATGAATACTTTCTACTATTTCTCTTACTATTCCCCTGGGGTAAATAGAGCCGGGAGTCAGGAAGCTCTATTTATCCCTGCTAATTTTTCTTCCCTTTCAACTGTATCCTTTCCTGCTCTTCTTCTGGGGAATATTTAGGATCCGGAGGTAGCGTTGGCTTAGGCAGCAATGGCAGAAGGCTTTCTTGTGGCCCAGTGGCTGCCTCTCTTGCAGCTGAGTCTGCTAGGTTGTTACCCTTTACAATAGGCGAGTCCCCTCTCTGGTGTCCTTTGCAGTGGATGATGGCAACTTTGGTAGGTAGCCAAATGGCATTTAGGAGGGCAAGAATTTCATTGCGATTTTTAATGTCTTTCCCCCCTGCTGTCAGTAAGCCTCTCTCCTTGTATATGGCTCCGTGGACATGGGCAGTGGCGAATGCATACCGGCTGTCAGTGTAGATATTGGCAACTTTTCCCTCTGCTATCTGTAAGGCTCAGGTTAGTCCTATTAGCTCTGCCCTTTGTGCAGATGTTCCTGCGGGCAGTGCTTTCTGCCACAGGACCTTATTTTCCATGGTCACTGCTGCTGCTGCATGTTGCTGTCTATCCTTAATAAAACTGCTCCCGTCAGTAAAGAGGGTCAGGTCTGCCTTCCCATACGCTTGATCCCTTAAGTCCGGGCGGGAGCCAGTCACTGTGTCAAGGATTTGTTTGCAACTGTGGACCAAAATGGAGTCGCTGGGTTCAGGGCAGCAGTTTTGAGGAACTGAACAGATGGAGGGTTCAGCAGCTGAGCCTGATACTGCGTTAGCCGCACATTAGATAGCCACCTGTCAGGAGGTGCTCGCAGCACTTGCTCTACATAGTGTTCCCCAATGACTTTGATGTCCTGCCCTAAAGTCAATTTACTAGCCTCCTTGACTAGTATGGAGGTGGCAGCAAGTGCCCTCAGACATGTTGGCCATCCTGAGGCTACAGGATCAAGTTTCTTGGACAGATAGGCGACAGGCCTCTTCCACGGCCAAGTTCCTGGCTCAGTACTCCTAAGGCTACCCCTCCCTTTTCTGCTATAAATAGCTGAAAGGGTTTGGCCAGATCTGGCAGGGCCAAAGCTGGGGCAGTCACCAGGGCCTCTTTAAGCGCTTGGAACACTTGCTTCTTCTTATCTGTCCATGTGAACTGCTCTTCCTTACCCCTGGTTAGTTCATGCAGGGGTTTAGCTAGTTCTGCAAAGCCTAATATCCACAGTCGGCAGTATCCTACTGCACCCAGGAATTCTCGTACCTGTCTCTTGTTAGTAGGCTCAGGGATCTGCAAGACCGTCTGAATTCGCTGGCTGGACAATGTCCTTTGCCCTCCCTGTAAGTTATAACCCAAATAACTTACAGTTTGCGTCACAATCTGGGCCTTCTTGGCGGAGACTTGATACCCCATTCGCCTGAGATCTTGTAGCAGGTCCGAGGTGGCTTCCTCACACTCTCCTTCGTCCTTGGCAGCTATGAGGATGTCATCCACATACTGGAGCAGTACGATCGATGGATGGGAGGAGTGGAAAGCCTGCAGATCTTTGCTGAGGGCTTCCTTAAAAATGGTGGGGGAATTCTTAAACCCTTGTGGTAGTCTGGTCCAAGTGAAGTGCCCCACTAGTCCATTATCTGGGTCATTCTTTTCAAAGGCAAAGATCCCTTGGCTCTGAGGTGCCAGGGGAATACAAAAGAAGGCATCCTTCAAATCCAGGACAGAATAATAGGTATGGGTTGGGGGCAATGAGCTCAGTAAGGTATACAATTGGGCACCGTGGGATGAATAGTCTCTACCTGTGCATTCACCTCCCGCAAGTCCTGGACCAGACGATAGTCTTGGCTCCCTCGTTTCTGGACGGGAAGCAGCAGGGCGTTCCAGGCTGATTGGCACCTTCGAAGGATGCCTGCCTCTAGCAGGCGTTGCAAGTGCCAGGCAATTCCCTGTCTAGCTCAGGCTGGGACCGGGTACTGCCTGATCCTAACCGGTCTAGCAGTGCTAAGCAGTTGCACCAGGACAGGCAGTTGGTGAGCAGCCAAACCTGGGGGGTTGGTTTCCGCCCAAACCTCAGGTACCCGGGCACGCAGGGCATCTGGAACCCCTTCCTCGGCCTCCTTACCTTCTAGGACGGTGGCAAGTGAGTGTTCTTCAGACAGTGGGACAGTTACTTCCATGCTGACCTCTGCCTCTTTATTCCCCATAGGGCTTTCCTCCCGTTGGAAGGTTATGGTGGCCTGAAGTTTCTGCAATAAGTCCCTTCCAAGCAGTGGGTAAGGGCAGTCTGGAATGACTAGGAAAGAGTGGGTGATGGTGCCTCGACCTAAGTCAGTAATTCTTGCGGTGGCCATGGGTAGGCTTCTGCTTTGTTCGTTGCCCGTGTTGACTAGGAAGTCTATTGGCTTTCCTTCGACTGTTAAGGTGACCATGGGCTCCTGGGAGCTAACGGTAATGGAGCCCTGGCCCCGTCAGTCTAAGGTTTGGAGCAAGACCTCTGGCGCTTGTTTTGGCCTCTGGCTGTCGGCCCTCAACTTTGGGCACTCTCTCTTCCAGTGTCCTTTTTCCTTGTAATAGGCACATTGATCCTTGTCTATTCGCTGTCCTTGACCCTTCCTCTGTCCCCCTTTTCCTTTGGTGGGAGGTTTCTGAGCAGCAATCAGGATCTTGGCTACCTCCTTTGCTCTGCCAACCTCCGGATCATCCCTATTGACATACACCTTCTGGGCTATCTCTAATAGCTTGCTTCTATTCTCTCCCTCGAACCCCTCAATCTTCTGAAGCTTTTTCCTAATGTCTGAAGCAGCCTGAGTCACAAAGGCTATATTTACTAGTCTCCGGTTCTCTTCTGCCTCAGGGGTATATATTCTATAAGCCTCTATGAGTCTCTCTAGAAAGGCTGCTGGGGATTCCTCTCTTCCCTGGATGACATCACTAACCTTACTGAAGTTGGTTAGCTTTCTTTCTGCTGCCTTGAGCCCCCTCAACAGAGCCCGGCGATACTGGAGGAGCGCGTTCCTTCCCCCAGTGGTATTAGGGTCCCAGGTAGGAGGTTGAGACGAGAGAGCATCTTCTATTTCCCTTTTTACCTCCCGAGTTTCCCTTTCTTCTCCTAATACCGCCTTAGCAGCTTCTCTTATTATTCTATCCCTTTCTTCAGAAGTGAAGAGGGTTTATAAAATCTGCTGACAATCGTCCCATGTGGGCTGATGGGTCCTAAAAATGGTCTCAAGGAGAGATATTAGTCCCTGAGGTTTCTCGGAAAATGGGGGATTCTGATGTTTCCAATTGTATAAATCACTAGTGGAAAAAGGCACATAGATGAGGCGAGGAGGTGCCCATGGGCCAGCATCTGGTGTTGGCTGCGCCTCCCAGAGGAGGAGGCAAAATGGCTGCGCCTCCCGGAGGAGGAGACAAAATGGCTGTATCTACCCACACATCCATATACAGGTATTGGTCTGGGTGGGGAGCCCTATAGATCGTGGCTCTGACAGTAAATGAAGTTGGAAGGTCAAAAGTGCCCACTGTGGGCCATCCCACATTAAATGCAGGCCATTCCAGCTGGCTCAAGGTCCGGAGGAAACCTGGACTCGGCTGCGGACCTCCGTACCCCTGAGCCCTCTTCTGGAAATCAGAAAAACTCTTCAACAGGCACTCGAGCAGGGATCCTGGCACAGACTCCTGTTGTCCCATCCTAAATGACTCAGGAATAACGAGAAAGGGTAGGATACAGGCAACACACACTATTAACACAAGGAACACACTTGTCTCTCTCACACTCAACTCAGTCATTTGAGCTCAGACAAAATGCAGCGCAGCGCAAAACGGATTCATAATGTGACCGGTCAATCCTAAAGTTAACAAATGCAAATATCCAAATTCCAGAGAGCGGCGTCCCACTTCTGAAAGTCCTGGGTAGGTTACCGGCAGCATCCCACCTACTACCTCAGGATTGTGTGCTCCGGAGCCCAAAAGCCAAACCAAATGAGGATCTTCCGTGAATACTTACTCAGCTCGAACTGTCCTTCCGGTCTCCGACCCAAAACTCCACCAAGGGAGAATCCCAGGTGAGCCCCAAAATGTTGCATCCACCAGGTACGAGAACAAACGTCGGAGACTTTCAGGAGCTTAGATGTTACTTTATTGGCCAGTTTAACCTGCGCAGGGGTGAACTCCCAAGATGTCCGGAGACACCGTGCTCACGAGGAGCTGCAAACGGAAGCCGCACCTGGCGCTTACAGTCAGGTCCTTATATATCCTAAGTGAGCAAGCATTAAACAGAAGCAAATGTGGCAGTTTAGCTATTGGCTAGGGAGGTCGCACGCAGCATAGCAACAGGGGCCGGCATAGCAACAGGGGCCGGTTTTAGCTTAGTGGCGAATTTCAAACATAAACTTCTGATAAGGGTCTCTGACCTTCTTTGTTCTCAGCCTCACAGGGGCCATATCAGCACTCCCTGTTCCTTCAATAGTTACACTCTTTGGCAGCCCCAGCATATCAGTACTCCCTAACACTAGCCACAGCAATCAGACAAGAAGAAGAAATAAAAGGCATTCAAATTGGAAAAGAAGAAGTAAAATTATCATTATTTGCTGATGATATGATACTGCATATAGAAGACACTAAAGTCTCAGTCAAAAAACTACTGGACCTGAAAAATTAATTCAGCAAGGTGGCAGGATATAAAATTAATACACAGAAATCAGAGGCATTTTTATATACCAACAAAGAACTGTCTGAAGGAGAAATTAAGGAAACAATCCCCTTCACTATTGCAACCAAAAAAAATAAAGTACCTAGGAGTAAATTTAACCAAGGATGTTAAAGACTTGTACTCAGAAAATTATAAAACATTGATAGAAGAAATCAAGGAAGATACAAACAAGTGGAAGCATATACTATGTCCATGGATAAAAAAAAATAAACGTCATTAAAATGTCTATATTAACCAAAGCAATTTATAAATTCAATGCAATTCCTATTAAAATACTAATGACATACTTCAAAGATATAGAACACATATTCCAAAAATTTATATGGAACCAAAAAAAAACAACACGAATAGCCTCAGCAATCTTGAAAAAGAAGAATAAAGTGGATGGTATCACACTTTCTGATATCAAGTTATACTACAAGGCCATTGTACTCAAAACAGCTTGGTACTGGCATAAGAACAGGCATACAGATCAATGGAACAGAACAGAGAACCCAGAAATAAACCCACACCTTTATGGACAATTGATATTTGACAAAGGAGGTAAGAGCATACAGTGGAGTAAAGACAGTCTCTTTAACAAATAGTGTTGAGAAAACTGGACAACTACCTGCAAAAAAAATGAAACTAGACCACCAACTTACACTATTCACAAAATAAACTCAAAATGAATAAAAGACATAAATGTAAATCGTGAAATCATAAGCATCTTAGAAGAAAACAAAGGCAGTAAGCTCTCTGACATCTCTCGCAGTGATATATTTGCTGATTTTTAAGGGCAAGTGAAATAAAGGACAGGATAAACAAATGGGACTATATCAAACTAAAAAGCTTTTGCACAGCTAAAGACAATATGAACAGAATAAAAAGATAACCCACACAATGGGAAAACGTATTCGACAATATGTCTGATAAGGGGTTAAAAACCAAAATTTATAAAGAATTTGTAAAACTTAACACCAGGAATATAAATAATCCAATCAAAAATGGACAAAAGAAATGAATAAACACTTTTCCAAAGAGGACATGCAGATGGCCAATAGGCATATAAAAAAATGTTCAACATCACTAATCATTAGAGAAATGCAAATTAGAACCTCAATGAGATATCACCTCATACCAGTGAGGATGATGCTCATTAACAAAACAACACAGAATAAGTGCTGGCGAGGATGTGGAGAAAAGGGAACCCTCCTGCACTGCTGGTGGGAATGCAGACTGGTGCAGCCACTGTGGAAAACAGTATGGAGATTCCTCAAAAAATTAAAAATGGAACTGCCTTTTGACCCAGCCATCCCACTTTTAGGAATATATCCTAAAAATACCAAATCACTGATTCAAAAGAAGAAATGCACCCCCATGTTTATTGTAGTATTGTTTACTATAACCAGGATCTGGAAACAGCCCAAGTGTCTGTCATTGGATGAGTGGATCAAAAAGCAGTGGTACAGGCCCTGGCCGGTTGGCTCAGTGATAGAGCATCGGCCTGGCATGCAGAAGTCCCGGGTTCGATTCCCGGCCAGGGCACACAGGAGAAGCGCCCATCTGCTTCTCCACCCCTCCCCCTCTCCTTCCTCTCTGTCTCTCTCTTCTCCTCCTGCAGCCGAGGCTCCACTGGAGCAAAGATGGCCCGGGCGCTGGGGATGGCTCCTTGGCCTCTGCCCCAGGCACTAGAGTGGCTCTGGTCGCAACAAAGCGACACCCTGGAGGGGCAGAGCATCACTCCCTGGTGGGCAGAGCGTCGTCCCCTGGTGGGCGTGCCAGGTGGATCCCGGTCGGGTGCATGCAGAAGTCTGTCTGACTGTCTCTCCCCGTTTCCGGCTTCAGAAAAATGCAGAAAAAAAAAAAAAAGCAGTGGTACATACACACAATGGAATATTATGGGTCCATGAAAAAGAAGGAAATCTTACCTTTTGCAATAACATGGATGGACCTGGAAACTATTATGTTAAGTGAAATAAGCCAGGCAGAGAAAGAAAAATATCATATGACCTCACTCATTTCAAGAATCCAATAAACAATGTGAACTGAGGAATGGAATAGAGACAGAGGTAGGATCAAAGGGACCAGAGGGAAAGCAGATAGAAGGAAAGGGGACAGAGGGAAAGGGGATGAAAGGATAGGATCAGAGAAGGGAAAGAGATTGGTGAAATTATATATATATAACACAGCGTTCTAGAGAGCAGAAAAGCAAATCCTGAAGGGAAGGGTGGAAGGCATTGGGGGTAGGGGAGCAAGGGGGATGTTGAGGGCAACACAGGGGTGAGGGGGATGTATTCAGTGGGATACTTGAATCTATGTAAACACAATAAATTAAAATCAATAAAAAAAGAGACAAGGAAAATAAAAGTATATGTTAACCTTATTTTTAAATAAATAAAAAATATATTATTGATTTAAAAATATTTTTTAAAAAATTAATCATTTAGCCCTGGCCAGTTGGCTCAGCGGTAGAGCGTCGGCCTAGCGTGCAGAGGACCCGGGTTCGATTCCCGGCCAGAGCACACAGGAGAAGCACCCATTTGCTTCTCCACCCCTCCGCCACGCTTTCCTCTCTCTCTCTTCCCCTCCCTCAGCCGAGGCTCCATTGGAGCAAAGATGGCCTGGGCGCTGGGGATGGCTCTGTGGCCTCTGCCTCAGGCGCTAGAGTGGCTCTGGTCGCAACATGGTGACGCCCAGGATGGGCAGAGCATCGCCCCCTGGTGGGCAGAGCATTGCCCCTGGTGGGCGTGCCGGGTGGATCCCGGTCGGGCGCATGCGGGAGTCTGTCTGACTGTCTCTCCCTGTTTCCATCTTCAGAAAAATGCAAAAAAAAAAAATAATAATAATTAATCATTTAAAAATTTAATCATTTAAAAATGATTAAAATATAATTTTAAAAATAATTAACTTCAAAGACCATTTAATGACATTTATTCATTATAAAATACAATCAAAGTTATCTTTCTGTTTCTAGATGACCAAAACATGGTTGAGCCTGCCCTGCAAACTCTGGTCCTTTGCCCTGTTATTTGTGATATACTTTTAACAAATATTTTCTTTTGCCTCAAGAAACAATAGAGCTGGGTCGTTGGTTTCCATACTTAAGTTGACCTTGCACAGGTCAGTCCTTTGTCAGTTTTGTCTGAGGAGCTGATGCTTGGGGCCCACAGGTCAGGAAGACAAGAAGGGAGGGGTTCCTCAGGAATGGAGTTATTTGAAACTCCAGATGTTTCCTAGAGAAGTTTCAAACCCTAAACTGTGGGTGTGGTCCAAGGTGGTATTCATAAACATAATCTACTTCTCTTGTCCTGGAAAGACTGCCTGTGCCTTCCAGGCTGGGTGGGTCCTCCAAGCCACAGAAGTCCAGGCCTCATTCAAATGAAACTATAGTCATTCATAGGGGTAACTTCTATGTCACTGAGCAACAGAATAAAGGACTTCTCAACCCCAAACCACAAGTGTCCATGGGTTTCAGCAGTGACACAGGCCCACAGTGTCCATTTACCCAGCAAGAAGAGAGACTAAGGATACAGAAAAGTGTGAGGTCTAAGGTAGATAAAGTTGTACCATACCTTATTTGGAGAACTGGTGTGTGCGTGTGCGTGTGCGTGTGCGTGTGTGTGTGTGTGTGCGTGTGTGTGTCTGTGTCTGTGTGTTGTGTGTGTGTGTACAGATAGTGAACAGGAAGGAGTGAGTATAATAATTGGACATGGCGGGCCGGGCAGACCTTGCTCTGAGCAGGGTCGGGAGATGACTCTTCTCCCTCCCAGACAGCACACAGGCTGCAGCACCGAGGCAGCCCTCCCCCTCAGTCTGGGTGGCACCTCTGGGGTCCTGCCGAGCTGGGCCTGGGGAAGCCACAGTGTCTGGGAGCAGGTTCTAGTTTGGCTTTGACCTAAGCCTAGACCAGGCCCCGGCAGAGGCTCCACTTAAGGTAAGACCTCCACTTGGAGCAGACACAGGGAGAGAGGATAGCTAACTTCTCAGGCAGGGTCTTAGCAGGGGGTTTCCAACTCTGCCAGGCTCCCCCCAGGCTGTTGGCTTTAGAGAGCAGTGCTGAGTGATAGGGCTTCCTGGCTGGCTGTATCCACTTGATAATCAGGTGTAAACAGGAGGCCAACATCAGGAGGGATCTGGGCTCCCTGGGCCTGAAACGCTGTGCTTCCTGGAGGAGGGGCACCAGTGGCTGGCAGTGTCTTCAGGCCAGGACTTCACCCCACAGGAAGGCACTTATCAGAACTTGGATGTCTAAAGGGACAAAAGAAATAGTGGGATTCTGGCCCCTGAGCACACCAGGCTGTGGGCAGGAGAGCCAGACCAGGATGTCTCCTGGAAGCCTGTGGGTTTGTGAGTTTTAGGGTTCCTCCTTTCCCTCTGGCAGAATTCCCGAGACATACCTTTTTATGGGCATGCAGTGTCATTTTTTGCCCATTCAATCGGAGGAAGTCGGGCCCAGCCGGGCCGACTGCAGGATCAATACGTGGGTTCCCCGACTGCTGGGCAGTGGGGACTTTGCTTGCTATCTTCCGGGTTGGGAAGCAGGGTGGGAAGTGGGAGGAGCTCCGGCTGCTTTGCCTCCTGCAGGAAAGGGAAGGAAGGAGGGTGTGGGGGCCCAGAGGCCCCCCAAGAGACCCCTCCAGATAGACATCACCTCCAGCTGCAACTGAGGTTCATAACCCCCTGAAGCCGAGGGCTGCCCCCAGGGAGGCTGCAAGAACAGGGTCTTGATCAGCCAGGAGGGTGAAGGTCAGCCACACGTGCAGAGCTCAGCAGCTGCCCGCTGAGTGCCCAGGATCACGTGAACAAGGCGCTTTGTCCCATGGGGGTCCCAGCCCTCCCCCAGCCTCCAGGCCCCAAAGCCCTACAGCAGGGCTTTACCTCTTCTCCCACGGCCTCGCTGGCCCCCACCCAGACAGCCCTATGCTTCCCAAGGGACCCCTAGTCACTGTCTCCTGGGGGGGCTGGCTGGAGAGTGGGGTGTATATCAGGCGCAGGACACAGTCACTCCTTCTGAGAAGTGGACGGTGCTTGGCCACATGAAGGACCAGGCCCCGCAGGGAGAAATGCCCGGAGTCCATCAAGTGCAGGTACCCCCTTCTAATGGCGGCTTGGAGAGCCAGGGGGGCCCAAGGAAGGCACAGAGGAGCTTGCTACATTTTCTTCAGCCTGTGGACCTCTCCCCGTAGGGGCAGCCACCTGGTGACCTGGGCCAGACCACCAATGGCTGAGAACTCAGGGTGGAGAGGGGGCTTCCTGGGTCGCTGGAGGGCCCCCCAGGATTACCTGAGGCTGCTGCCCACCACGGCCTGCTCCCGGCGGTCAGCAGGGGCCTGACTGATGGTACTGTGAGAGGTCCGGGTCCCCACTCGCAGGCTCTCCCTGCCTGGGGGACAGTTTGAAGGGTGGCGCAAGGGAGCAGCAATGGCTGGAAGTTTTAACTGGGCAGCAGGAGAGGAGGAGGGGATGGAGATCTGTGGTCTGCCCAGGGGCCTGGAGGGCAGACGAGGGCCAGGAGGGGGGCGAGGGACAAAGGTAGACTGGGAAACAGAGCTGGAGGCCAGGTGGCTGGGGAAGATGGAAGGAAGGGAAGGGGGACAGGCAGAGCGGGGAAAGCTGGGGACCATAGATGACCCATGGAGGCTGCGGCCTTTGCCGGCTGCCAAGAGAGGTTTGGGCCTGCTGGTGCGTGGACAGATCTTGGATGGGCCCAGCGGGGGCTCAGGAGCCGGGCCAGACTGAGGCCCAGGGCCTGCAGTGGGGGCCGGCCCAAGGCAGAGCTCCCGGCAGGAAGGTGAGTGGAAAGGGACAGTGGAGCAGGACAGGGGAGGTGCAGGGAGAGCAGGAAAACGGGTCGCTTGCTTTCTCTTCATCGTTCGCAGATGCAGAGTGAGAGTCCAGGCACCGTGGGGTTCTGGACTATGAGGCGTCTGCCTCTGTTACCTCAGGCTTTGTCCTTGTGACCTCAGAGTCAGAGAATTCTAGAGAGAGATCTGGAAACCCTGCCTGAGCATGACTGTGTGCACTGTAGACATAAGCAGAGGCAGTACTTGGGCCAGAACCAGGCAGTCCTTTTACAACCTGAGTTGGCACAGACAGGAGTAGATCAATGTTCCTGTCTCTCTCTCTCTCCTTTCCTCTTTTGCTAAGATCAATAAGTAAAAAATTTTTAAATGATTAATACATGTATATTATGATATAATCTCATATTATAATAGAAATTTATATATACATTTTTAAATATTTTTTTTTATTGATTTTAGAGAAACGATAGAAAGGCAGAGAGGTAGGGGTGAGAAGCATCAGCTTGTAGTTCATTCCTATCTGGCAGTCGTGGGACAGCATCCTGCTCTCTTACCTGAAGGTCTTGCAGGCTGGTGCTCTGGAGGGGCCCCTCCTTCCTGGCACATCCACCCTCTCCCAGTCACTCTTCCATGGGAGGGTCAAGGGGCTCAGCCCGTCCCTGAGCTTGGGAGCCCAGGACATGGCAGGCTCAGGAATCTCCTGGAATGAACAGGAATAGCCACAGTGGTGGGATGCAGCCGGTTCACACCGGTTCAGCATAACTGATCCCTAATTTTTCATTGAGTTTGGTAAACCGGTTGTTAAAATGGCACTTGTAATCAAGGTTCTCTCTAAGGTGGGCATCTGGGCAGTGTCCAATTTTGAAATCACAAATTTACATTCCTTATTCTTTTTTAACTTTCATCTGCTCAACAGTGTTTTCTAAGCACCTGTAGTAATGTTCATTCCGTCCATAGGTGAAAAAAATATGATGGAACTATGCTTGTAATATTTATTTATTCATTTCATAAAACTCATTATACCATTGATGAAATACTACATTTTAATTCTCTCGCATTTGTTATTTCAGTAAACAAACATATAATGTAAAGAGGAAAAGTGCCAAACAACCAGGGGATGACAAACTGTCATTGGAAATATCTTAAATAACAGTTTTATTGTTTTTTTTGTCAGGTATTATTTAATATTTTTCCATTAATATTTTAAAGCTTTCTTATAACAATCTAGTTTTGTGTACCTCTTTTATTGTTTTTATTTAAGTATTGAATGCATGAAATAAGAGACTACCTTTTGGTATATCCTTTTCTTTATGGTCATTAGGGCAGAGAACCGGATGTTAAATTATTTGAATCCCAAAATTGTTAGTGGTCTTTTAACATTGTTTTGATTGACGTGAGTTGCCAGTCAATTGAGCAGGCTTACGACCAGTTTTAATGGGTACTTGTTATCATGGCTTCTGAACAAGCAGAGTTTTTTGGGGGTTGTTTTGTTTGTTTACATTTGTGGAGACTGTTATTCTTAGTCCTCTCTTTTGATCCTGAATAATGCGAAAATATCACCCTTGGGAGTCTTTTTCCAGAAGGGGTTTTATCCTCCAGAATTTATTTTTTTAAGATCCATAGTTCAGCCTGACCAAGCGGTGGTACAGTGGATAGAGCGTCGGACTGGGATGCAGAGGACCCAAGTTCGAGACCCCAAGGTCTCCAGCTTGAGCATGGGCTCATCTGATTTGAGCAAAGCTCACCAGCTTGGACCCAAGGTCGCTGGCTCAAGCAAGGGGTTCCTCGGTCTGCTATAGCCCCACAGTCAAGGCCCATATGAGAAAGCAATTAATGAACAACTAAGGTATGGCAACAAAAAACTAATAATTGATGCTTCTCTTCTCTCTCTGTTCCTGTCTGTCTGTCCCTACCTATCCCTCTCTCTGACTCTCTCTCTGTCTCTGTAAAAAAAAAAATTCATATTTCATTGAGTGTTGGGAATTATATCCATGGAATACCCTATAAATCACTTAATCTCTGTTCTGGGTCATCATTGAAGAGTCTGGTTTTCACATAAGGAAATGAATCCAGGTGGTGCCTAAGAGATATGTTTAATGTCAGTGGAATTATAGATACATTGACTCTCGTGTGGTTATGAGGAACAGTTACTGCTATAGCCCAATAATTCTATCCCCCTTTTCTAGCAAAAGGACATTTTTCTTCATTATTGTAAAAAATAATAATATAATTTTAATTTTTCCATTGACTTGGGGGAGAGAGACAGATAGAGAGAGAAGAAGGGAGGGGTGAAGAGAGAGAGAGAGAAGCATCAAGTCATTGTTCTACTCAGTTGTGCACTTCTTGGTTGCTTCTCATATGTTCGCTGACTGGGGATTGAACCTGTGACCTCAGTGCACTGGGATAACACTGTATACACTGAGCAACCCAGCCAGAGCCCAATATAATTTTATAGAATACATTTTCTTATATATTGTTGTTAACTAATATATTATATATTACATTAATATAAATTATTAATACAGCCCTGGCCAGATAGCTCAGTTGGTTAGAGCATCATTTGGAAGCTCAGAGGTTGCCAGTTTGAACCCTGGTCAGAGCACAGACAGGAGCAGATCAGTGTTCCTGTCTCTCTCTCTCTCTCTTTTCCTCTTTTGCTAAAATCAATAAGTAAACATTTTTAAAATGACTAATATATGTATATTATGATATAATCTTATATTATAATATAAGTTTATATATACATTTTTAAATATTTTATTTATTGATTTTAGAGAAATGATAGAGAGAGGGAGGGGTGAGAAGCATCAGCTTGTAGTAGTTGCTTCTCATGTGTGCCTCGACCAGGCAAGATTGGGGTTTTGAACCTGCTACTTCAGCATTCTAGGTCAATACTTCATCCACTACACCACTACAGGTAAGGCTAAGTTTTTATATTTTTATTATATAACATACCTTTATATTATTTTTCAAATTGTCCTAACAAAGCTGAGGAGGATAAAATTACAAAATTAGCAAAGTGATTTTTTTTACAGAGTACAAAACTTGTGTAACATTTGAAAAACAGACAATGTCAAAGAAATGTGAGAAATTTCAACCCTGAAGAGACAGGGCTGTTTCAAGGGACCAGCAGACCTGAAGGAAGTATTGTACAACTACCTATTCAACAAGCTTTTGTTTTGTTTTGTTTTTATTAAGTGAAAGGAGGGGAGGCAGAGACAGACCACCATGTGCCCAACAGGGATCCACCCAGCAAGCCCACTAGGGGGCGATGTTCTGCCCACCTGAGGTGTTGTTCTTTTGCTCAGCAACCAAGCTCTTCTTAGTGCTTGAGGCGGAGACCATGGAGCCATCCTCAGCACCCGGGGCTAACTTGCCTCAGTTGAGGTATGGCTGCAGGAGGGGAAGATACATACCAATATATATGGAGAGAGAGAGAGAGAGAGAGAGAGAAGTAAGAGGGGAAAGGGTAGAGAAGCCTATGGGCACTTCTCCTGTGTGCCCTAACCAAAAATCGAACCAGGGACTTCCACATGCCAGACCAACGCTCTACCACTGACTCAACCAGCCAGAACCTCGCAAAGTGATTTTTTTTTAAATTTGTATTTTATTGATTTTAGCCAGAGAGGAAGGGAGAGAGAGAACCAGTATCATCAATCTGTTCTTGTATGTACCCTGACTTGGGATCAAACTGGGAACCTCTGTGCTTCGGGCTGATGCTCTAAGCAATGGAGCTATCTGGCCAGAGTGGAAAGTGATATTTTTATTTTCAATTTTTTTTTCTTTTCCAACATTAAAAATTTTATTTATTTCTTCATTTACTTCCAAATGTATTGGGTAGAGATAATTATTTATTTAGTAAAGGTTTTATATGAACACATCGTTATTGGTTAAGGGAACATAATAGAGTTAAAAGTAAACAATGTGCATAAGCAACAAGTATAAATCAATAAAATTATTTTATTTATTATTTTTTAAAGGGAGAAATATCAATTTGTTGTTCTAATTATTTATGCAGTCATTGGTTGATTTTTATATGTGCCCTGACCCAGGATTAAACCCATAACCTTGGCGTGTCTGAACGACACTCTAACTAACTGAGCTACTTAGCCAGGGCAAACCAAGTATTTTAAAAAGTATAACATGAAGACGTGCAGCACAGCATAGAGAATATAATCAATAATATTGTAATAACTAGGTATGGTGTCAGATGGGTGCTAGACTTGTCAGGAGGATCACCTTGTAAGTTAGATAAATGTAACTACTATGTGGCACACCTGAAACTAATATAATGTTGAATGTCAACTATAATTGGAAAAAAAAAAAGAATGTGACATACAGAAGAATATTGTTCCAATGGTCCTGGGCAGACATATTCTACAGTGTGCAATTTTCACCTTCTTCCTAAGACCTGGGACCAGCAGTCAGCTTTCGGGACCATCAACTTCTGGAGAAGGTTCTCCAGAGAATCTCAATTTAGAATCTCTATAAATGTAATTTTGGTTATGTTAAAGGTCTTTTATATTTTTCTATAGGATTGTCAGTGATACAGACAATAAGGTTTTGGAGAAAAGAACAAAATTCTACATAAATATTATTCATGAAAGTTGTTCAATATCCAGTTAAATGTATTCCTATATTATTGGATACATAAGATGGAACGAGCCTGGCCTGTGGTGGCACAGTGGATAAAGCGTTGATCTGGAATTCTGAGGTCGTTGGTTCAAAACCCTGGGCTTACCCAGTTAAGGCACATATAAAAAGCAACTACTATTAGTTGATGCTTCCTGCTCCCCCCCACTCTTTTCTATCTCTCTTTCCTCTCTATAAAATCTTAAAAAAGATGGAACACCCTACATAGGAAACACAAGATCTAATAGTATTTTAACCATGTGAGTGTCCTGGCTTTTCAACAGGAAATGTCCTATCCTGAACACAAATGTACTATTAATCGTACATATTTATGAACGATGGGGGAAAGCAATTGTTACATTTCATTCAGTGAGAGTCAAAGGATTTTGTAGAGCATGATCTTAGCTTATGCCCTACCTTTACAATACTTCCTGGTTCATTTAGTTTCAGATGGGACATGAACTGGCTAAATCTTCTGTCCTAGAAGATGTTACATGAGAATTTGATTCTGTGGCCAATTTATCCCTACCATGGATGGGTTATTTCATGGAAGATTTCCACAAGCATTCACTTGGGGTTTAATGGGTGCTTTCAAATGGATATTCTAGATTTGCCAGATTTTATCTTTATGGATCTTATAACCTGATCATTCCCAATGATTATTTTCAGAATTTGGGTGTCTAGGTTTTGTGAACTGATAATAAAATCTTTGAACTTCTACATGGCTAGCTATATTGTTAGTATTTTTTTTCTGGTGTTTTATATCATGTCCTGCATAAGAACTTTAATCAGAAAAATTTGTTTACCATAATGATCTGTTAATGTATTTTTATAATATATATCAAGTATTTGTTTAGTGATTGTAGTATAGTATATTAATTTCTATAATATCTCTTCTACTGTGAGTCTGGAGCTTTATGACAACAAGTATTCTAGCATGAAAATATCAAATAATTGATATATTTACTATTCAATTTTAAAGGTTACCTTAAAAATCTGTGTTTGTATGCCCTTTTATTTTATTTTATTTTTTTTATTTATTTATTTTTTTTTCATTTTTCTGAAGCTGGAAACAGGGAGAGACAGTCAGACTGACTCCCGCATGCGCCCGACCGGGATCCACCCGGCACGCCCACCAGGGGCGACGCTCTGCCCACCAGGGGGCGATGCTCTGCCCATCCTGGGCGTCGCCATGTTGCGACCAGAGCCACTCTAGCGCCTGAGGCAGAGGCCACAGAGCCATCCCCAGCGCCCGGGCCATTTTTGCTCCAATGGAGCCTTGGCTGCGGGAGGGGAAGAGAGAGACAGAGAGGAAAGCGCGGCGGAGGGGTGGAGAAGCAAATGGGCGCTTCTCCTGTGTGCCCTGGCTGGGAATCGAACCCGGGTCCTCCTCACGCTAGGCCGATGCTCTACCGCTGAGCCAACCGGCCAGGGCTGTATGCCCTTTTAAAAGAAGTGAATTATTCTAAAAGCTTACCAGTCTTAATTTATACATATATATGTATATATGTACTTTTTTATATTAACAATCTAATATGCCCTAGAGAGGATCATGGTTCAGTTATTTGAACAATTTACCTTTTGGTATAAAATTGGATTTTATAAGAGACAGGGCTATTTTTTATATATCAAGACTGATATTTTTCATACTTTAATATATAATCTATCAGCCCTGGCTGGTTGGCTCAGCGGTAGAGCGTCAGCCTGGCGTGCAGGAGTCTCAGGTTCGATTCCCAGCCAGGACACACAGGAGAGGCGCCCATTTGCTTCTCCACTCCTCCCCCTTTCCTTCCTCTCTGTCTCTCTCTTCCCCTCCCGCAGCCGAGGCTCCAGTGGAGCAAAGATGGCCCGGGCGCTGGGGATGGCTCTGTGGCCTCTGCCTCAGGCGCTAGAATGGCTCTGGACGCAACAGAGCGACGCCCCAGAGGGGCAAAGCATCGCCCCCTGGTGGGCATGCCGGGTGGATCCCGGTTGGGCGCATGCGGGAGTCTGTCTGACTGCCTCCCCGTTTCCAGCTTCGGAAAAAAAAATATATATATATATATATTTTTTTTATTTTTATTATATATATAATCTATCAACAAACAATATTGAGTTAGGACTTGATATTATAGTATCAAAAGTTCTTTTCTGATTATGGACTTCTTGAATTACAGAAACACAGGTATAGGAGTTTCCTTCATAGGGTTATGGAGTTGCTGGATTAAGTATGCTACACTAATATTTCATTTTATAAGAAGAGAGTGATAATTCAAAAATATTGAGTTGTTCCTGCTAGCAATAGTAATTGAGTTCATGTGCCAACATTAGATTACAAGGCCTGGTGTGAGAACAGAGGCTATTCTGACTTCTTATTTGAGTCTTGGAATTGCTCTGAAACAAGGAAGCTTACTTTTCTTTTAATTTAAGAGATAGGTCGTATAGATACATTTTTAAATGAGTTAAAATACCTAAAACTTGATCTAACCTTTTCATGTTTATACAGAGAGAAAGACTTATGTAATTAAGGGTGAAAAAAATCAATCTGTAATCTATGGACTCTGTTACATATTAACCTGCCTATGTCTATGGAATCTATCATTCATAAACATTTTGCCATCATAGCTATTTTTTTGGTAGTTTCTTGAATCATACATAGTGTACACATCCTCATATCTAAATCGACTATTATTAGATCATGTACAAGAGCTGCACTGTATTTTTGTCTAAAAATAGATCTTACTTATTACGCTTGTAGATGTTTGGATTAGAGACCCCCAAGACCACCCCAGGTACAATGATGCACTAGGAGGACCATGGAATTCAGCATATAATTGTATTCATGGTTCAGGACTATAGACAATACAGACCAAAATCATCAAGGGGAAGGCACCTGAGCAAAGTCTGGGGGAAACCAGATGGAAGCTTCCAAAGGTACTCTCCTTCCAGTGAGCCACACAGGACACGTTTTATTTCCCTAGCACTGAGTTGTGACAACATGTGTGGAAAGTTGCCATCTTCAGAAGCTCAGGACTCAGTGTCCAGGGTTTCTACTGGGGGCTAATGACACAGGCACACACTGCCCAAATTCTAGACACTTAGGAGGAAAAGCAAGTGTTCAGCCAAAACCATATTGTTCCTATAAAGAGTTCAGTGAGGCACTCGTATCAGTTAATCCAGGGAACCTCCCCAAATCTAAGTTCTCAGATGCCAGCCAAGGGCCAACCTTACAAATAGTCCTTTCAAAGGATTACAGTTCAAGCCCGCTATGTTGACTATATTCTGCACAATGTTGTATCACATAGAATAAAGAATGTTCTTCAGAAAATGATCTCTAATTATCCATTACACTTGAGACTGAATTAAGAGATTTTTAACTTGCCTGACCTGTGGTGGCGCAGTGGATCAAGTGTCAACCTGGAACGCTGAGGTCGCCGGTTCAAAACCCTGGGCTTGTCTAGTCAAGGCACATATATATGGGAATTGATGCTTCCTGCTCCTCCCCCCTTCTCTCTCTCTCTCTCTCTCTCTCTCTCTGCTCTAAAATGAATAAATAAATAAAAATAATTAAAGATGTTTAAAAAAAGATTTTTAACTTCAGTGGTTCTACTAAACTGAGGTAAACTTTATTTCTCCTCACAACTTACCGTATAGATTCAAATTTGTCGTGCCTTTTTTCACATAATCTGACACTGCCATTTCTACTATAATATACATATTTTCTGGTTTTCTTTCTACTGCAAAGGTAGTTTGTCTTTCTTTTTGCATTTTAAGAAACTTAAATTTTTACTCTGCTGTAAAGGTGGAACTATTATTAGATAAGTGATACCTATATAAACAGAAAAGCTGTTGTAGTTCCTTTGGGAAATAAAAAAAAGAATTAGTAATTGCTGGGTGCTCTTGTCTATCTTGGAGCTGTATCCTAATGGAACATTATATGGCCTTCTGCCTGAATTAATGATTCCCGTGTATTTACTCTTTTTTTTTTCTTTTATTCAGTGAGAGACAGACTTTGGCATGTGCCCCAACCAGGATCCACCCAGCAAAACCACTAGGAGGTGATGCTCTGCCCATCTTGGATGTTGCTCTGTTGCTTAGCAACCAAGCTCTTCCTGGAGCCTGAGGAGAGGACATCCAGCCATCCTTAGTGCGGGAGGAGGGGGGGAACTCGCTCCAATCGATCCATGGTTGCAGAAGAGAAGAGAGAGACAAGTGAGAGGGAGAGGGATAGAGAAGCAGATGGGCACCTCTCTTGTGTACCCTGACTGGGAATCAAACCTGGGACTTCCACATGCTGGGCCTACACTCTACACTGAGCCAATGCAGCCACATGTATCAATTCTTATTGATCTCAAATAAATGCTTGTTTGTTTCTCATTTTTTGAAAGTCCTTTTTATCTTTAAGTTAATAGTCTCAACATTTTACTCTGCACATGAATGAGTATATTTGTAGAATAATCATCTAGAAGGAATTTTTAGAGAATTTATTTATTAATTTAATTTTATTTATTTTTAAAGATTTTACTTATTGATTTTAGAAAGAGGAGAGAGAGAGAGAGAGAGAGAGAAAGGTGAGGGGGGAGGAGCAGGAAGCATCAACTCGTAGTTGCTTCCGCATGTGCTTTGGCCAGGGAAGCCTGGTGTTTCGAACCATTGACCTAACTGTTCCAGGTCAACGCTTTATCTACCATGCCCCCACTGGTCGGGCTATTTCTTCATTTTAAATAAGAAGGGAGAAAGAGAGAGATAGAAATATGGATCCATTCCTGTATGTGCCCTAACCAGGGATGGAATATGCAACCGAGAGCACATGGGGACGACACTCGAAGCAACCAAGTTATCCTGCCTGAGCTAGCAGGGGAATTTTTGCATCAAAGATGTTGAGGACTTTTTATTTTGAAATATACTGCAAGTTGTCCTTCCTAGAAGCTGTACTGATTTATATTTTCACCAGTATCATATGAAAGCAAACAACCAAGCTTAGACATTTAGGTTAAAATTCAGTTTTATCAATATTACATTTAGATTATTTAAAATTTTCAATTATATTAGTTTATTAGAAGAGTCGGTTAAAAAATTCTTTTTTTAACCCAGTGATCAAGAAAAACAAGGCATTTAACCCTGCCCGTGAGTAGGCCTGGTGATGAATTCAAGCTGGACCAATTTTCAAAATTTGTGATTACATTCTTTTTCCACAAAGGCCTAAAGCATAACAATGAGTCACTCTCCCCTTTGGTTCCTCACAGCTGTCACTTTAAATTATTTTTTTAGTTCTTGAGCTTCTGAAAGACTTTTGTTTTGTTTTTTTCCATATGTTTTGAGATACAGATAAAGGATTTCTGCTATACAAAGGTAGGATCTTTCGAAAATAGATACTTATATTTCAATTGCAAATAAAATGACTAGTTAAGAGCTATTCTTTAATGGTAAAGAGAATTTGTGCCTGGAGCGCAGTAGGAAGCTCAGACTGTGGAAGTGAAAAAAAACATTCAGATGCACACTAAAATGTTAGATAGCTGGGCTGCACTGAGATTTCTAGTCCAGGAGTCTGACAGGTATGGCCCAGATATTTTCATAGAAAGATGCTTCCTTCTGATTCTGATACAATGATCTTGCAACCAAACTTTGAAAAATATAACATTAAATTATTGCTGATTGGCTGTAGTCTCATATTTTTAGTGTGGGCCAGGAAACCCGTTACAAGGACAAAGTGATATTTTTTAAAACCTTCGTGGTTTTATTTTGTTTTTAAGTTGATTTTTAGAGAGAGAGAAAAAGGGAGAAAGAGAAACATTGATTAGTTGTTCCACTTATTCATGCTGTAATTAGTTGATTCTTGGATGTACCCTGACTGCAACCTTGGTGTGTCTGGCAATTTTCTGATCCAGTTGAGCTCCTCAGCCAGGGGCAAAAATTCATGGTTGTATATGTAATGTGTTTTTACTTCAACCTGAGAAACCAGTGTTTCTATGGCTAATATTTTCTGATATTTATATCATGTACCCATTCACTGTTTAAGCAATTTCCACATATTAATTACATATACCTCAAAAGTCTATGAGGTAAATGCAGTTGTTCCCATTTTACAAAACAGGAAACCGAGGCACAGGGGGTTGAGTCACACAGCTAAGAAGTTTGTAGAGTCAGGATCCAAACCTTATCCATCAAACTCCAAGTTTAGCCATTATACTATTTTTGTCTCTTTTTATTTGAACCTGAAGGGGTTCAATTTTTTTATCTAAAAATAAATTGGTTTGATTATTAATGGTGGAACTCTGTACAGCTGAGTGGAAAGAGTGAAATTATTTGTCCAAAGAAGACTTTTGGTCTGTTAAAAAATTAAAGTAACTCTCAGTTAATACAATTTGGTAACATGGTGTAGTAGGTCTGAATATAAGGGTAGCAGATTTCATGTTAGTCATAGGGATTGTTACTAGCTGTGTATATTTATTGTATATGGACTAGTGGTGGGATAAAATAGTTAAAAATCTTTTTCCCATCTATTAATTATCAAAAAGTCTATCGTCAGATCTTTAAGCAATACAGAATTAAAAGGCTAAAAAGACCTCAAAGCAGGAGGAAAAACAAAAAACAAAACAAAAAAAAAAACCTCAAAGCAATTTTCTCTTGAAATACATAAATCCAGTAAAGTGTTATCCTGTTGGGTAATGCTACACATGTCCCTCAGAAACTTTATACTCCACAGTTTTAATGACAAACATTAAACTAATTCATATACTAAAATTGTATATTTTCAATTAATGTAATTTATTTATTGTAGGGCTGGAGGCTGAGGCCGTGGTGGCCATGTGCTGCAGTAATATAAGGTTATAGTAATTAAATAGTATATAGAAATATAGAAAAATATGGAAGATATATAAAAATAATTAGAATATAATATTAAAAGCAATTAAAGAGACCTGGCCAGATAGCTCGATTGGTTAGAGCATCAGACTGAAGCACAGAGGTTGCCGGTTTGATCCCGGTCAGGGCACATACAGGAACAGGTTGATGTTCCTGTCTCTCTCTCTCTTTCTCTCCCTCCCTCCCTCTCTGACTAAAATAAATAAATAAATTTAAATATATATATATATATTTAAAAAGCAATTAAGGAAATTAAATCAAGTTATGCTGTCTAGATAGGAATTAATTTAATGTGTACAGACATGATAAACAGACTGCCTTTCACACAGGGTTCAGTTAGTGTGTGTGTGGTTACAGATAGATAAGAAGTGGCTTGGCCTGACCTGTGGTGGCGCAGTGGATAAAGCGTCGACCTGGAAATGCTGAGGTCGCCGGTTCGAAACCCTGGGCTTGCCTGGTCAAGGCACATATGGGAGTTGATGCTTCCAGCTCCTCCCCCCTTCTCTCTCTCTGTCTCTCCTCTCTCTCTCTCTCTCTGTCTCTCCCTCTCCTCTCTAAAATGAATAAAAAAATAATAAAAAAACTTAAAAAAAAAAAAAAAAAAAGAAGTGGCTTGATGTCCTAACTCTGTGGGTTGATGTAGACAGGAGGCTTCCCTTGAACATCTTAAAAATGGCTTGATGTAACATTTCAGTAGATTAAAGGGCTCTCTGTGAGGAACTCCCTGTTGGGCAGTTAAAATATATTATGCTCACTTTGTTAAAGATGGCGCTGCCCACATGGAAGCCCATCGCCCAGGTGATTGCTTGGGATGGCGTGATTATAATAATATGGGTTGGGGGCGGGCTGTGGGCAGGCAGGATCCTTGTATCTTGGGGCTAGGTTTTAGGACTAAGCCTTTCCCACACTTTTTGATGTGGGGTGGTGCACTCTCATGAGGAATCCCATCATGCCTCAGATAAGTGACTTTGTATTAGAGACTTCCTTATTTGTATATTGGATAAAAGGTTTTGATTTCTACACTATAAAATGGGGCAGACCTGAAGCTTGCTATCTCTCAGTTCCTGAGATTAGCATTAGAGCAGAGAGCAAGTTGGAGAGCAGAGTAAGGCCACGTGGAGAAGAGGAGAGGCTGCCCAGATGGTGGAGTGCTGAAGGAGAAGCCAGTTAGTGCAGAGTTTGTGTAGAGAGAAGGGAATGGGGAACAGAGGAGAATGAGGCTAGTGAGCTAGAAACCTTTGATCCTAGGAAACTCGGATAAGTCAGTAGCTTTGTGAGCACTGATGAGTGGGTTTTGGAGCCCAGTGTGTGTTTTTACTTGCCCGCCAGGTGCAAGCTAGGATTAAAGATAATGGCCCACCAGTTCGTGGCTCTGTTGTTTCATTACCGTCTGTTCGAATCCAATGTGAACCTGCATGGGCCAGGCTGCTGTGATGGTGGCTGTGGATACTGGCCATACACTCCCAAAAAGGTATAGTTTGAAGTGATAATCCTGTAGATTGACACCTGTTAGAAGGCATTGGCCAGAAAAGGTACTAAAGCTAAGGGGTCCCCCTGCTGTGGTAGTCACCCAGACTTCAACGTGAACATGGACTCTCTCCACACTGCTCTGACCAAAGACAGCCGAGAGGAGGACGCTGATGGGGCCCCCTTAAACTGTACCCAGGCACACCAAAAGGATTTGTGAGTAATAAACTGCCTGTGTGATTCTTGCAACTAACTGGTGTGTCTTTCCCCCTGTGGCAGTTGGTCTCGGCACTGATAAGGAGAATCCTCATAGCCGCCTCAAGAGTAGCCTCAAAGAGGCTGCCAGCTCTGCTGATAAACAGGAATGTCCCACTGCACGGGGAAGTCAAATCAGGGATGCATGATCGACGTAGAGCTTGGGCTTTACTGGGACACCATGCATGTTCTCATTGGATTCGAGCAGATGGTAAAGGAACTGTGATGCCAGAAAATGGTGGGCCATTCCGTTATTAAAGTCTCATAAGTGCAGACAAGCAAACAGGCAGGGAAGACTGCTTCTCTCTCCTCAGGGCTCCCAAGGCCCAACCTGATCTCTGGTTTCACAACCCGGACTCCTTCTCTGGACTCTCTCGGACTTAGGCCCCCACCAGCCTCAGCACTCTACAGGCAAAATTGGCCAGGCCCAAATCTCAAGGCTCCCAAGCCCCTCAGCACCCCCTCTCTTTCTCTGCACTCTCCAGCAAAATAGGCTGGGAGGGAAAAAAAACCTTCTTTACCAAACAATAGCAAACAATGGCCCATCCCAAGCAGGGAGGCAACCTGCAATTTGCAATCTGCAGCCCTGAGGGCAAGCACCCACAGTGTTCCATAGAGTCTAGAGACTATACACACATGGCGCTGCCCAAATACAAGCAAGCAAACCTTTTACAAACTTGTTTGCCCAACATTTGTTCATTCATGTAATAAACACTTTTTTTTTGTTTGTTTGTTTTTCGTTTTTTTTAAAATAATTTTTTTTTTTTTAATGGGGTGACATCAATAAATCAGGATACATATATTCAAAGATAACAAGTCCAGGTTATCTTGTCGTTCAATTATGTTGCATACCCACCACCCAAAGTCAGATTGTCCTCTGTCACCTTCTACCTTGTTTAAATACCTATTTTGTGTCAGGATTTGTGCTAGGCACCAGGTAATAATAATTACCACTTACTGAACATTGATTTTGGTGTAGTTCTTCTCATTTTATGGATAAAGACATGTTGAAGCTAAGCATTTTTCTGCAAGATCTCAGGTTGCACAGTGGCAAGCCAGTATTTGAATCCTCATTTATCTGACTCCCAAACTGGGCTCATTGAGTTAACATTAGTAACTTGGCCTGACCAGGCAGTGGCACAGTGGATAGAGCCTCGAACTGGAAAGCAGAGAGCCCAGGTTTAAGACCTCAAGGTCGCCAGCTTGAGCGCGGGCTCATCTGGCTTTAGCAAAAAAGCTCACCAGCTTGGACCCAAGGTCGCTGGCTCCAGCAAGGGGTTACTCGGTCTGCTGAAGGCGCACGGTCAGGGCACATATGAGAAAGCAATCAATAAACAACTAAGGTGTCGCAACAAAAAACTGATGATTGATGCTTCTCATCTCTTATCATTTCCGTCTGTCTGTCCCTATCTGTAAAGCCAGTAGCCAGGAATACCATCACAGCCGCCTGGCCCATGCAGGTTTGCATTGGATTCAGACAGTCGGCAAAGACTGGTGGGCCATCATCTTTAATCCTAGCTTGCACCTGGCAGGCAAATACAACACACACTGGGCTCCAAAACCCACTCACATTCAGTGCTCACAAAGCTACTGACTTCTCCGAGTTTCCTAGGATCAAAGATTTCTAGCTCACCAGACTTATTCACCTCTGTTCCCCATCTCCTTCCTTCTCCCTGCACAAACTCTGCACAAACTGGCCTCTCACTCAATGCTCCGCCATCTTGGCTGCCTCTCCTGGCCTCCTCCACGTGGCCTTTCTCTGCTCTCTGCTATCTCCTCTAATATTAATCTCAGAAACCAAGAGAACAAGCTCCCGTTCTGCCCCATTTTATAGTGTAGAAATTAAAACTTTTAATCTAATATACAAAATAGGGAAGTCTCTAATACAAAGTCACTTATCTGGAGCATGATGGGATTGCACCACCCCACATCAAAAAAGGTGGGAAAGGCTTAGACCTAAAACCAAGCTCCCGGCTACAAGAATCCTGCCTGCCCACAGCCTGCCCCCAACACACATTAATATCACCTGGGTGACAGGCCTTTATGTGGGCAGCGCCATCTTTAACAAAGTGAGCATAATATATTTTATCTGCCCAACACTATCTACCCCTCTCTCTGACTCTCTCTCTGTCCCTGTAAAAAAAAAAAACAAAAAAAATTAGTAATTTGGATTATGCATGGAGATTTTATTTTACTAAATGAATTATTATAGGAATTCATTAAATGGTGAGCTTCCATAGGACTCTTTTTTTTTTTTTTTTTTGTATTTTTCTTAAGTTGGAAACGGGGAGGCAGTCAGACTCTTGCATGTGCCCGCCTAGGATCCACCCGGCATGCCCACCAGAGGGCGATGCTCTGCCCATCCGAGGCATCGCTCTGCTGCAACCAGAGCCATTCTAGCACCTGAGGCAGAGGCCACAGAGCCATCTTCAGCGCTCAGGCAAACTTTGCTCCAATGGAGCCTTGGCTGTGGGAGGAGAAGAGAGAGACAGAGAGGAAAGAGAGGGGGAGGGGTGGAGAAGCAGATGGGCGCTTCTCCTGTGTGCCCTGGCCAGAAATTGAACCCAGGACTCCTGCACTCCAGGCTGATGCTCTACCACTGAGCCAACCGGCCAGGGCCCATAGGGCTCTTTATATTGAATTTTCTTACAATGTTCAAGAGTAACTCTGATAGGGGGAACTCAAGAATTAAAATTTTAGCTTGAGTTCTAGTGGCTTTGGTTATGATCAGTGGGCAAAATGGTTAATGCAAGTAAAAGCTTTGTTCCAGGAACTAGAATGCCTGAACAGACCTATGTGACATAATGAGATCTTTGATTGATCCACCTTTGTCAGACTTACAGGGCTTAATGCGAGTTGCAAGTGATCTACCTTTATGCCCCAGGGCATTTCAAGCAAAGCTTTTGTTCCAAGAACTGAACATCCCTATGATCCAAAACCATTACCTACCCTTTCCTTCTCTTTATAGAAAGGTTGGCTGTGAATAGAGGCTTAAGATGATTTGGGAATGTAACCTCCATCTCCCCAGATTGCCAGTCAACTGAATAAAGCACCCATAAAGATTCAATCTCTGTCACTGAATTGGTGACAGGCAGCACAGTTCCAATATATTTTCTGGTTTCAAATCTGCTATAAAAATTTTATCACCACATTGTTTTATACAGAGCAGAGCTCATTAAATGTTGATAAACAAATGTAGCTTAAACAGATTAGTTTTGAAGTTACACATGTGTAGGTCAAATAAGTTTGTAAATATGATATATATGTCTGCTTGCTTATAGTTTGCATGGGGTGTGAAAAACAGGCTGTAAGCTGGCCTGTCATCATAGCTTAAGGCTTAGTCTAAACTAAGCCTTTCCCACCCTTTTAATACTAAGATCTTTTCAACATCCTTCTAATACTAAGTTCCTCTCAAAACTAAGCTTTTCCTCACACCCTTGACTATTGCATGATGTGGGGTGGTGTACTCTTATGAGGTATCCCATTTATGCCTCAAATAAGTGGCTTTGTATCAGAGACTTCCTTATTTGTATATTGGCTTAAGGGCTTAAATTTTTACACTATAAAATGAGGGAGACCAAGGGCACTCTCTCTGGGTTCCTGAAATTAGAATTGCAGAGGAGAAGCAGCCAAGATGGCAGAGTGCTGAAGGAGAAGCCAGTTTGTGCAGAGAGGAGATGGAGAACAGAAGTGAATAAAGCTGGTGAGATAGAAACCTTTGATTCTAGTGTTGTAAGGTGCCAGAGAACTGTAAAACTTAGTATTGGCAATGCCATTTTAAAAGGAAAAGTCAGGCTTTCTGTCCTGTCCTTTCTTTGGAAAATGGAGGAAAAAGAATATAGAAGTCTCCTGACTTACAAGGACAACTACAGTCATTTGGTTTTAAGCACTTGTTTTTTGTTTGTTTGTTTGTTTGTTTGTTTTAATTAATTTTACTAGGGTGACATGAAAAGATGTCCAGGTCATCTTGTCTATCAATTATGTTGCATACCCATCCCCCAAAGTCAGATTGTCCTCCGTCACCTTCTATCTAGTTTTCTTTGTGTCCCTCCTCCTCCAACTCCCCCTCTCCCCTTCCGTAACCACCACATTTTTGTCAATGTCTCTTAGTCTCATTTTTATCTCACCTACATATGAAATAATGCAGTTCTTGTTTTTTTCTGATTTACTTATTTCACTCCGTATAATGTTATCAAGATCCCACCATTTTGTTGTAAATGATCCGATGTCATCATTTCTTATGGCTGAGTAGTATTCCATAGTGTATATGTGCCACATCTTCTTTATCCAGTCTTCTATTAAAGGGCTTTTTGGTTGTTTCCATGTCCTGGCCACTGTGAACAATGCTGCAATGAACATGAGGCTGCATGTGTCTTTACGAATCAATGTTTCTGAGTTTTGGGGATATATACCCAGTAGAGGGATTGCTGGGTCATAAGGTAGTTCTATTTTCAGTTTTTTGAGGAACCATCATACTTTCTTCCATAATGTTTATTCTACTTTACATTCCCACCAACAGTGAATGAGGGTTCCTTTTTCTCCACAGCCTCTCCAACATTTGCTATTACCTGTATTGTTAATAATAGCTAATCTAACAGGTGTGAGGTGGTATCTCATTGCAGTTTTTTTTTTTTTTATTTTTTATTTTTTACAGAGACAGAGAGTGAGTCAGAGAGGGATAGACAGGGACAGACAGACAGGAACGGAGAAAGATGAGAAGCATCAATCATTAGTTTTTCATTGTGCGTTGCAACACCTTAGTTGTTCATTGATTGCTTTCTCATATGTGCCTTGACCGCGGGCCTTCAGCAGACCAAGTAGCCCCTTGCTGGAGCCAGTAGCATTGGGTTCAAGCTGGTGGGCTTTTGCTCAAACCAGATGAGCCCGTGCTCAAGCTGGCGACCTCGGGGTCTCGAACCTGGGTCCTCTGCATCCCAGTCCGACGCTCTATCCACTGCGCCACCGCCTGGTCAGGCTCTCATTGCAGTTTTGATTTGCATTTCTCTAATAACTAATGAAGATGAGCATCTTTTCATATATCTGTTGGCCATTTGTATTTCTTCCTGGGAGAAGTGTCTGTTCATGTCCTCTTCCCATTTTTTATTGGATTATTTGTTTGTTGTAGAGTTTTATGAGTTCTTTGTATATTTTGGTTATTAGGCCCTTATCTGAGCTGTTGTTTGAAAATATCATTTCCCATTTAGTTGGCTGTCTGTTTATTTTGTTATCAGTTTCTCTTGTTGAGCAAAAACTTCTTAGTCTGATACAGTCCCATTCATTTATTTTTGCCTTCACTTCCCTTGCCTTTGGAGTCAAATTCATAAAATGCTCTTTAAAACCAAGGTCCATGAATTTAGAACCTATGTCTTCTTCTATGCACTTTATTGTTTCAGGTCTTACATTTAGGTCTTTGATCCATTTTGAATTAATTTTAGTACAAGGGGACAAACTGTAGTCAAGTTTCATTCTTTTGCATTTAGCTTTCCAATTTTCCCAGCACCATTTGTTGAAGAGGCTTTCTTTTGTCCATTGTGTGTTGTTGGCCCCTTTATCAAAAATTATTTGACCATATATATGTGGTTTTATTTCTGGACTGTCTATTCTGTTCTATTGGTCTGAGTGTCTATTTTTCTGCCAATACCATGCTGTTTTGATTATTGAGGCTCTATAAATAGTTTGAAGTCAGGTATTGTAATGACCCCAGCTTCATTCTTTTTCTTTAGGATTGCTTTGGCTATTCAGGGTATTTTATAGTTCCATATAAATCTGATGATTTTTTGTTTCATTTCTTTAAAAAATGTCATTGGAATTTTGATGGGAATTGCATTAAATTTGTATATTGCTTTGGGTAATATGGCCATCTTGATTATATTTATTCTTTCTATCCAAGAACAAGGAATATTCTTCAATCTCATTGTATCTTTTTCAATTTCCCTTAACAATGCTTTGTAGTTTTCATTATATAGATCCTTTATATTTTTTGTTATGTTTATTCCTAGGTATTTTGTTGTTGTTGTTGCAATCGTGAAGGGGATTATTTTTTTGAGTTCGTTCTCAAATGTTTCATTGTTGGCATATAGAAAGGCTGTGGACTTTTGTATGTTAATTTTGTATCCTGCGACCTTACTGTATTGGCTTATTGTTTTTAGTAGTTTTTTGTTTTGTTTTTTGGTTTTTGGTTTTTTGTTTTTGTATTTTTCCAAAGCTGGAAACGGGGAGAGACAGTCAGACAGACTCCCGCATGCACCCGACCGGGATCCACCCAGCACGCCCACCAGGGGCGATGCTCTGCCCACCAGGGGGCGATGCTCTGCCCCTCTGGGGCGTCGCTCTGCCGCGACCAGAGCCACTCTAGCACCTGGGGCAGAGGCCAAGGAGCCATCCCCAGCGCCCGGGCCATTCTTGCTCCAATGGAGCCTTGGCTGCGGGAGGGGAACAGAGAGACAGAGAGGAAGGAGGGGGGGTGGAGAAGCAAATGGGTGCCTCTCCTATGTGCTCTGGCCGGGAATCGAACCCGGGTCCCCCGCACGCCAGGCCGATGCTCTACCACTGAGCCAACTGGCCAGGGCCTATTTCTAGTAGTTTTTTTGTAGATTCTTTGGGGTTTTCGATGTATAGGATCATATCATCTGCAAAAACTGATACCTTTACTTCTTCTTTTCTAATATGGATGCCTTTTATTTCTTTGTTTTGTCTGATTGCTCTGGCTAGAACCTCTAGCACCACATTAAATAAGAGTGGAAAACCCTGTCTTGTTCCTGATTTAAGGGGGAAAGCCTTCAGTTTTGTGCCATTTAATATGATGTTAGTTGATGGTTTCTCATAGATGGCCTTTATCATATTGAGATATTTTCCTTCTATGCCCATTTTGTTGAGAGTCTTAAACATAAAATTGTGTTGTATTTTAGCAAATGCTTTTTCTGCATCTATTGATAAGATCATATGGTTTTTGTTCTTTGTTGTGTTAATATGGTGTATTACGTTGACCGTTTTACGTATGTTGAACCATCCTCGAGATTCTGGGATGAATACTACTTGATCATGATGTATTATTTTTTTAATATGTTGTTGTATTCAATTTGCTAGTATTTTGTTTAGTATTTTAGCATCTGTATTCATTAGAGATATTGGTCTGTAGTTTTCTTTTTTTGTGCCATCCTTGCCCGGTTTCGGTATGAGGGTTATGTTGACCTCATAAAAATGTGTTTGGAAGTATTGCTTCTTCTTCAATTTTTTGGAAGACTTTGAGTAGAATAGGAACCAAGTCTTCTTTGAATGTTTGATAGAATTCACTAGTATAACCGTCTGGGCCTGGATTTTTATTTTGGGGGGAGGTTTTTAATAGTTTTTTCTATTTCTTCCCTTCTAATTGGTCTGTTTAGGCCAGTGTTTCCCAACCTTTTTTGTGCCATGCCCCACCTTAACCTTTCTAAAATTTTTATGTCCCCCCCTATGTAACATACATAATTTTTAACATTAAAAAATTGATTTGTTCACTTAATAAACATAAATGATAGGTTCTAGGAAGAAATCACTATGAAATTGTTAACAAAACACAGTAAGTAAAATTTCAAAACATATAATGAAAAACAGAAATTTAAATTCCAAATAATTTTTTTTTTTTTTAATAAATTTTTATTAATGGTAATGGGATGACATTAATAAATCAGGGTACATATATTCAAAGAAAACATGTCTAGGTTATTTTGTCATCAAATTATGTTGCAAACCCCTCGCCCAAAGTCAGATTGTCCTCCGTCACCCTCTATCTAGTTCTCTGTGCCCCTCCCCCTCCCCCTAACTCTCTCCCTCCCTCCCTCCCATGTCCTCCCTCCCCCCCCCCACCCTTGGTAACCACCACACTCTTGTCCATGTCTCTTAGTCTCATTTTTATGTTCCACCAATGTATGGAATCATGTAGTTCTTGTTTTCTCTGATTTGCTTATTTCACTCCTTATAATGTTATCAAGATCCCACCATTTTGCTGTAAATGATCTGATGTCATCATTTCTTATGGCTGAGTAGTATTCCATAGTGTATATGTGCCACATCTTCTTTATCCAGTCTTCTATTGAAGGGCTTTTTGGTTGTTTCCATGTCTTGGCCACTGTGAACAGTGCTGCAATGAACATGGGGCTACATGTGTCTTCACGTATCAATGTTTCTGAGGTTTTGGGGTATATACCCAGTAGAGGGATTGCTGGGTCATAAGGTAGTTCTATTTGCAGTTTTTTGAGGAACCACCATACTTTCCTCCATAATGGTTGTACTACTTTACAGTCCCACCAACAGTGAATGAGGGTTCCTTTTTCTCCACAGCCTCTCCAACATTTGCTATTACCCGTCTTGTTGATAATAGCTAATCTAACAGGAGTGAGGTGGTATCTCATTGTAGTTTTGATTTGCATTTCTCTAATAACTAATGAAGCTGAGCATCTTTTCATATATCTGTTGGCCATTTGTATCTCTTCCTGGGAGAAGTGTCTGTTCATGCCCTCTTCCCATTTTTTTATTGGATTGTTTGTTTGTTTGTTGTTGAGTTTTATGAGTTCTTTGTAAATTTTGGATATTAGGCCCTTATCTGAGCTGTCGTTTGAAAATATCAGTTCCCATATAGTTGGCTGTCTGTTTATTTTGATATCAGTTTCTCTTGCTGAGCAAAAACTTTTAATTCTGATGTAGTCCCATTCATTTATCTTTGCCTTCACTTCTCTTGCCATTGGAGTCAAGTTCATAAAATGTTCTTTAAAACCCAGGTCCATGATTTTAGTACCTATGTCTTCTTCTATGTACTTTATTGTTTCAGGTCTTATATTTAGGTCTTTGATCCATTTTGAATTAATTTTAGTACACGGGGACAGGCTGTAGTCGAGTTTCATTCTTTTGCATGTGGCTTTCCAGTTTTCCCAACACCATTTGTTGAAGAGGCTTTCTTTTCTCCATTGTGTGTTGTTGGCCCCTTTATCAAAGATTATTTGACCATATATATGTGGTTTTATTTCTGGGCTTTCTATTCTGTTCCATTGGTCTGAGTGTCTATTTTTTTGCCAATACCATGCTGTTTTGATTATCGTGGCCCTATAATATAGTTTAAAGTCAGGTATTGTAATGCCCCCTGCTTCATTCTTTTTCCTTAGGATTGTTTTGGCTATTCGGGGTTTTTTATAGTTCCATATAAATCTGATGATTTTTTGTTCCAGTTCTTTAAAAAATGTCATAGGGATTTTGATGGGAATTGCATTAAATTTGTATATTGCTTTGGGTAATATGGCCATTTTGATTATATTTATTCTTCCTATCCAAGAACAAGGAATATTTTTCCATCTCATTGTATCTTTTTCGATTTCCCTTAACAATGCTTTGTAATTTTCATTATATAGGTCCTTTACGTTCTTTGTTATGTTTATTCCTAGGTATTTTATTTTTTTTGTTGCAATCGTGAAGGGGATTATTTTTTTGAGTTCGTTTTCTAATATTTCATTGTTGGCATATAGAAAGGCTATGGACTTTTGTATGTTAATTTTGTATCCTGCGACCTTACTGTATTGGTTTATTGTTTCTAATAATCTTTTTGTGGAGTCCTTCGGGTTTTCGATGTATAGGATCATATCATCAGCAAAAAGTGATAGCTTTACTTCTTCTTTTCCGATATGGATGCCTTTTATTTCTTTGTCTTGTCTGATTGCTCTGGCCAGAACTTCTAGCACCACGTTGAATAAGAGTGGAGAGAGTGGACAACCCTGTCTTGTTCCTGATTTAAGGTAGAAAGTCCTCAGTTTTATGCCGTTTAATAGGATGTTGGCTGATGGTTTATCGTATATGGCCTTTATCATGTTGAGATAT
Organism: Saccopteryx bilineata; assembly: GCF_036850765.1. NCBI lineage: Eukaryota > Metazoa > Chordata > Mammalia > Chiroptera > Emballonuridae > Saccopteryx > Saccopteryx bilineata. The sequence continues at coordinate 86,331,596 of NC_089494.1, read as the reverse complement.
TTTCCTTCTATACCCATTTTGTTGAGAGTCTTAAACATAAAATTGTGTTGTATTTTATCAAAAGCCTTTTCTGCATCTATTGATAAGATCACGTGGTTTTTGTTCTTTGTTTTGTTGATATGGTGTATTACGTTAACCGTTTTGCGTATGTTGAACCATCCTTGAGATTCTGGGATGAATCCCACTTGATCATGATGTATTATTTTTTTAATATGTTGTTGTATTCGGTTTGCCAGTATTTTGTTTAGTATTTTAGCATCTGTATTCATTAGATATTGGTCTGTAGTTTTCTTTCTTTGTGCCATCCTTGCCAGGTTTTGGTATGAGGGTTATGTTGGCCTCATAAAATGTGTTTGGAAGTATTGCTTCTTCTTCAATTTTTTGGAAGACTTTGAGTAGAATAGGAACCAAGTCTTCTTTGAATGTTTGATAGACTTCACTAGTATAACCGTCTGGGCCTGGACTTTTATTTTTGGGGAGATTTTTAATAGTTTTTTCTATTTCCTCCCTGCTGATTGGTCTGTTTAGGCTTTCTGCTTCTTCATGACTCAGTCTAGGAAGGTTGTATTGTTCTAGGAATTTATCCATTTCTTCTAGATTGTTGTATTTGGTGGCATATAATTTTTCATAGTATTCTACAATAATTCTTTGTATTTCTATGATGTCTGTGGTGATCTCTCCTCTTTCATTTTGGATTTTATTTATTTGAGTCCTGTGTCTTTTTTCCTTGGTGAGTCTTGCCAAGGGTTTGTCAATTTTGTTGATCTATTCAAAGAACCAGCTCCTTGTTTTATTGATTTTTTCTATAGTTTTTCTGTTCTCTATTTCATTTATTTCTGCTCTGATTTTTATTATCTCCTTTCTTCGGCTGGTTTTGGGTTGTCTTTGTTCTTCTTTTTCTAGTTCCTTAAGGTGTGAAGTTAAGTGGTTTACTTCGGCTCTCTCTTGTTTGTTCATATAGGCCTGAAGTGATATGAACTTTCCTCTTATTACTGCTTTTGCTGCATCCCAGAGATTCTGATATGTCGTATTTTCATTTTCATTTGTCTGTATATATCTTTTGATTTCTGCACTTATTTCTTCTTTGACCCATTCATTTTTTAGAAGTATGTTGTTTAGTTTCCACATTTTTGTGGGTTTTTCCCCCTCTTTTTTGCAGTTGAATTCTAGTTTCAAGGCTTTATGATCAGAAAATATGCTTGGTACAATTTCAATTTTTCTAAATTTGCTGATATTGTCTTTGTGGCCCAACATATGGTCAATTCTTGAGAATGTTCCATGTACACTAGAGAAAAATGTATACTCTGTCGCTTTGGGATGAAGTGTCCTGTAGATGTCTATCATATCCAGGTGTTCTAGTATTTCGTTTAAGGCCACTATATCTTTATTGATTCTCTGTTTGGATGACCGATCTAGAACCGTCAGCGGTGTATTGAGGTCTCCAAGTATGATTGTATTTTTGTTAGTTTTTGTTTTAAGGTCAATAAGTAGCTGTCTTATATATTTTGGTGCTCCTTGGTTTGGTGCATATATATTAAGGATTGTTATGTCTTCTTGATTCAACTTCCCCTTAATCATTATGAAATGACCATTTTTGTCTCTGAGTACTTTTTCTGTCTTGTAGTCAGCATTATTTGATATGAGTATTGCTACGCCTGCTTTTTTTTGGGTGTTGTTTGCTTGGAGTATTGTTTTTCAGCCTTTCACTTTGAATTTGTTTTTATCCTTGTTGCTTAGATGTGTTTCTTGTAGGCAGCATATAGTTGGATTTTCTTTTTTAATCCATTCTGCTACTCTGTGTCTTTTTATTGGTAAGTTTAATCCATTTACATTTAGTGTAATTATTGACACTTGTGGGTTCCCTACTGCCATTTTATAAATTGCTTTCTGTTAGTTTTGTATCTAGTTTGAGTCTTCTCTTTTGTTTTTCTATCATTTGTTTTTGTTTGTTTGTGTTCCATACTTCTTTCCTCTGTTGCTACCTTTTTTAAGTCAAGTGTTTTTGTGGTGGTTTTTTTAAGGGTGGTTACCATTAAGTAATGAAAAGGGTACCTACCATATTCATTGTAGTACCCTATCTTATAAGTATTTCTGCACTTCATCATCCTTTGCTACTGTTAATCTCCATCCTCTGCCCCCTTTTTTTCCTTTGTTGTCACAGTTTAAGTTTGGTTTTATTGTGTTCTTGGTGGAGCTGTTACTTGTGGTGTTGTTTTCTTTTGTTCTTTGAATCTGGTTGGAAAACCCCCCTTAGTATTTCCTGGAGTGGGGGCTTTCTGTTGATAAATTCTCTCATCTTTTCTGTATTTGTGAATGTTTTTATATCTCCTTCATACTTGAAGGATAGCTTTGATGGGTATAGTATTCTTGGCTGAAAGTTCCTCTCTTTCAGGGCTTTAAATATTGGGGTCCACTCTCTTCTAGCTTGTAGAGTTTCTGTTGAGAAATCTGATGATAATCTAATAGGCCTTCCTTTATATGTTGTACTCTTCTTTCCCCTGGCTGCCTTGAGAATTTTTTCTTTGTCATTGGTTTGTGTCATCTTTATTATGATGTGCCTTGGAGTGGGTTTGTTGGGGTTAAGAAAACTTGGTGTTCTGTTTGCTTCTTGAATTTGAGGCTTTAGTTCCTTCCACAGGCTTGGGAAGTTCTCGTCTATTATTTGTTTGAGTATATTCTCCATTCCATTTTCTTTCTCTTCTCCCTCTGATATACCTATTATTCTTATGTTATTCTTTCTGATGGAGTGAGACAATTCCTGTAGGGCTTTCTCATTTTTTATTATTTTTGAGTCTCTTTCTTCTTCTCTCTGTTGTGCCTCAAGTTGTTTGTCTTCTATTTCACTAATCCTATCTTCAATCTGGGCTGTTCTGTTAGCTAAGCTTGTTACCTCGTTTTTCAGCTCGTGAATTGAGTTTTTCATTTCTGTTTGATTTGTTTTTATAGTTTCAATTTCCTTGGTAATATATTCTTTGTGTTCATTGAGTTGTTTTCTGATCTCCCTATATTGCCTTTCTGTGTTTTCTTGTATATCTCTGAGTATTTTTAAGATTTCTAGTTTAAATTCTCTGTCATTTAGCTCCAAGGCTTCCAATATGTTAAGTCTTTTCTCCATAGATTTTTCCACATCTATTTGTGTTACCTCTCTTTCTTTTGTATCCATAATATTCGATTTTCTCTTTCTTATCGGCATCTGAGGGTGGTCTTATTGATAGCACGCGGGCGCACTCCCTGGCGGCTTGAATGAGCGTCGCTGCGGTAGCTTCCTCCACACCCTCGTCTCTCAGATTCAAGTGATAACAGTCCTTTTGCTTTCAGTTTGTGTGGAACTCCGGAATGCTCCGAGGATAAATTTTTCTGTTTCTAGTTGATAAATTTGTTGTGATTTAGGGGAGAGCTGTCGGACGCGCTTCTCACGGCGCCATTTCCGTGACGTCACTCTCCAAATAATTTTAATACAGATTTTTCTATATTAATTTATTATTTTAATTTAGTGTGATCCTTGCGCTTGATGCTTGCTGCACAGAGATTTTATATTAGGTTCCAATTTGGTTAGCTTTAGTCTCAAGTCTCCACGTTGTGTTATATCCAGCCGATTTCTATTTTTTACCAGTAAATCATTTACAGCACTAAATCCACATTCAGCTAAAAATGAAGATGGAAACGGTAGCAATAGTTTTCTTGCACATTTGATTGAATTTGGGTATTTAATTTCTGTTGCCTCACAAAGCCATGCCATCGCTCCTTTGATATTAAATAAAGCTTTAACTGACTCATCATTTTGCAATTCTGTGAGTTCTTAATACTGCATATTTGATATATCAGACAAATCCACTAACATTGGCTGCATCATCCATGTTGGGAAATCAATTTGTTTTAAATCAGAAAATCTTTCTTTTAAATCAGCCGATAGAATATTCAAATGATTGACAATAACAAGTAAAGCGGTATCAGTTACTTCACATTTTTGGAGCCAATGAAACTGTTTAAAGTTTTTGTTAATATGTTTCTGACATAACTCAATATTGGTAATGAAACCAAATATCTTTGCTTTTGCATCGACAAGAGTTTTATTTGTTCCTTGAAGTTGCTTATTTAATATATTTAGTTTTTCAAAGATATTGGCTAAATAACTCACAAATGCTTTACCATCTATTGTTAACAGAGACTTCATTTCAGGTTTGTCGCTTAAAAAATCACTAAGAGTATCAAACAGTTCCATAAATCTTTTCAAACAGTTTCCTTTAGATAGCCATCTTACTTCAGTATGAAGTAAAAGTCTCACATGGTCTTCATTTTTGTTCTTCACCAAATATTGTAGCTTGAAAAGACGCTCACATTTGGCACTAGCTTTAATAGCATTAACACACTTTATTACTGTATGTAATACTTCATTCAGAACAGGCGAGATGTTTTTAGCTACCAAGTTTTCCCTATGAATAACACAATGCACAAGAATCATTTCTGGATTCACATCTTTCATCAATTTTAAGCAGCCATTTTTCTTGCCTATCATATTTGGAGCACCATCTGCAGCACAAGATGTTATATTTTTCATTGGTATATCATTGACATCTAAGTAGTTTTTTAGCTTATTATATATATCTTCGGAGGTAGTGGTGCTTTCTAATCTTTTACAGAACAACATTTCTTCAGCGAAATGTCCTTTATCAATATATCTTACGTAAGTTATCAATACTGCCTCACTGTCTCTCAAAGTTGATTCATCCATTTGCAAGGAGAATTTTCTTGTTTTCAGCTTTTCAATAAGTTGTTTTTCAATATCCTCACTCATTTCGTCTATTCTTCTGCTAACAGAATTGTTACTGAGTGGCATAGCTTTTACATCTTTGCCATCTTTTTCAAGAACCGTTTTAAGAAATGCTGATATTGACGGTTTTATTAAATTCTCTCCTATAGTGTGATTTTCTCCAATTTTAGCGATGAATAAAGAAATTTGATAACTAGCCTCAAGAACACGATTATTAGTTGAAGTATGAGCAGTAAATAGAGACTTTAATGTTGTTCTTTTTTCAAAATTTTTCTTTAAAGTTTTAAAGTAACTCAAATCTCAATTAATATGAGCACTATGTTTTGCCTTCAAATGCGCCTCAAGACGACCTCGTTTCATTGATTCGTTGGTCAAGCATTGCTGGCATAAAAGACAAAAAGGAATCTGCTCATCATGAACAGCGGGTATGAACCCAAATTTTAAATATTCTTCCGAATATTGACAAGTTTTTTTCTTGCTTGCACCACTCATCTTACTATGGGCTATAAGAAATAAAAATAAGATCAATTAAAAACTAATATTAAAATATGTGTTAAAATATATTCAATGTGACATAGAGTAAATGTATACTAAAAATTCATATTTATTTAAATGTATATAACACATTTACTACACTACCACCACAAATCAAAAGGTATCTATATTTTTTCCACTTGACAGAATTTTCTGGAAAGTTATGCTTCTAAAATTAAAATTGTCGTGCATGCACTATTATAGCCCCAATAATATTTATAAAATATTATTGCTTTCTAGCCCTGATGCAAGAAGTACTTAATAAAGAGTTTAATATTGATAAAAATAAAATCAAATACTTACCAATTATATCTATACAATATATATATATATGTATATTTATTAAATCAATGAGCTTTTACAACAGTTTTGACTGACACTTATTTCAAATTAACACCAACTGAATGATGTGAAACACTACAGAAGTTGCGATGGGCCAATTAGGTGAGAATAACTGCATTGTTTAGCGAGTTTTTAAAATGTCCGGGGTTCCCCGTGGCAGACGGCACGCTCTGCGGTGAACCCAGGACGAAGTTTACTTGACGACGCCAATCACCCAGTTGATATTTTGGTCTCGTCAAATGAAATTATACTTAATAATTATTTACCGCAATTATTTAAGAATTGTATTTTTTGTTAAATTTGGCACCGATATCTAGCATTGCATTTAAATGGCCCGGGGCGAAAGAGTTAAAGTCGTGTAGAGTCCATTTTCAAATTGCCCCCCTTAACTATTGAATTGCCCCCCTGTTCACATTGGGAAACACTGGTTTAGGCTTTCTGCTTCTTGACTCAGTCTAGGAAGGTTGTGTTGTTCTAGGAATTTATCCATTTCTTCTAGATTGTTGAATTTAGTTGCATAAAGTTTTTCATAGTATTCTACAATAATTCTTTGTATATCTATGATATCCATGGTGATTTCTCCTCTTTCATTTTAGATTTTTTTTTATTGATTTTTTTTTAGAGAGAGGGGAGAGAGAGAGAAGGGGGAGGAGCAGGAAGCATCAACTCCCATATGTGCCTTGACCAGGCAAGCCCAGGGCTTCGAACCAGCAACCTCAGTGTTCCAGGTCGACACTTTATCCCACTGCGCCACCACAGGTCAGGCCCTCATTTTAGATTTTGTTTATATGAGTTCTTTCTCTTTTTTCCTTGGTAAGTCTTACCAAAGGTTTGTCAATTTTGTTGATCTTTTCAAAGAACCATCTCCTGTTCTATTAATTTTTTCTATAGTTTTTCTGTTTTCTATATCAATTATTTCTGCTCTGATTTTTATTATCTCCTTTCTTCAGCTGGTTTTGGGTTGTCTTTGTTCTTCCTTTTCCAGTTCCTTAAGGTGTGAAGTTAAGTGGCACTTGGGCTTTCTCTTGTTTGTTCATAAAGGCCTGAAGTGATATGAACTTCCCTCTTATCACTGCTTTTGCTGCATCCCATACATCCAGGGTCCCCAAACTTTTTACAAAGGGGGCCAGTTCACTGTCCCTCAGACCGTTGGAGGGCCAGACTATAAGAAAAACTATGAACAAATCCCTATGCACACTGCACATATCTTATTTTAAAGTAAAAAAAAACAGGAACAAATACAATATTTAAAATAAAGAACAAGTAAATTTAAATCAACAAACTGACTAGTATTTCAATGAAAACTATGGGCCTGCTTTTGGCTAATGAGATGGTCAATGACCAGTTCCATATTTGTCACTGCTAGCCGTAACAAGTGATATGACGTGCTTCTGGAGCCGTGAAGTGTACATCCTGCATCACCGGAAGTAGTACTGTATGTGAGCGACACCGCACTTTGCATCCTCTCACTGACCACCAATGAAAGAGGTGCTCCTTCCAGAAGTGCGGCAGGGGCCGGATAAATGGCCTTAGGGGGCCATATGCGGCCCGCGGGCCGTAGTTTAGGGACCCCTGCCATAGATTTTGATATGTCGTATTGTCATTTTCATTTGTCTGTATATATCTTTTGATCTCTGCACTTATTTCTTCTTTGACCCATTCATTTTTTAAAAGTGTGATGTTTAGTTTCCACATTTTTGTGGGGCTTTTTTTCTCTTTTTTGCAGGTGAATTCTAGTTTCAAGGCTTTATGATCAGAAAATAGGCTTGGTACAACTTCGATTTTTCTGAATTTGCTGATGTTATTTTTGTGGCCCTACATATGGTCAATTTTTGAGAATGATCCATATACACTGGAGAAAAATGTATACTCAGTCACTTTGGGATGAAATGTCCTGTAGATGGCTATCATATCCAGGTGCCCTAGTGTTTTGTTTAAGGCCAATATATCTTTATTGATTCTCTGTTTGAATGACCGATCTAGAGCCGTCAGTGGTGTATTAAAGTCTCCAAGTATGATTGTATTTTTGTCAGTTTTTGTTTTAAGGTCAATAAGTAGCTGTCTTATATATTTTGGTGCTCCTTGGTTTGGTGCATATATATTAAAATTGTTATGTCTTTTTTATTCAGTGTCCCCTTAATCATTATGTAATGACCATTTTTGTCTCTGAGTACTTTTGCTATCTTGTAGTCAGCATTATCAGATATGAGTATTGCTACACCTGCTTTTTTTGGATGTTATTTGCTTGGAATATTGTTTTCCAGCCTTTCACTTTGAATTTGTTTTTATCTTTGTTGCTTAGATGAGTTTCTTGTAGGCAGCATACAGTTGGATTTTCTTTTTTAATCCATTCTGCTACTCTGTGCCTTTTTATTGGTGAGTTTAGTCCATTTACATTTAGTGTAATTATTGACACTTGTGGGTTCCCTATTGCCATTTTATACATTGCCTTCTGTTAGTTTTGTGACTTGTTTGATTCTTCTCTTTTGTTTTTCTATCCTTTGTTTTTGTTTGGTTGTATTCCATACTTCTTTCCTCTGTTGCTATCTTTTTTAAATCATGTGCTTCTGTGGCGTTTTTTAAAGGTGGTTACCATTAAGTAATGAAAAGGGTTTCTACCTTGTCCACAAGTGCACTATCTTGTGAGTACTTCTGTACTCCATTGTCCTTTGGTACTGTTAATCTCCGTCTTCTCCCCTTTTTCTTTTTGTTGTCACAGTTTAAATTTGGTTTTATTGTGTTCTTGGTGAAGCTTTTACTTGTGGTTTTGTTTTGTTTTGTTCTTTGTATCTGGTTGGAAAACCCCCTTTAGTAATTCCTGGAGTGGGGGTTTTCTGATGATAAATTCCCTCATCTTTTCTGTATCTGTGAATGTTTTTATTTCTCCTTTGTATTTGAAGGATAGCTTTGATGGGTATAGTATTCTTGGCTGAAAGTTCCTCTCTTCCAGGACTTTAAATATTGGGGTCCACTCTCTTCTAGCTTGTAGAGTTTCTGTTGAGAAATCTGACGATAATCTAATGGGTCTTCCTTTATATGTTGTATTCTTCTTTTCCCTGGCTGCCTTGAGAATTTTTTCTTTGCCGTTGGTTTGTGCCAATTTCATTATGACGTGCCTTGGAGTAGGTTTTTTGGGGTTAAGAAAACTCGAAGTTCTGTTTGCTTCTTGAATTTGAGGCTTTAGTTCTTTCCACAGGCTTGGGAAGTTCTCATCTATTATTTGTTTGAATATGTTCTCCATTCCATTTTCTCTCTCTTCTCCTTCTGATATACCTATTATTCTTATGATATTCTTTTTGATGGAGTCAGACAATTCCTATAGGGCTTCCTCATTTTTTTAAATTTTTTAGTCTCTTTCTTCTTCTCTCTGTTGTGTCTCAAGTTGCTTGTTTTCTATTTCACTAATCTTACCTTCTATTTGGCCTGTTCTATTAGCTAAGCTTGTTACCTCGTTTTTCAGCTTGTGAATTAAGTTTTTCATCTCTGTTTGATTTGTTTTTATAGTTTCAATTTCCTTGGACATATATTCTTTGTGATCATTGAGTTGTTTTCTAAGCTCCCTAAATTGCCTTTCTATGTTTTCTTGTATATCTCTGAGTATTTTTAGGATTTCTATTTTAAATTCTCTGTCATTTAGCTCCAAGGTTTCCAATATATTAAAATTTTTCTTCATAGATTTTTCCTCATCTATCTGTGCTACCTCTCTGTCTTTTGTATCCATGATATTCGATTTCCTTTTCTTTAATGGCATCTGGGGGTGGTTTTGTTGAGAGTACTTCACGTTTAGTGTGGAACTTCTGGAGGCTCCAAGGATAGATTTTTCTGTCTCTGGTTGAAGATCTTGTTGAATTTTGGGGGAGATTTATTGGTATTGCTCCTTATGACGCCATTTCTCTGACATCACTCTTTTTTTTTTTTACCGAGACAGAGAGAGAGATAAACAGGGACAGACAGACAGAAACAGAGAGATGAGAAGCATCAATCATTAGTTTTTCATTGCACATTGTGACACCTTAGTTGTACATTGATTGCTTTTTCATATGTGCCTTGACCATGGGGCTACAGCAGACCGAGTAACCCCTTGCTCGAGCCAGTGACCTTGGGCCCAAGCTGGTGAGCTTTTGCTCAAACCAGATGAGACCGCACTCAAGCTGGCGACCTCGGGGTCTCGAACCTGGGTCCTTGGCATCCCAGTCCAATGCTCTATCCACTGAGCCACTGTCTGGTCAAGCTAGGGTCATTTGATTTTAAGTTCTCTGAAAGGATTAAGGTTATCTAAAGAACACCCTTTCACTTTCAATAAGAGGCTAAATTTACATACCACCCTACAGGGATTTTAGCTCTCCCTCTCTTCCTGGATCTGAGATTAACATTCACCTCTAGGCAAAGGAGGAAAGATAGATACTAAAAGGTTTATGAATGTCTTTGATTGTATTACCTTGAAATTTTAATATTTTTTGTAAATCCCCTAGACAAAGGTTATAATCTTGTTAATGATTGTGTCATGCTGTCATGCCCCCTCAACCTGTAGGTAGTCAAGGGTATATAACCAGCCTCTGAAATATACTTAGGGCACATGATTTGGGCTTCCAGACCTCCCCATGTCAGCTATATGCACCTGGCATATTGTAATAAATCTCTCCTTTAATAAAACCTTTCAAAATTCATCTGGACTTGGTGTTTCTACGTAAACCCACTGAAGTGAGGTATGGTACTTTGCAGAATCTGGGGTACAATACTTTACAACACTAGGAATACTCAGATAAGTCAGTGGCTTTGGGAGCCCTGAATGAAAAGGGAAATGTTTTCCCACTGTGTGTATTTCTCACCTGCTGGGTGTGAGCTAGGATTAAAGGTAATGGCCCACCAGTTTTTGATTCCATTGTTTCATTACCGTCTGTCCAAATCAAATGCAAACCTGCATGGGCCAAGCGGTTGTGAATGGTGGCCGTGGCTACTGGCCTTACACACATAACTACACTGAAGTTCTCAGGAAAGAGCAAGCTCCCGGTCTGCCCCATTATATAGTGTAGAAATCAAAACCTTTAATCCAATATACAAACAAGGAAGTCTCTGATACAAAGCCACTTATCTGAGGCATACATGGGATTCCTCATAACAGTGCACCACCCCCTATCATGCAACAGTCAAGGGTGTGGGGGAAAGCTTAGTCTTTTTTATTTTTTGTATTTTTCTGAAGTTGGAAACGGGGAGGCAGTCAGACAGACAACCACCTGCGCCTGACCGGGATCCACCCGGCATGCCCACCAGGGGGCGATGCTCTGCCCATCTGGGGCATTGCTCTGTTGCAACCAGAGCCATTCCAGCGCCTGAGGCAGAGGCCATAGAGCCATCCACAGCGTCCGGGCCCACCTTGCTCCAATGGAGCCTTGGCTGTGGGAGGGGAAGAGAGAGACAGAGAGGAAGGAGAGGAGCAGGGGTGGAGAAGCAGATGGGCGCTTCTCCTGTGTGCCCTGGCTGGGAATCGAACCCAGGACTTCTGTACGCCAGGCCGATGCTCTACCATTGAGCCAACCGGCCAGGGCCAGGAAAAGCTTAGTCTTAAAACTAAGCCTTAGGCCAGGGGTAGTCAACGTTTTTATACCTACCGTCCACTTTCGTATCTCTGTTAGTAGTAAAATTTTCTAACTGTCCATCAGTTCCACAGTAATGGTAATTTATAAAGTAAGGAAGTAACTTTACTTTATAAAATTTATAAAGCAGAGTTAAAGCATATAATAATAATTACTTACCAAGTACTTTATGTCAGATTTTCGCTAAGTTTGGCAGAATAAATCTTTATAAAATAACTTACTATAGTTAAATCTATCTTTTTATTTATACTTTAGTTGCTCTGCTACCGCCCACCATGAAACCTGGAACGCCCACTAGTGGGTGGTAGGGACCAGGTTGACTACCACTGCCTTAGGCTATAACAACCCTGCCTGCTTACAACATGTCCCCCACACCCAATGCAAACTATAAGCAAGCAAACATATATATCATATTTACAAGCTTATTTAACCAACAATAGACTTTATATTTGCTATGTGATACCTGACATGTGGTTAAAGACAAGAATGGGGAAGTTAGAAAGGAGAATTAGATTCAAAGTAAAAGGCTTTTTGACTCCTAAAGATGCTCTGAGGAGAAAAAGAAATATAAGACTTAGCAAGGCAAAGGAGATAGAAATTGTGTATTAATTGAACACATAAATAAATAAGTTGAACACGTGAACAAATTAACTAAAAATCTATTTATTGAGTGCCAGATACTATGAACACATTGCTCTGTATGAGCTGATTCATGGTGGTGGCTCCAGAATTCCTATAAAAGTGAAGTTTGGGAGTAGCAATCTGTAAAGCCAGTATCCACAGCCACCATCATAGCTGCCTGGCCCATGCAGGTTCACATTGGATTCAGACAGATGGTAATGAAGCAATGGAGTCAAGAACTGGTAGGCTATCATCTTTAATCCTAGCTTGCACGCGGCGGGCAAGTCAAAACACACACTGGGCTCCAAAACCCACTCATTCAGTGCTCACAAAGCTACTGACTTATCCAAGTTTCCTAGGATCAAAGGTTTCTAGCTCACCAGACTTATTCACCTCTGTTCCCCAACTCTTTCGTTCTCCCTGCACAAACTGCACAAACTGGCCTCTCACTCAGCACTCCGCCATCTTGGCTGCTTCTTTTGGTCTCCTCCACGTGGCCTCTCTCTGCTCTCTGCTGTCTCCTCTAATGCTAATCTCAGGAACCAAGAGAGAGCAAACTCCTGGTTTGCCCCACTTTATAGTGCAGAAATTAAAACCTTTAATTCAATATACAAAATAGGGAAGTCTCTAATACAAAGTCACTTATCTGAGGCATGATGGGATTGCACCACCCCACATCAAAAAGGGTGGGACAGGCTTAGTCCTAAAACCAAGCCCCAGGCTACCAGGATCCTGCCTGCTCACAGCCTGCCCCCAACACACATTAATATCACCTAGTTGACAGCCGTACATGTGGGCAGTGCCATCTTTAACAAAGTGAGCATAATATATTCAATATTATATCTGCCCAACACAACCTATTTGGAAGGATGTGTGGAGAGGTTTGTGTGGGGAAGGGGATTTATCTCCATAATCTCTTAGCACTTTAGATCAGATTCAGAAAACACCAAAGAAGAGGAAGGGGGCACTGACTGAGATTGTGGCCTGAAGTAATTCCTCTCAGGCAGAGCCTCACCTCAGTAGAGATATGTAGCCAAACAAGAGTAAATTAACCTATGTGTAAAGAGCTACCTCAGATGGAAGTGGAAAGCTTTATTCTTCTTTGAGGCAAAGATGTCACAAAAAGGTGTGGTTTTAGTTACAAACAAACAAAGGGAGCAACACAGACCTTTAAAGACAGAGATAAATTAGAAATCAGGACAGACTGTTCAGAACCTGACTTTAGTGGAGGTAAGGCAGGACAATAAGGGTCTTATTCCAAACATCGACCTTAAGTGCTGCAGCAACACCCTCAGAACATCCATAGGTTGGCTCCCAAGAACTTGTATACTCCTTGCCTCTCTTATTTTTTTTTTTTTTCCTTTAAGAAGCAAATTATGGATACATAATTTGCTTAGTTTGACTGACACTTTGCTACATGCAGATAACACAGAAAAGAGCAAAACACAGCCCCATCTCTGGAGCTGATAGTTTGAGTAAGCGGAGGCTCAAGCTCAGCGCCTGGAACCCCTCAGGCCTGAGTGCAAGGGCCTGTGGCTGCAGGTGCAGAGCCTTAAGGTGACTAGTTTGAAGTGAATACAATCCAGTGTACTGTAGGGAGCGCTCAGAAGCCTGTTTAAAGGGGAGGAACATAAGAACTGACTTCTATTAAGGCAGCGGTCTTCAAACTATGGCCTTCGGCAGCATGCGGCCCCCTGAGGCCATTTATCGCCCCCTCCCCCTGCACTTCCGGAAGGGGCATCTCTTTCATTGGTGGTCAGTGAGAGGAGCATAGTTCCCATTGAAATACTGGTCAGTTTGTTGATTTAAATTTACTTGTTCTTTATTTTAAATATTTTATTTGTTCCTGTTTTGTTTTTTTACTTTAAAATAAGATATGTGCAGTGTGCATAGGGATTTGTTCATAGTTTTTTTTATAGTTTAGCCCTCCAACGGTCTGAGGGACAGTGAACTGGCCCCCTGTGTAAAAAGTTTGGGGACCCCCGCACTAAGGGTTTACTGCATTTTCTTTAGCTGTGAAGTCCCAGCCAAGTCCCCACCCTTCACCACCTGGGGCCTAATAGAATGCACATCCTGGACTACCTCAATCTACTGAATCACAATGTCTAAGGGAAGGGCCCAGAAATCAGCAAATTAATCAGGAATAATTTCAGGCCATTGTTATGCACACTTAAAAACCTGAGAACCATTGGTTCTTACCTTTTCTCACTTCTCTTTTATAGTGTTCATCAAAATTAGGGGATCAGGGAACATGAGATACTGCAATACTTTCAGCCTTTTGTATAGTGTATTTTCACCAATAAAAAAAAGTTGGTTTTGCATCTCATTTGCCTAATTGGATGACTTTCTTTGACTTCTCATTTGCTTTTCTGATGTTCTTGTTTAATAAAAAAAAAATCAAATGCTTTTTTTTATCGCTTTGTATTTATTTTGAAATAACCTCTAAATTTTGTGAGCAGTATATATGAAGTAGGTACTACTATCATTATTTTACTGAAGACGAAACGGAGGCATATAAAGGTTGATGAACTTGCTAACGTTACATTTAGTTAGGGTTGGAATCTAGACAAATTTAGACGCAGCTCTTAGTTTTAATCATTGCAGTACATGTCATCCCAATAAATCTAATTAAAAAGAAAAAACACTGCAGTACAGTTATGTCCTCTTGCTAAATGATTTGTTGCTAATACTTCAATAAACATTAAACGCGGCGTTTGAAAACAGTCTGAAGTCTCATTAAATTTATTCTGATGAATTTGGGAGCTTAACGTCTCGAGTTACAAGTTCCTCTTGTTGAAAATCAGGCCAAAACTGCTCCACCCGTAGGTGCGCCCTGAAGCACAGGGCGGGGCCGCCGGCGGCGAAGGGCGGAGATCGATGACTTCGGCGCGCTGCTGCCTGTTGGATCCGCTCGAGCCTCTCCCGCCAGGCCTGCCTGCTCCCGCGCGCTCCTGAGCCCGCCCCTGACTCCATCTTGGTCTAGGAAGGAGCGGGCTGCACGCGTGAGTAAACAGGTCAAGCCGGGAAGGTCTAGGCGGGCCCGCGGTGGGTGGTGCGGCGCAGCGTCGGGGAGGACACAGTTCTGATTTTCAGACGTGGGGGTGGATGTCGGGGTCACGGTGCTAGCCTCGGGAAACCCTCCGCCGAGCGCCCCCATCCCTCGCCGTGAGATGCGCGGTACTCCCGGCTTCTCCCGCCCCACGCCGGTCTCCTCCCCCTGTTGAAAGCTACCCGGGAAAGTGGCGGGAGAGCGCCTGGGCCGCATCGGGGTGGGCTGGACGTGGGTTGCGGGGCGCAGGAGCAGGTTAGGGTCTGGGTTAGGTTAGTGCGCCCGGGGCCGTGCTGTGGACGTGTGTGGTGGGACCGGACCCCGGGCGGGTGCGCGGGTCTGGGGCCCGGAATCGCGCCGGCCGGCGGCCGGGAGTTGTTGCCCTTGGTCACTGGGTTTTCTCTTCCGGTCGGTCGCTCAGGGTGGTCAACATGACGGCCGCGGATCAGAGCCCCCTCGCGCCGCTTTTGGAGACGCTGGAAGACAGTTCCGCCTCCCCTGGAGAGCTGACGGACGCTTACCTCGCCCTGGCCAGGTGAGGCTCGCTGGGAGTGGGGATGGGCGGTCTGGTGGTTCTCGGGGTGCACGCAGTGGGGGTGGGGCGCGCACCCGAGTCTGTGTGTGGTCGAGGTCAGGCAGCAGGGAGGACGCCGGGGTCGCGGCCGGTGGGGGGGCTTGCGGCCAGTGGGCGGGGGGGCTAGCTGCTGCTGCATTGCCGAGCGGCACGTTTGGAATGAGGAAGCCAGCTCCTGTGCCTTGTGATCGAAGGTGAAAAAGTTTGGAAGCGGGCATGCTGGAGGAGTGGTTTCTAGCGTAAGTCGCACGTGTATTGAGACAGTGTGGCAACCCAGACTGGTTTGGTTTTTTTTTTTTTTTTTTTTTTAAATCAAGGAAATAACCTGAGTTTTATTTGAATTTCAAATACTTTATAATATTACCCGCCGCGCAAACCATTTTGAGTTTTTTGTAGTTACTGGGAAATTGCAAGGAGAGGATAACAAGCGATACAAAACCATAAAGATGTAGTGTTTGCAACTAGGGGAAACTTTCTCTTTCCCTCTTCACACGGTGAAACTGTCCAAACTTGTACACTGCGGATTCTTTTTTTTGCTTCAAATGTTTATTGCATTCTGTATTTAAGGGTTTTAAGCAATAGGTCAAGTTAATGTGCCGGAATTCTAACATAAACTTTAAAAAGATTATACAGGTATTTTAGGGAGTGATTACTTTTTTGCATCTGTTGTTTGCATAATAACCTATTATTTCTGCTTTTAAGTCGTATTACTGGAGAAGATGGGAAAGAAGTCTTTACAGAGATTGAGAAAAACTCTCAGCTCTTTGATATTTTAAAGGTATGTGTTAAATATTTTTTATTTGTAGGGAAAACTTTGGATTTCAAGAAGACAAAAGCAAGTTATAGTACTATCTGAGGTTATACAATGTACTCTGAATTTACAGTATTCTCCCATTTAATTGAACTCCATGTTCCTATGAGGTTAGTCTTTAATCCCCACTTTGCAGAAGAATTTGGTTTAATTTGTCTAAAATTGCCCAGGGCCATTTGAATGAGAATCTAGCTCTTAATTTAAAAGCAGTGATCAGCCTGATCAGGCGGTGGTGCAGTGGATAGAGCAGCTGACTGGGATGCTGAAGGACCCAGGTTCGAGACTCCGAGGTCACCAGCTTGAGTGCGGGCTCATCTGGTTTGAGCAAAAGCTCACGAGCTTCAACCCAATGTTGCTGCCTCGAGCAAGGGGTTACTCAGTCTGCTGAAGCCTGCCATCAAGGCACATATGAGAAAGCAATCAATGAACAACTAAGGTGTCGCAACGAAAAACTGATTGATGCTTCTCATCTCTCCCGTTCCTGTCTATCCCTCTCTCTGACTCTCTCTGACTGTCTGTGTTAAAAAAAAAAAAAACAGAGATTAATCCGTTTTATTGCCTTTTTTTCCATAATTTTGGTTTTGGTCTTTTGTGTAACAGTCACTTTTTATTTCTTTAATCTTCATACATCAGATTTTGCTACTCTTGCCTGGTTAAAAACCATTAAGGTTATCTTTATTGCTTGTTTATAGGAAAGTGACATAGTTTAACATCAAACCTATATATATTCTTGTCCTTGCTTGAGTACACTGGCTTTGTACCATCTTTAACACTTAAACTGTGAGTTTTCTTGTTTTTAGAATTAAAGGTTGAATTCATTCTCCAAAGTCCCTTCGAGTATTTTTGTTGTTGTTTTTTTTTTAACAGAGACAGAGAGTCAGAGAGAGGGATAGATAGGGACAGACAGACAAGAATGGAGGGAGATGAGAAGCATCAATCATCAGTTTTTCGTTGTGACACTTTAGTTGTTCATTGATTGCTTTCTCATATGTGCCTTGACTGAGGACCTTCAGCAGACGGGGTAACCCCTTGCTCCAGCCAGCGACCTTGGGTCCAAGCTGTGAGCTTTGCTTAAACCAGATGAACCTGCGCTCAAGCTGGCGACCTGGGGTCTTGAACCTGGGTCTTCCGCATCTCAGTCAGATGCTCTATTCACTGCGCCACCGCCTGGTCAGGCTCAAGTTTTTATTTTTATGAACCTGTTTTTGTGCTTGTAAGTAGAAATATTCTATCAAGATATTCATTGTACATTTTAGTATGATTTTTGGCTGAATGTTGCTGCATTTGAGGTACTGCCTACTCTTAAGTATTCCTGTTAACAGTTATCAGTGCTTTTTGTTCATGTAAGCAGGAACTAATAGTATTATTATACAATATCAGTGATATCCCATTTTTCTTCATCATGTTTGGCATTCCAATAGTATAATCATGCTCTGCATAATGATGATTTTAGTCAACAACTTGGACCAACCATAAACAAAGGTGATTCCATAAGATTATTAGGGAGCTGAAAAAATCCTATCACCCAGTAATATTGTGGCCCTCAACAGTACAGCTCACTGCTTTACTCTCCTTTGTGGTGGTGCTAGTGTAAACAAACATCGGTACTGCCAGTCATGTGTAAGGATCATGAATGCAATTACATACAGCATGTACAGTAGTAATTCTTGATAAAGATAAACATTGTGTTACCAGATTATGTATTTACTATACTAAACTTTTTGTTTTTTTAGAATGTAAAATAGCATGCTTTGTTACCCTGGCAGCAGCCTCATGTCTTGCACTTAATCACATCTCTTGATGCTTGACTTTTGTCTCATTGTGAGTGAAGTAATACGCTGTACAGGATTGTAGCCTAGGAGCAACAGGCTATATACAACTTACGTTGTAGGCTATAGCAGTGGTCCCCAACCCCAGGGCCACAGACCGGTCTCAGTCCGTGGGCCATTTGGTACCGGTCTGCAGAGAAAGAATAACTTACATTATTTCCGTTTTATTTATATTTAAGTCTGAACAATGTTTTTTGTTTTTTTTTAATGACCAGATTCCCTCTGTTACATCTGTCTAAGACTCACTCTTGATGCTTTTCTCAGTCACGTGATACATTTATCCGTCCCACCCTAAAGGCCGGTCCATGAAAATATTTTCTGACATTAAACCGGTCCGTGGCCCAAAAAAAGGTTTGGGACCACTGGGCTATACCATCTAGGTTTTTGCAAGTGCACTCTGATGTTCACACAATGACAAAATTATTTAACAATGCATTTCTCAGAACATAACCCCATTAAGCGGCACAAAACTGTATTTGATATTATGAAAACATGCATCTTCGTATTTTTGGTACTTGACAGTATGAAGTCAAGAAGTCAGTTGCATGCATTTGAGTCAAGTTGCACTGTTTGTATATAGAGTTTGTAACTTAAATGCCTGATGAGTACTTACAGTTGACTCCAGAACATCGTAGGGGTTAGGAATGCCAAAATTCCACTTACCCCCTGCATTAAAAAATCCATTTATAACTTGTGACTCCTAAAATTAATTATACAGTATTTAGAAGTACCTGGGTGATTAGTGATAGGACACTCAACAGAAGCTTTGTGTGTGAATTTCTTAAGCACCAAGAGGATATTAGAATTTCTTTAGAAGAATTATACTAAGTAAAATGTGTTATTTAGAATTCTGCTAGTACTGTTTCTGTGAACCCACGGCATTCTTGAAGATAAGACACACCACTTCTAAAGAACCCTTGAATGCAACATGTATTAAAAAGAAGTTGATTGCAGACACATGCTGATTGTAACCCAGGAGATACTAGTGGTACTTTTCAGAATCTTATGTGTATAGGACTGTTTATGGTTGTCTGAATAGAGTTCTTGAATGTCCCTTATGCCCCAGGGTTTGGTTTCTTTGTTGGTTTGTTTGATAAATTATAAAAGGGATGCTGTACGGAAGTGCCTATTCATGTATTTACTACCAGCATTTATTCTTCTCAAGAGTAACAAATAGTAGAAGTTTCCTTGCATAGCTGATTCAGAGAAATGGAAGGATTTTGAACACAAATCACTTTTTTTTTTTTTTGTATTTTTCTGAAGCTGGAAACGGGGAGAGACAGACAGACTCCCCGCATGTGCCCGGGGTTCCACCCGGCACGCCCACCAGGGGGCGATCCTCTGCCCATCCTGGGCGTCACTATGTTGCAACCAGAGCCACTCTAGCGCCTGAGGCAGAGGCCACAGAGCCATCCCCAGCGCCAGGGCCATCTTTGCTCCAATGGAGCCTTAGCTGCGGGAGGGGAAGAGAGAGAGAGAGGAAGGAGAGGGGGAGGGGTGGAGAAGCAGATGGGCGCCTCTCCTGTGTGCCCTGGCTGGGAATCGAACCTGGGACCTCTGCACGCCAGTCCGACGCTCCACCACTGAGCCAACCGGCCAGGGCCACAAATCACTTTTGAATAGGAAAGGTGCCAAGATAGACATAGGCTTTCAAGTAACAGGGTTAGGGGAAATATTGGGTGGGCAAAAGTAGGTTTACAGTTGGCAAGTACACAAAACAGTTAATAAAACTATTGTAATAATCATAACCTGCATGTCTTTTTTTTCATACTGTAAATCTACTTTTGCCCAACGCTGTATTTGAGAAGTTTGGGATTTTATGTTTTTTACATATAAAGTATGGGTTGGACTTCTACTTCTAGGTGGATTTGTATTTGAATTGTCTGTGAAGTAGGGATTTTTAATTATTGAGATAATATTTAAAACTTTGCACTTTAATTACTCAGTAAATGCTAAGGTTCAACAGCAGTCTTAAAAGATATCACTCCAGCCCTGGCCGGTTGGCTCAGTGGTAGAGCGTTGGCCTGGCGTGCAGAAGTCCTGGGTTTGATTCCCGGCCAGGGCACACAGGAGAAGCGCCCATCTGCTTCTCCACCCCTCCCCCTCTCCTTCCTCTCTCTCTGTCTCTTCCCCTCCCGCAGCCGAGGCTCCATTGGAACAAAGATGGCCCGGGCGCTGAGGATGGCTCTTTGGCCTCTGCCCCAGGCGCTAGAGTGGCTCTGGTCGCAACAGAGTGACCCCCCCCCCCCAGGGGCAGAGCATCGCCCCCTGGTGGGCGTGCCGGGTGGATCCCGGTCGGGCGCATGCGGGAGTCTGTCTGACTGTCTCCCCGTTTCCAGCTTCAGAAAAATACAAAAAAATATATATATATTACTCCACTCTTAATGTCGGCTTTTGTGTTTGAGTCTTCCTCACCTTTGTGGAAGGGCTTTACTACTATTTCCTGTCTAGTGTCTGTAACATCTTCACCCTTTTTTTTGGCTTTTTCTTTGCTTTCAAATGTGTAGAGGTGTTCTTACTCTTTTAAGAAAAATATCCTTTATTTAGTTCGTCTTTGTCTAGTTTGCCTCTTTGCCAAGCGGTGTACATGGCCTCTTGATTTTATCTCACCCACTTTCAAAGATACGTTGATTGCACTAAAATGTAATTTGGCTTTTTAATCAGATTATGTCTAAACATTGATTCACAATTGTACTTATTTGTATCAAGTTTAATTTTTCCCTTTTTTGTTTGTTTGTTTCTTTTTTGGTAGAGTCACATTTCCAGTGAAAACTCGGAGGTCAGTTGTGCCGCTCTACAGGCCTTGGGGTTTTGTGTATATAATCCCAAAATTACCTCAGGATTATCAGGTAGTTTATTATATTTTTAGAGTTTATAAGTAAATACTTTTAATACTGTTCAAAGTACTGTTCTGTTAGACTCATAACATAGTTTAGAGTTTGCTTTTGAGATAGAAATATTTAGGTTATCATTGGAAAGTTTCTTTTTCTTAGACATAGCTCTTTGATAATTACAAAATTTGCTCTAAAAGGAAATAAACCTACTTATAAATAATTGCTATGAAAACTGAACTTTTTCTTTTATAAAACTCTTACCTACTTTGGAAGTTGATTTAGATGGTCATTACACTAAAAAATATGCTGAATTGAAGTTTTTCCGTAGTGGTAAATGGGATAATTTGGAACTAAAATGGTAATGAATACAAGACTGACCTGATGCTTTCTAAGTTTTCAACTAAATTGTTGCTCTTAGTAGTTTGTCATAGTAAAGGAAACCTAGGATGTGATCTTTAGAGAAGGGGAAACAGGGAATAATAATATAAGAAAGTTGCTGCCATCATTTTCTGAGGGAAGTTTCTGCCTTTTTTTTATAATACAGGGTGGGGCAAAAGTAGGTTTACAGTTCATATGGGAAATAATAAATATTTTATTTATCTTTATTTTTTACAGAGACAGAGTCAGAGAGAGGAATCGATAGGGACAGACAGACAGGAACGGAGAGAGATGAGAAGCATCAATCATCAGTTTTTTGTTGTGACACCTTAGTTGTCCATTGATTGCTTTCTCATATGTGTCTTGACCATGGGCCTTCAGCAGACCAAGTAACCCCTTGCTGAGCCAGCGACCTTGGGTCCAAGCTGGTAAGCTTTGCTCAAAACAGTTGAGCCCGTGCTCAAGCTGGTGACCTCGGGGTCTTGAACCTGGGTCCTCTACATCCCAGTCCGACGCTCTATCCACTGTGCCACCCCCTGGTCAGGCAATACAATAAATATTAACGCAAGAATTTAAACTCCCATACTCGGAACCATAAACCTACACTGCCCCACCTTGTATATGAATGTTAGCAATCTAAAGTAGGAGTTATTTTAGAGCAGAAATGTGGGATTCATAACATTTTGGCAAAATTTTTCTTTTATGGTCAAACCTACTAATGATAACTATAAAATTATTTTATTGTACAAATACCTGATTTAGAGTCTACTGTTTTAACTAACATCTTCATTGTCATCTTAGTGTTTGGGAAGAAGTGGGAAAAGTTGGTTCTCTACTCCTTTTCTTTGGATATGCATTAAATTTTTTGACAGGGAAAGCTGGTATTTATCTCTTTTTTTATATTTGATGTTTTAAAGGATGTAAAGTAATCACATAATTAAAGCTGCTTGTTTTTCAGAGAAGAATATTCAAGAACTGTTTTCAGAATTGAGTGATATTGTTAAGACCTCAGACAGAAATGTACGTAGTAGGGCACTTTGGGTGATATCCAAGCAGACGTTTCCCACTGAAGTTGTTGGTAAAGTAGTGAGTATAGTTCTTATTTTTTAGCTACATGCCATTTAAAAAACTTAGGCTTACTACTTGCTTTGTATTTATCTTGTCCTGTCTTTTAGGTATCCAATATAATTGATTCATTAGAAGTAATATATAATAAAGGAGAGATGCATTCTGCTGTTGTTGATTATGAAGCATTAAATGTCATCATAAGGTATGAATTTGGATGCTCTGCAAATTGGAGGAATAGTTTCAGGAATATTAGAATTTGTCTCTAGGAGTGGAGTTTTTGGTATTTGAATTTGAGTTAGACATTAAAAGAAGGGAATGTCTTCTGGACTAAAAGTCTCAAGAGGACAATGTAGCAGGAAGAAGGAAGTAGTTGTGTTAACTTAGTAGGTTTTTACGTTTATATTTACTGAGAGTCTTAAAAATAAAATCTTGGTTTACTACTGCCATTAACACAATTCCGGTTTAGAAATTGTTCCTGTTAAAGTTTTTGCAAGAAAAAAAATTTTTTTTTCTGTGACAGAGACAGAGGGACAGGTAAGGACAGACAGACAGGAAGGGAGAGAGATGAGAAGCATTGGTTCTTTGTTGTGGCATCTTAATTGTTTGTTGATTGCTTTTTCATATGTGCCTTGACCAGGGGGCTCCAGCAGAGTGGGGACCCCTTCCTTGATCAAGCCAGCTCCTTGGGCTTCAAGCCAGCGACTCTGGGGTCATGTCTATGATCCCACACTCAAGCTGGCCACCCTGCACTCAAGCT